>NW_006921666.1:8295528-8304276 GCF_000298275.1 Orycteropus afer afer | reverse complement strand
ATGGAAAGGAAAGAGACCTCAGATAAGCAAAGCACTACTGAAGAATAACAAAGTGGGTAGTCTCACGCTCCTGGATCTCAAAATCTACTTTACAGCCACAGTAGTTAAAACAGTGTGATATTGATACAATGATAGACAGATAGACCAATGGAACAGAATAAAAATCCTAGAAATAGATCCATCAATCTATGGACAGCTGATTTTTGACAAAGGACCAAAATCCATTAAATGGGGAAGAGATAGCCTCTTTAACAAATGGTGCTGGCAAAATTGGATACCCACCTTCAGAAAAATGAAACAAGACCCATACCTCACCCATACACAAAACAAACTCAAGTTGGATCAAAGACTTAAATGTAAAACCTAAAACTATAAATCTCATCAAAGATAAAATAGGGCAAATCTGGGGGCCCCAATTTACAGCATAAATAGACTATCAAGCATAATCCACAATGCACAGAAGGTGAAAGAGAAGCTAGATGACTAAGACCTTTCAAAAATTAAATTCTTATGTGTATCAAAAGACTTCTCCAAAAGGGTAAAAAGAGAACCTACAGATTGGGAGAAAATATTTGCCTGTGACCTATCTGACAAAGGACTTTTCTCCAAAATTCATAAAAAACTTCAACACCTCAATACCAAAAAGACAAACAATCCAATTCAAAAATGGGGAAAGGACATGAACAGACACTTTACTAAAGATGATATGCTGACAGCCAACAAACACATGAGGAATTGCTCACAATCATTAGCCATTAGAGAGATGTAAATCAAAACAATGATGAGATATCATTTCACCCCAGCAATAACAGCAAAGTTCAACAGGACAGAAGATAACAAATGCTGGTGAGGTTGTGGAGAGATTGAAACTCTCATACTACTGCTGGTGGAACTGTAAAATAGTACAACCATTATGGAAAATGGTATGGCATTTCCTTAAAAAACTGAAAATAGAAATATCATTTGAACCAGCAATTTCATTACTAGGAATATATCCTAAAGAAGTGAGAGACAGGACACAAATAAACATATGCACACCCATGTTCATTGCAGCACAATTTACTATAGCAAAGAGATGGAAACAACCTAAATGCCCATCAACAGATGAATGGATAACCAAATTATGGTACATTCACACAATGGAATACTATGCTACATTAAAGAACAATGAAAAATAACATGAATCATCTCACAATATGGATGAATCTGGAGGACATTATGCTAAGTGAAATAAGTCAGTTGCAGAAGGACAAATATTGTATGAGCCCATTACTATAAAAGATCAAGGAAGGGTTTGCTTAGGGAAGGGAACTTACTTTGTAGGTTATTGGTGATGGAAGGGAAGGGGAGGAGGAAATTTTGGACTAGTTGGGGCCACACATTGAGTTGGTTAAGAGGAGGGATGGTATGGAAAGTATCTGTGACCAGCATGATAACATTGGGGAAAGGGAGCACACTGAATTGTGCACATAAGATACAGACGACAGAGGCTAATACCAGTATATCCACAATACTGCATTACTAACACCGAACACCAGCCTACAGATAAATGCATAGACAACTGAGAAGAACAGATGGGGGTCAGTGAACAGGAATATACTCTAGACCAATGATAGATCCAGCTGAGGAATAATCTTGCACAGATACTAGTGTTACAAAATAACCACAATCATTACAGAAGCAACAGAAGACAGACTTGGAGTAATCCCTCAGAGACAGCCAGACACCTTGAGAGAGAGAACCACTGGATCTGCTGACTCAGGACCATAGTACTGGGGGACACAAGACTCAATTGGCACAACATAATATATAAAAATCTTATTCCACAACCTACTTTGGTGAGTAGCAACTGAGGTTTTAAAAGCTTTCTAGTGGCCATCTAAGATGCAGCTAATACTCTCTTTTCATCTAAAGCAAAGAAGAATGAAGAAAACCAATGGCATTTGGAAACAATCAGCCCTAGGATATAATGAACCTTGAGACCAGAAGGACTAGATGATGCCCGGCTACCAATACCAATCATGCGGGAAGGGATCAAAACTGGAGATCCTGGATAGAATGGGAGGAAAAATGTGGAACAAAATTCAAAAACACAATAACAACCAGAATTACTGGTCAGATGGAGTCTGGTG
Organism: Orycteropus afer afer; assembly: GCF_000298275.1. Lineage (NCBI taxonomy): Eukaryota > Metazoa > Chordata > Mammalia > Tubulidentata > Orycteropodidae > Orycteropus > Orycteropus afer. Next base: position 8,302,144 of record NW_006921666.1, on the reverse strand, counting down.
GGACCCCCAAGACTATGGCCCTGGGATACACTTGGGCCTGGGATAAAACTCACTCCCAAAAGCAGCTCTCAGCCCAACAGTAATAAGATTTAACATTCAGAACACCCAACTCAGGGTGATGCACCCACTATTCAGAGATATATCCCTTGGAGCAATTGGCCATGGGGCACCAGAGGGGCAGCATTCACGTGGAGGAAAACTTGGACAGACAGGAGTGCATAACTAAGAAGGGCACAGGGATATGAGTATCACTGGGAAGGGAGAAGAGAAAAGTGGTTTAGGTTTGGGGATGGTAATTGGGGAGTAAAACCAAATATACATGAACTGTTGAATGTAAAACAAATTCTGCTGTGTTAATTAGCACCCAAAGCACGTGCATACACACACGCACACACACACACACACAAAGGACATCATACATGAAGAATACAAAAGATTTAAAAGACAGGAAAGAAAGAAAAGACCAAAATGGGTGTCAGAACAGACTCTGAAACTTACTCTTGAATGGGGAGTAGCTAAAGCAAATAGAAGAAATGATAAAGTAGTAAGCTGAATGGAAGATTTCAAAGTGTAGCTTGAGAAGACAAAGTAAAGTATTAAAAGAAATTAGTATTTTCTAACTCCAAAAACATGGAGTTAGAAAATCAAAAGGGAAGAAAATGCTCAGCATTTCTCAAGCTAAAAGAACAGAAGAAAAAAAAAAAAAATGAAGCCACGAGATGCAATAATGAAGAGTTCTATGGGCAAAATATTGAACAATGCAAGAAGCATTAAATAAAAGAAGAAGAAGGAATATACAGAGTCACTGTACCAGAAAGTATTAGTCAACATTCAACCATTTCAGGAGGTAGCATATGATCAAGAACCGATGGCATCGAAGAAAGAATTCCAAGCTGCACTGAAAGAGTGGGCAAAAAACAAAAACAGAAACAAGGCTCCAAGAATTGACAGAATATCCCTTGAGATGGTTCAACAAAATAGAGGTGCTCACTTGTTATGCCAATAAATTTGGAAGACAGCTACCTGGCCAACCAACTGGAAAAGATCCATATTTTGGCCATTCCAAAGAAAAGTGATCCAACAGAATGTGGAAATTATCAAACAATATCATTAATATCACACCCAAGTAAAATTTTACTGAAGATAATTTAAAAATAGTTGTAGCAGTATATTAATGGGTACTGCCAGAAATGTAAGCCAGATTCAGAAGAGGTTGTGGAACAATGGATATTGTTGGTGATGTCAGTGGACCTTGGCTGAAAGCAAAGAATACCAGACAGATGCTTACCTGTGTGTATATGCAAAAGCATCTGACTGTGTGGATCATAACAGATTATGGGTAACATTCTGAAGAATAGGAATTCCAGAAAACTTAATTGTGCTTGTGAGGAACCTGTACATAGTCATTCAAATAGAACAAAGGAATATGGTGTGGTTTAAAATCAGGAAAGGTGTGTGTAAGGATTGTATCCTTTTACCATACTTAATCTGTATGCTGAGCAGGTAATCCAGGAAGCTGGACTATATGAAGAAGAACACAACATCAGTATTGGAGGAAGACTCATGAACAACCTACAATATACAGATGATACAACTTTGCTTGCTGAAAGTGAAGAAGACTTGAAGCACTTACTGATGAAGATCACAGACTACATCCCACAGTATGGATTACTCCTCAGTGTAAAGAAAACAAAAATCCTCACAACTAGAGGATTTACCAAATCATGATAAATGGAGAAAAGATTGAAGTTGTCAAGAATTTCATTTTAACTTGGACACACAGTCAACACTGTGGAAACAGCAGTCAAGAAATCAGATGACATATTGCACTGGGGAAATCTGCCTCAAAATACCTTTTTAATGTGTTAAGAAGCGAAGATGTCACTTTGAAGACTAAAGTGCACCTGACCCAAACTATGGCATTCTCAGTAGCTTCATACGTATATGAGAGCTGGACAGTGAGTGAATAAGGAAGACCACAGAATAATTGCTGCATTTGAATTGTGGTGTTAGTGAAGAATATTGAATATACTGCAGAGTGTTAGAATGAACAGCTAGAATAGTCCTTAGAAGCGAGAATGGCCAGATTTTGTCTCCATAATTTTGTAATGTTTTCAGAAGCCATTAGAGAGATGTAAATCTGAGCATAGTGCCTAAGGCACTTGACTGCTAACCAGAAGGCTGGTGGTTCAAACCCACCAGCCACTTCTCGGAAGGAAGGTTGGGCAATCCTACTTCCGTAGTGATACTGCCTCGGAAACCCAAGGAGGGGTCGCTATGAGTCAGGGCCGACTTGATGGCAAATAACAACAACAACAAATCTGAGGTATAAATCTCTGGAGAAGGATATCCTGCTTGTGCGGATGGCCCAGGACAAAGCAGTGTTTCCTTTTGTTGTACACTGGGTGGCTGTGAGTCAGAACCAACACAACAGCATCGAAAAACAATAGACCCTTTGAGATAGGTAATATTAGTATCCCCTTTTAATACACAGAAACCTGAGACTTAAGAGAAATTAAGTGACTTTCTTGTCCAGAGTCAAACAGCTGGTAAGGAAGGGCCAACACTTGAACTTGGTCTGTCTGATGTGAAAGCCCTTTTCTACGGCCCTTTCATGGCATGAATATTTGATTGATCTTGCCTATTTTAATCTAATTCATTCTTGCCAGTAAATATAAAATTTTAAACAATAGCTTTAAATTAATTCAATTTTTTTTTTTCTGGCTTGGAAGACTTTTATATCTTTTATTCTGTATGGTTTTGGAGGGCAGAAGTAAGATCCCTCCGTGGGAGTCCTAAACTAAAACTCACTACCGTTGAGTTGGATCTGACTCATACGACTTCTCCTTGGGTTTCCCAGGCAGTATCACTATGAAAAGAGATTGCCCAATCTTCCTTCTGAGAAGTGGCTAGTGGGTTTGAACCAACAGCCTTCTGGTTAGCAGTCAAATGCCTTAGGCAGTATGCCACCAGAGCTCCCATGGGAGTCTTAGGGAGATAATTTTTAGATTCAGGTTAGGAAGAATTTTCTAAAATTGAGAACCATGAAAGGACATCCAAGTGATATAATGAAATTTGAATTAGTACTATTTCTAATAACAAGTAACAATAGGGGTAATATAGGGATTCCTGTATTCAGTGGAGAAGCCCTGGTGGCACATGTTAAAGTTCTCAGTTACTAACCAAAAGGTCAGTAGTTTTTGAACTACTAGTCACTCTATGGGAGATAGATATGGCAGTCTGCTTCCATAAAGATTTACAGCCTTAGAAACCTTATAGGACAGTCTACTCTGTCCTATAGGGTCACTGAGTTGGAATCAAGTCAACAGCAATGGTTTGTGTTTTTGTTTTTAATACTATGTGGGTGATTATATCTCGGAAGGAAGGTGGGGCAGTCTACTTCTATAGTGATACAGCCTCGAAAACCCAAGGAGGGGTCACTATGAGTTGGATCCGATTCGACGGCAGTGAGTGAATGAGTGAATGGGTGATTATATAGTCTTGACTCCCAAAGTTCCTTTCAATTCTAAAATTTTTTGATTCTACATATTTGATATAAAGATATTTGGAAAACATGAAAACACTTGTTTGAATGTTCTGAAAATTTTTATTTGTGAAAAGCTTTGAAAAACTCAAGTTAATACTGATCTTATACATTTATAGAAGATTGTGGAAAACTGGTACTTAGAGATAGGGACAGAGTTTTTTCTTCATGTTCAGAACTAAGAGGTAATGTATGACAGGAAATGTTTCTTTATTGATAATATTATAGGAATATACCCCACTCGATCCCATTTCCTATTGACCATCTTTGTTGTTTTAATTTCAGCTAAAAGAGAATCTAAGGGACACAGAACGGAAGTATCAGGAAACTCTTAGAAGATTAGAAAGCAGGTTTTTGGAAGAAAAGGTAAATGCTATTAGGCTTACTTATGAAATCTTTCATTTAATAGAATAATATAAGTGTGTGTATGTTTTGAGAAATGTCAGTCTTCCATTTGTTATCTTATTAGAAAATTAAAGATTTTTTATCAAACCATAGCAGAATAAAAAACAGGTAAAACAAAACCTTCTACTCTAGAGTTCTTAATTTCTCCCTCCCTTTCAGAAATTATTGAAATCCTCTATAGGGATTGTCATTTTACAAAGTGTCCATATTCATAAGGGATATTGGTTTGTAGTTTTCTTATAATGTCCTTGTCTAGCTTTGGTATGAGGCTAATGCTGGCCTCATAGATTGTGTCCAATGAAACATGTATGCCTCACAAGAAATGTTCCTTCCTCTTCTGTAGTTTGGAAAATTTAAGGAGGATTGGTATTAATTCTTTAAATGTTTGATAGACTTCCCCAGTGAATCCATCTGGTCCTGGATATTTCTTTGTTGGGAGATTTTTGATTATTGATTGTAGTGGATCTATTGAGATTTTTCTATTTCTTTTTGAATTGTGATAATTTATGTATTTCTAGGAATTTGTCTATTTCACCTAGAATATCTAACTTATTGGTGTACAGTTGTTCTTAGTATTCTCCTATGCAGTGCATTGACCTACTTAATATGGCCCTTCTAGCCATAGTCCTCCATTCTGTGATGTACTATAAATCCTAGCCTCTGTGCCTGTGGTTATGGGTCCATTTTGGAATGAATTGTTATGTCAATGAGGCAAGATTAGGGTGGGATGTATCTTGAGTCTTGCTGTATTAAAGGGTGTGACTCAAGTCACCACCAGTAGTTTCCCTGAGGGTCTATGTATGTATCCACCAGTCAGTTTGTCTTACTGTGGTGACCTCCATGTTGTTGTTGGTATTTCAGATACCAGCAGGGTCACTCATGGTAGACAGGTTTCAGTGGAGCTTCCAGACTAAGACAGACTGGGAAGAAGTCAATCTGATTTCTGTGTACTCCATTGGCAATGTCCACGTGTATATTTCTCACTTCTGAAAAAATTGGCCACTGAAAACCTTATGAATAGTGGTGAAATGCTGTCTAATATATTACTGGAAAACTTTATGAAGAGCCATGAAACATTGTCTGATGTAGTGCCAGAAGATGAGCCCCTAAGGCTGGAAGGCACTCAAAATATGACTGGGATAGAGCTGCCTCCTCAAAGTAGAGTCAACCTTAATGATGTGGATGAAGTAAAGCTTTCAGGACCTTCATTTGCTAATGGGGCAGGACTCGAAATGGGAAGAAACAGCTGCATACATCCATTAATAATCAGAACATGGAATGTACAAAGTATGAAACTAGGAAAATTGGAAGTTGTCAAAAATGAAATGGAACACATAAAGATAGATATCCTAGGCATTAGCGAGCTGAAATGGACTGTTGTTTACTATTTTGAATAAACAGTCATATGGTCTACTATGTTGGGAATAACAAATTGAAGAGGAATGGCATCGCATTCATCATCATGAAGAATGTTTCAAGATCTATCCTGAAGGAGGACTTCTGGCAAGACAGCAGAATAGCCAGATAAGCTACACAGAACTTCTTCAATAAAGAAACGAGAAACCAGTTGAAACAGATACAGAAAATAATCTTGAAACACTGAGCTTTGAAGGGAAAGATAAAGTGGATTAAATACCAACTAATAGAAGAACATGAATGAAAACTGTGAATAAGGAAACAAATGGAGTTGTGGACTATCGCCTGTCCTGGTGACACAGCCAATTTGAATATTTGCAAGCAGCATGGCCATTTTGAATATTTGTGTGGTGGTTAAGTTTGTGTATCAACTTGGCTGAGCCTGGTTGGGTGGCTGGGCAACTGAATGTAGTTATTCCCCATGGTGAGATTAGTAATTAACTCCTTGGTGGAATCTGTTGGAGCAGCTGAGTAGCTGCTTTGGGTATGTGGTCTGCTTCCCATATGTAAGAAACAGCTTTGGGAATGGTCTCTAGCTTATGGCACACTTGAACCCTGTGTGTATCCATGTTATTGTTCAGCAGACTGCCATGCTCTGCTGACCTTGGGACTTGCAATGGACTTGAATTAATGGCCTGCCGTGTGATTTGGTAACATCGGGACCGTGGCTTTTTACTTCTCAACCTTAGGCTTGTCAATCTCAGAAGCCAGGAACTGTCTGTGTAAAGAAAAGCCTCTAGCTTCAGTGGGCTGAGAGCATGACGCAGAGCTGAAGCCCAGGGTTGAGGGGCTTTTAGCCAGCCCCTAGAGCCTGGCACTTTGAACTCAACTTAAGGCCTCTAAACTGTTAGAGAATAAACTCCTGTTTGTTAAGGCCATCCCATTTGTGGTATATTTTTGTCAGAGCAGCACTAGGTAACCAAAACAATTTATAAATGGTGTTCTGACCAGACAGCAACCTAAGAATAGGCTCCATTTGCTGAGGACATCACAGGCAACTGCACTGGAAGCTGATGACTAGAAAGTGGTGATATCCCCCTTGTTCCTCTTATACCCAACACCTTCTTGGTGAATGAAGGTGTGGTCATCCCCCACCTCCACCCTCCTTATGGACTGGCAGGAATTCCATCCTGATCTGTGTGCCCTGACAGAGCCTGGGTGCCCTGCCTTACCCCACCCCAGTTTTGGTTTTGTTTGTTTATTTTTAAATTATTTTTTTTCTTCCTTCTTTATTTCTTTTTGTTTTTTTCT
>NW_006921666.1:8292482-8295238 GCF_000298275.1 Orycteropus afer afer | reverse complement strand
TGTGTGTGTGTGTGATTATTCCTGTTTATGCAGTCTGTGCTTTTGGTTCTCTTGTTTTTATTTTTTGGTATTTATTTTAATAACTTATTTATTTTTTGTCTAACTGCGTGGGAGACAGCAACTGTGCACATATGACCCAACTGCACCTGCACCTCCTGCGGCCCTACCCAGTGAGGGCCACCACTTGCTTCTGTACCAACTGACCAATCATAAGTGGCAGCCAATACCAGCCCAACTCACCCTCAACTGCTATTCACAAACAGCTAAGAGAGACTTGTACACACACTCTCATTCTCTTATCACACCCACCAGGATACAGGTGGTGAGTGCTTAAGTGCTGCCAACTAGCAAATAGAGAAGCACAGTACCCTGCTCACTCAGATATATCAAAACAAAGAAAAAAAAAATCTTGGGCAAATCACACCAACGTATAATCACCAATTAAATATAAATACAATGACATCACAGTCTCTTGGAGACCACTGACCATCCCCATCTACACAAAGAAGCAAGATAAAGTAGTACAAACAAGGGACCAAGATACAGACCCACAGAAGCTACTTGAGGAAGAAGGAGTTTTGGAACTCCATGATAAGGAATTGAAAAGAATTATATTTATGTATCTTCAATGGATTGAAAGACAGATCAAGGAAAGCATTGACAAAACTAAGGAAAACACAGACAAAACTCTAGGACAATCTAGGAAAACAATACAAGAACAAACAAAAAATAAGCAAAAATAAACAAAAAGTTAGAAATGATTTAAAAAACCCAATAGAAATCCAGAAGATTAATACTAAGATTTCAGAAATAGATAACACATTAAATTGACAAAGGAGTAGAATTGAATCAATGGAAGACAGAATTAGTGAGACTGAAGACAAATACCTCAATGTTACTTTGGCAAGGGATCAATCAGAAAAAAAAATATCAAAACAAAATGAAGAAAGCCTAAGATTCATGTGAGATATCATCAAGAGAAATAACTTTTGTGTAATCAGAATTCCAGAGCAGGAAGAAACAAATAAAAAAACCACACAGAAAATTGTCAAAGAATTGTTGGAAGAGAATTTCTCTAATACAATGAAAAACAAGGAGCTATCCATTCAAGAAGTTCAACGAACTCCAAACAGGATAGATCTCCAAAGAAAATCACTGAGACATATCATCATCAAGCTCATGAAAACCAAAGACAAAGAAATAATTCTGAAAGCAGCTTGAGAAAAACAAAAAGTTACCTGCCAAGGGCAACCAATAAGACTAAGCTTGGATTTCTTGGCAGAAGCCATGTAGGCTAGATGGCAAAGGGATGATATACATAAAACCTTGAAAGAAAAAAAATTGACAACCCAGAATTATATACCCAGAAAAGTTGTTCCTCAAATATGATGATGAAATTAGGACATTTCCAGATAAAAAGAAATTAAGGGAATTTGTTAAAACTGGACCAACCTTGTAAGAGATGTTAAAGGGAGTCCTTTGGACAGAGAACCAACAACAGTAGACAACAACTGATGATTAACACACATGACAACATAACTCAGAAACCAACATTTGGATACTTATAGAAGTATCCAAAGTAAAATAAGCTCACAAGACTGTGAACAGAGAACCAGAGACATCAATTGGTAAATAAGGACAGCTGCAAACCAAAAAGAGGGAATGTAGGTACAGAACCTCCAAATGGTGAGGAAGTCAAGATAATTGCAAGATAGAATAAACTGTTCTAAACTTGGGAAGAAAATAATAAATCACAGGGTAACCTCAAAGAAAATAATAAACCTTCACATCAAAATAAAAAGGAGAGGGACAAATATTTAGCAAATGCTAAAACAATAGCAATGAACGAGATAACACAATTCATAAACAAAATGAGCTCAGCCCAGAAAATTAATGGAACAAAGAAATCAACAGCACCATGAAAAAACATTAACAAAATGACAGCAACAAATTCATACTTGTCAATAATTACACTGAATGTAAATGGATTAAATGCACCACTCAAGAGACAGAGAGTTACAGACTGGATAAGAAAACATGAACCATTGATATGCTGTCTGCAAGAGAATCACCTTAGACACAAAGACAAAAATGGACTAAAAATCAAATGTTGGAAAAAGATATATCAAGCAAATGGCAATTAAAAAACAGGAATGGCAATATTAATTTCTGATAAAATAGATTTTAAGACAAAAACCACCATAAGAGATAAGGAAAGATGTTATATAATGATTAAAGGGTCAATTGAACAAGAGGTCATAACCATAATAAATATCTATACACCCAGGGAAAGAGCCCCAAAATACATAAATTCAGACTTTAACAGAATTAAAAAGACATATAGATGTCTCCACAATAATTGTAGGGGACTTTAATACACCATTAATTTTTTTTTTTTAATTGTGATGTGGATGCAAATTTACAAAGCAGATTAGTTTTACTCACAACAGTTTATGCAGATTTGGTTTCACAGCCCTGAATACAATCCCCAACCATAAAAGTTCTCCTCCCATCTCCCCCACCAGCTCCCTCCCAGCTCTTCTCCCTGTGCCCTTATCTATACATTCTTGTCTGTCCAGCTTTCCCTCTATGCAAATGCTGCCCTTCTGATGTCTCCTTGATTATCTGTTGTTGTTGTTGTTGTTATGTGCCGTGGAGTCTGCCCGACTCATAGCGACCCCTCCTTGGGTTTCCGAGGCAGTATCACTACGGAAGTAGGATTGCCCAACCTTCCTTCTGAGGAGTGGCTGGTGGGT
>NW_006921666.1:8283901-8291517 GCF_000298275.1 Orycteropus afer afer | reverse complement strand
TTTTTTTTTTTTTTCTTTATGTTGTGCCAATTGAGCATGACATTCCCCTGAGACTATGGTCCTGAGCTCATAGGCTCAGTGACTCTCTTCCTCAAGGTGTTTGGTTGTCTCTGAGAAGCTACTCCAACCTTGTCCCCTGTTACTTCTGTACAGGGTATAAGGTTGCATATTTTTGTAGTATATGGATATTTTTGTAGCACAAGTAATATACCACTTTCAATGAAAGATAGAACTGGAAAGAAACTCAGCAAAGACACAGAATAACTAAATAAACAGTCAACCAACTTTACCTTACACACATCTACAAAGCATTTCACCCAAAAGCGGCACAATATACATTCTTTTCCAGTGCACATGGAACATCGTCCAGGATAGACCATATGTTAGTTCACAAAGCAAGCCTCAGTAAATTTATAAATAATTAAAATAGTGCAAAGCATCTCATCAGATAACAATGCTATAAAATTACAAATCAACAATAGGAAAATCAACATAAAAAGAGTGAATACATGGAAACTGAATAACACTCTCCTTAAAAACTACTGAATAAACAGAAATGAAAAAGGAAATTAAAAAATTCTTTGAATGACATGAGAATGAAAACACAACCTACTAAATCTTTAGGGCATAGCAAAAGCAGTGATCAGAGGCCAATTTATAGCAATAAATGCACGCATTAAAAAAAAAAAAAAGAGCCTAAAGCAACACCTTAACCCAACATCTCCAACAATCAGAAAAAGAACAGCAAAAAAAAAAAAAAAAAGCCTGCAGTCACCAGAAGAAAAGAAATAATAAAGATATGAGCAGAAATAAATGAAACAGAAAATAGAAAGACAATAAGAAAAATCAACAAGACTAGAAGTTGGTTCTATGAAAAGATTAATCAAATCAATAAACCACTGGCAAACAACAAAGGAAAAGAAGGAGAATATGCAAATAACATGAATAAAAAATGAAATGGGTGATGTCACAACAGAACCAACTGAAATAAAAAGGATAATATCAGGATACTATGAGGAACTGTGTTTGAAATTTGAAAATCTAAAAGAAATGGATCAATTTCTAGAAACATACTACTTACCTAAACTAACACAGACTGAAGTAGAAAATCCAAACACACCCATAACAAAATAACAAATTGAACAGGTCAAAAAGAAATTACCAACAACAAAAAAAGTCCTGGCTCAGACGGTTTCACTGGAAAATTCTACCAAACATTCAGAGAAGAGCTGATACCAGTCCTACTCAAACTATTGCAGAACATAGAAAAGGATGGAATCCTCCCAAATTCAGTTTATGAAGCAAGAATAACTCTGATAGCAAAACCAGACAAAGACACCACTAAAAAGAAAAACTACAGACCTTATGAATATAGACACAAAAATCTTCAACAAAATCCCCGCCAATAACCTCCAATAACATGATGTTGGTCAACATCATGACCAAGTGGGATTCATACCAGGATTGCAAGGATAGTTGAACATTAGAAAAACAATCAACATAATCTATCTCATTAGTATAATAAAGGAAAAAGAACCACATGGTCATATCAATTGATGCAGAAAAGGCATTTGATAAAATCCAGCACCCATTTGGGATAAAAACTCTCAGAAAAAATAGGAATAGAAGGGAAATTCCTCAATGTAATAAAGGGCATATATACAAACCAACAACCAACATTATTCTCAATGGAGAGAGACTGAAACTATTCCCCTTGTGAACAGGAACCAGGCAAGGATGCCCTCTATCACCACTTCTGTTGTAATGGAAGTCCTATTGAGGGCAATGAGGCAAGAAAGGGAAATCAAAGACATACAAATTGGTAAGGAAGAAGTAAAACTATCCCTATTTGCAGATGATATGACCCTACATATAGAAAACCCAAGACACTCAGCAGGAAAACCACTGGAACTAATTGAAAGATTTAGCATAGTGTCTGGACACAAGATCAACATCCAAAAATCGGTTGGATTCCTCTACACCAGCAAAGAGATCTCTGAAAAGGAAATAAGGAAATCAATACCATTTCCAGTAGCTACCAAAAAGATAAAATACTTGGGAATAAATCTTACCAGGGACACAAAAAACCTATACAAAGAAAACTACAAAACACTACTTCAAAAAACTGTAGGAGATTTACATAAATAGAAGATCATACTATGCTCATGGATAGGAAGATTGAACATTGTGAAAATGTCAATATTACCCAAAGCAATCTATACATTCAATACAATCCTGATCCAGATTCCATCAACATTCTTTAAGGACATGGGAAAACCAATCACTAATTTTACATGGAAAGGAAAGTGATCTAGATAAGCACAGCACCACTGAAGAAGAACACAGATCTCAAAACCTACTATATATACAGCCACAGTAGTCAAAACAGCCTAGTACTGGTACAATGACAGATGCATAGACCAGTGGGATAGAATTGAGAATCCAGAAATAGATCCATCTAACCTATGGTCTCTGGTAGCATAGTGGCTAAGACACTTGCCTGCTAACCAGACGGCTGGCGGTTCAAACCCACCAGCCACTCCTCGGAAGGAAGGTTGGGCAATCCTACTTCCGTAGTGATACTGCCTCGGAAACCCAAGGAGGGGTCGCTATGAGTCGGGTTTGACTCGACGGCACATAACAACAACAACAACAACCTATGGTCAGCTGATCTTTTGACAAAAGACCAAAATCCATTAAGTGGGTGTGGTGTAGTAAATCACCTGGTATGGCTTTTCTAGCCATAGGTCTTTGTAAACTCCATGGTGGAATTTGCCATGAGTGACTAAGGAGCTCCTGATTGTTAAAGTTATCCACCTGGGGTATTTCTGTTGAGAGTGGCACAAAGCAATGTTCTGGGAAGTTCACTCTCAGGTGTTTAGAATTCTGATGTTATGATTGGTTAGTTTGGCCACTCTGCCAGCCTCAAAAGGAACCCTCCTAGAAGCAGAAGGAGTCTCTCTGACTGCTGGCTGAGAAAGACGTGCTTCTGAGAGAAACATGCTCCTGAGAGACACATGTTGCTGAGAAAGAGATGCTGAGAGACACATGTTGCTGAGAGACACTAAGAGACACGCACTGCTGGAGAGAGACTTAGTGTTGTTCCTGAACTTGAATCATAGCCTGGTGCTTCCCTAATAAACCCCATCTGTGAGTTCTGTGTGGCCACTGCAATGAATTATTGAACCCAGCAGAGAGGTGGTGGGTGCTGCAGGAGGAGCGATTGGTATCAGGGTTGGGGAAAGGTCTGGAGGGAGACAGCATGTCTGGCTTCACAGGAATAAGCCTTGGGCTGCTGATGGTGATTCTGTCTTCCTCTTGTGGGGTTAGAGGAGGTCAGAAGATGTGGCCTCCCTGGCCCCTTGGCAGTGGGGAAGAGATAGTCTCTTTAACAAGTGGTGCTGGCAAAACTGGTTATCCATTTGCAGAAGAATGAAACAAAATCCATACCTCACACTATACACAAAAACTAACTCCAGATGGATCAAAGACTTAAATGTGAAACCTGAAACTCTAAAGTTCATCAGAGAAAGAAAAAGGGGAAAACTTAGATGTCCTAACTTATAGCATAAATAGACTATCAAGCATCACTCCAAATGCACAAACAGGAGAAGATAAACTAGATGATTGGGACCTTCTAAAAGTTAAATTCTTGTGCACATCAAACACTTCTCCAAAAGAGTGAAAAGAGAACCTATAGATTGGGAAACAAAATATTTGGCAATAACATATCTGACAAGGAACTTGTCTAAAATTTATTAAAAACTCCCAACACTTCAACATCAAAAAGACAAACAATCCAATTAAAAAAATTGACAGAACACATGAACAGACAAGACACTTCACCAAAGAAGATATTCAGGCAGCCAACAAACACATGAAGAAATGTTCATGATCATTAGTCATCAGAGAGATGAAAATCAAAACAGCAATGAGATACCATCTCGCCCCAGCACTAAGAGCAAAGATTAACAAGACAGAAAAGAACAAATGCTGATGATGTGAAGAGATTGGGACTCTTGTAACGTTGCTGTTGTGATGGTAAAATGATACAGCCACTGTGGATATTGTTATAGCAACTCCTTAAAAGTTTTAAATAGAAATACCATTTGATCCAGCAATCCCATTACTAGGTATATATCCTAAAGAAGTGAGAGGCAGGACATGAATAGAAATGTGCACATCCATGTTCACTGTAGCACTAGTCACAATAGCAAAGAGATAGAAACAACCTAAGTGCCCATCAACGGAGAAATGGATAACAAAACTATGTTACAAAGACACAATGGAATACTATGCACCACTAAAGAGTAAAGTAGAATTCACGAAACACCTCATAATGTGAATGAACTTAGAGGACATTATGCTGAGTGAAATAAGTCAATCACAGTAGGACAAATATTGTATTAGTCTACTATTATAAAAAGTCAGGGAAAGGTTTACGTATGGGAGGAAACATTCTTTGTTGGTTACCAGGGATGGGAGGGCAGGGGAGGGAAAATTGCCAGATAGGTGAGAGAGAAGTATGAATTTAAGTAAAGGGAAAGGCAATATATCAAAACCAAGTGACCAACACGATAACACTAAGGAAAAGGATGACACAGAGAGTTACACAAGAGCTACAGACAACAAAGATAAACACTTTTACATGTACAATACTGCATTATCGGCACTAACAAACATTAATCTATGGGTAGATTCATACGTAGAAAGACTGAACGATCAGCTATGTCTAGGCAAAAGGTAATATACCCATGATCATATATAAGGTTGGCAGATTATATTTCTACACATGTATTTGTATGTATTGTAAGAATGTCCATATAAATGGAACTAACAGGGGGCAAAGTTATGATGGTGTCTTAGCCACAGCCAACCATCCTGAAGGAGCAAGTTGTTGGACCTGTGAGCTTGGGACCATCGTTTCAGGGGACATCAAGCTCAGTTGGCATAGGATATTGCACAAAAACATTGTTCTACATCCTACTTTGGTGAGTAGTGACTGGGGTCTTAAAAGATTGCAAGCAGCCATCTAGATTCAACAATTGGTCTCTCCTCTTCCAGAGCAAAAAAGAATAAACAAAACCAAAGTTCCACTGCCTGCTGTTGGGCATTGATTGAGATTGCCTCAATGACAGAAGGGCGTAAAATTATTATGAGACCTGAAATAGCCATAATGTCTTGGGTTATGTCAGAGAAACATTCTAATAAGGAAGGCAGTGCCCAAAATAGTTCCATAATAAAGTGGAAATGGTTTATACAAGAACAAGCAACTGGAGGGATGTGAGGAGGCGCCCATCATACCCATGAGCAGATAGCCTCTTTTCCTATAGGTCCTACCCTGGAACCACCTGAGGAGCTGCCAGAACCCATTGCCACATGGACAGTTCCCTATGAACAACTTTCTGTGGATCAACAGAAGGCTGCTTGGTTCACAGATGGCAGCTCCAGGGTACATGGACAACAATTGACATGGAAAGCACTGCATTAAGACCAGCAGATGGAAAGACCCTGATTGAAGAAAGTAAAAACAAGTCAGCTCAATGGGCTGAACTACATGCTGTCTTCTTAGCTGTCATGGAAGAACTGGGGAATGGTGAGAGCCCATATGTTTGGATTTTCATTGATTCATGGACAGTGGCCAATGGCCTGGCTATATGGTCAGGCAAATGGGCGATGGACAATTGGACTATTAAGGGGACACCTGTGTGGGGCATGGACCTATGGAAAGCACTTTGGGAGTTCAGAGGACACATTAGAGTAAGCCACGTTGATGCCCATCAGAAGAATCCTCTTCCTGGATCAGAAGGCAATTGGAATCAGCAAGTGGATTTGTTGGTATACTGCTTTGAGGTGGCCATTTGGGTTTATGAAATGAGTGGACATGGGGGTGCTGCAGCAATGCAGAGATGGACTGAATCAGGCCACATCTTTATTGCACCCTCAAAGGTACAAAATGCCAATAAAGACTGCTCTGTCTGTCAGCAAGAAAGACAGAGGTTATGGATGGCTATGGGGCAGATTCCCCAGGGGGAAGACCCTGCACATAGCTGGCAAGGTGATTATATAGGACCAATGACACCAGTGGCTCCAGGTGGCTATAAATGGGTCCTCACAGGAATAGATACTTATTCTGGACCGGGCTTTGCTTATCCTGTGACAGATGCAAATGCCAAAAATACCATTAAAGGATTGGAACAAAAGATAACTGTGCCAGTTTGGGCCACCAAGTTATATTTCCTCAGACCAAGGAATGCTCTTTCCATCCCGTAGGGTGCAGCAGTAGGCCAAAAAACATCATATTAAGTGGACATACCATGTTGCATACCATCCTCAAAGTAATGGTTTGATAGAGAATTGGAATGGGCAATTGAAACATTTGTTATCTAAAACTGGGGGAGATAAAGGCCTGAAGGGCTGGCTCACACACTTTCATGAATGTATGCTCACATCCAACATGAGGGGGGTGAAAAGACAGTCACCACTGGACAGATTCCTACGCTTTTCTGGGGGATCTAGGGAAGAAGGGGTGGGGGAGGATACTGGTACCACTGTACGATTCTTCCCCACATCACCTAACATTGCTTTCTTCCTACCAGAACCTGTGGTCCCAGGACCTGGGATGCAGCTGTGGGTGCCAGAGGCCAGGGTGATCCCTATGCAAGAGACTGTTACTATACCTCTGAACCTGTGTGTCAGAATTCCCAAGGGCCTTATGGGATGGATTGTACCTTCTCCCCATCTGGCAAAACGGGAGCTGCCAGTGAATACTACCATCCTGCCCATTGGTTGAGATAGCCCACTAGTTTTGTACCTGTGTAATCATACTCAGCATGAATGGGAGTGGATTGCAGGGAAGCACTTGGTAGACTAATCTTGCTACCAGTAATATGGATAGGCACAGCAGCTTAACTTGATGTCCCTTCCTAAGGTGGGAAAGTCTGGTTAAAAAAATGACAAATGGGAGGAAGAGAAATAATAGCTGAAGGTAAAGAAATGAATAAATGGGTTATGCAGCAGGGGAAATCCAACATTATTCTGATACCTGAAAATAGACTCAGAGCAAGGGAATAATATTATCTCAGTTAAATATTGTCAGATACCATAAAGGGTGATAATGAGACAAACTTTTAGACCAGATGGACAACTGTAGCAGACCTGAATGGCTGGTACCTGAGTAATCTCACCCTTAGGACTCTTTGCCTTACTGAAGGACTAATTGTTAATGACCTTGGGACCCATAATATGATTGGGAGGGGCAAATTAATCATTTAAGTATGAAAGGGCTAATGGCTAGAATAGCCATGGGGTGCAACGTGGTGAATTGCTTGATGTGGCCCTTTTAGCCATTGTCCTCCATTTTGTAATGTATTGTAAATCCTAGTATCCATACCTGTTTAAGGTGGTGTGGTAGTTAAGGTGGTGTGTCAAGTTGCCTGGGCAGCTGGTAGTAGTCATTCCCTATGATGACTGGCAGTCAGCTCTGTGGTGGGATTTACCACGAGCACCTGAGTAGCTGCTGATTGTTAAAGCCATCCACTTGGGTTATTTCTGTTGGAGCAGCACAGGTGGGATATATCTTGAGTCCTGCTTTGCTGGAGGATATAACTCAAATC
>NW_006921666.1:8281924-8282836 GCF_000298275.1 Orycteropus afer afer | reverse complement strand
AATCCTACTTCCGTAGTGATACTGCCTCGGAAACCCAAGGAGGGGTCGCTATGAGTCAGGGCCGACTCGACGGCACATAACAACAACAACATATATATATATATATCTCCTGAAGTACAATGCTGTCAGTAATAGGATAATGTCCATATTCCTACAAGGAAAGCCAGTTAATACAACTATTATTCAAATTTATGCACCAATCACTGAAGCCAAAAATGAAGAAATTGAACATTTTTACCAACTTGTGCATTCGGAAATTGACCAGACATGCAGTCAAGATGTTTTGATTAGTACTGGTAACTGGAATGTGAAAGTTGGAAATGAAGAAGCATTAGTAGTTGAAATATATGAACTCGGTGATAGAAGTGATACTGGAGATCCCCTAATAGAATTTTGCAAGACCAACGACTTATTCACTGCAGATAACTTTTTTTCAACAACACAAATAGTGGCTATCTGTGTGAAACTCACCAGATGGAATACACAGGATTAAGGTGGACTATATCTGTGCAAAGAGGCAATGGAGAAGATCAGTATTATCAGTCAAAACAAGGCCAGGAACTGACTGTGGAACAAATCATCAATTGCCCTTATGCAAGTTCAAGTTGAAGCTGAAGAAAATTAAAACAAGTCCATGAGAGCTAAAATATGGCCTTGATTATATAACACCTAAATTTAGAGACCATCTGAAGAATCAGTTTGACGAATTGAACTCCAGTGACTGATGACTTGATGAGTTGTGGGATGACATCAAGAACATCCTACATGAAGAAAGCAAAAAGTCATTAAAGAGACAAGAAAGGAAGAAAAGACCAAAATGAAAGGAAAGAGACCTCGGATAAGCAAAGCACTACTGAAGAAGAAAAACAAAGTAGGAGGTCTCACATTGCCGGATCTCAAAACCTACTATAC
>NW_006921666.1:8270334-8280224 GCF_000298275.1 Orycteropus afer afer | reverse complement strand
TGTGAACTGCTGTATGAAAAGTGAATTTACTCTGTAAATCTTCACCCAAATCCTAATAAAAAAAAAGAAAAGAAAAGAAAAGACCAAAATGGATGTCAGAAGAGACTCTGAAACTTGCTCTTTAATGAAGAGTAGCTAAAGTGAATGGAAGAAATGATGAAATAAAACTGCTGAACAGAAGATTTCAAAGGGAATCTCAAGAAGACAAAGTAAAGTAATTTATAATAAAATATGCAGAGTCCTGGAGTTAGAAAACCAAAAGGGAAGAACATACTTTGCATTTCTCAAGCTGAAAGAGCTGAAGAAAATAATCAAGCCTTGAGTTGTGATATTGAAGGATTCTACTGGCAAAATATGACATGATGTAAGAAGCATTAAAAGAAGATATATGGAATACACAGAGTCACTCTACCAAAAAGAATTGGTCGATGTTCAGCTATTTCAGGAGGTAGCATATGATCAAAAGCCAATGTTATTGAAAGAAGAAGTACAAGCTGCACTGAAAAAATTGGTGAAAAACAAGGCTCCAGGAATTGATGGAATACCCATCGAGATGTTTCAACAAATGGATGAAGCACTGGAGGTGCTTACTCAGTTATGCCAAGAAATTTGGAAGACAGTTACCTAGCCAACTAACTAGAAGAGATCAATATTTGTGCCCATTCCAAAGAAAGGTGGTCCAACAGAATGTGGAAATTATAGAACAACATTAATATTGCATGCAAGTAAAATTTTGCTGAAGATAATTCTAAAATGATTGCAGTAGTATATTAACAGGGTACTTCTAGAAATTCAAGCTGTATTTCGGAGAGGACATGGAATGACAGATATCATAGCTGATGTCAGATGGCTGAAAGCAAAGGATACCAGAAAGATGTTTACCAGTGTTTTATTGACCATGCAAAGGTATTTAACTATGTGGATCATCACATATTATTAGATAACATTGTGAAGAAAGGCAATTGAAGGACACTTAATTATTCTTGTGAGGAATCTGTACATAGACCAAGAGCCTGTTATTCAAACAGAATAAGGGAACAGTGCATGATTTAAACTAGGAAGTGTTGTATCCTTTCACCATACTTATTCAATCTATATGCTGAGCAAATAATCTGAGAAATAGGACTATATGAAGAAGAATACAACATCAAGATTGCAGAAGACTCATTAACAACCTGTGATACACAGATGATACAACCTTGTTTCCTGAAAGTGAAGATGACTTGAAGCACTTACTAATGAAAATCAAAGACTATAGCCTTCAGTATGAACTATATTTCAACATAAAGAAAACAAAAATCCTTGCAACTGAACCAATAAGCAACATCACAATAAATAGAGAAAAGATTGAATTTGTCAGGGATTTCATTGTACTTGTATCCACAATAGACACCTATGGAAGCAGCAGTCAAGAAGTCAGGCTTCATATTGTACCAGGCAAATCTGTATCAAAAGATCTCTTTAAAGTGTTAAGGAACAAAGATGTCACTTTGAAGACTAAGGTGCACCTAACCTGAGCCATGGTATTTTTATCACCTCATATGCATGCAAAAACTGGACAGTGAATAAGGAAGACCAAAAAGGAGTTGATGCCTTTGAATTGTGGTGAAAATACCATGGAGTGCCAGAAGAACAAACAAATCTGTCCTGGAAAAAGTGCAGCCAGAATGCTCCTTAGAAGCAAGAATGGCCAGACTTCTCACCTACTTTTATCATGTGGTCAGAATAGACCCTGGAGAAGGATATCATGCTTGGTAAAATAGAGGGTCAGCTAAAAAAGGGAGACCCTCAACAAGATATATTGACATAGTGGCTTCAACGATGGGTTCAAGCAGAGCAGGGACTGTGAGGATGTCACAGGACTGGGCAGTGTTTTGTCCTGTTGTGCACAGGGTTGCTATGAGTCAGAGCTGACCTGACAGCACCTAACAACTGCAACAACATATAGTTTTTGTATATTTTGCTGTGGTTCCCATGGTGATTACATTTAACAGTCTAACTTTATAGCAACCTAGTTTAAATTGATAAAAATTTAACTTCAATAACATTTTAAAAAGTCTTTATTCTTATACTATTTGTCTCCTTCCTCCAACTTTGTTATTATCACAAAGTAAATATGTATATATGAGCCTAATAAGAGAAATTTATAATTCTACTTTTAATGTATTTGTTGTTTTAAATAATTTAGCACTCAACAACATAGGTAAAAATAAAAAAATCCATAAAACTGGCCTTTATGGTTGCCCATGAAATTACCTTTTCTAGAAACTTTTTTGTCTTTGTACAACTTTGAGCTACTATTCAGTATGCTTTCCTTTCGATCTGAAGGACTCTCTTTAACTTTTTTTGAGGGCAGATTTTGTTATAACAAAGTCATTCATCTTTTGTTTATCTGGGAATATCTTAGTATCACCCTCATTTTTTTTAAGGACAGATTTGCTGGATATAGAATTCTTGGTAGACAGTTCTTTTCTTCAGCACTTTAAACATTACATTCTACTGCCTTCTGGACTCGAGTTTTTAAGGAGAAATTGGCACTTAATCTTCTTCAGGGTTCCTTGTATGTGACAATTCTCATCTCTCAGAATTCTTACTTTAGCTTTCTTGTCAAGAGTTCAGGATCATCAAATACTTCCTTGTTTGGTTTAAGTGTCTGATTAGATTCTAGAGTTTCACAATAAATATTTCTAATTGCTCTTTCAAGTCCATTGATTTAGTGAAGGGGTGGACCTCTGGAGTTTCCTCCTCTGCCGTTTTGTGTCTAAATACTTAAATTTTTGATGTGTAAAATTGATTGTTACAAATATAGCTCTGTATTTAAACAACCTGTTTTCTTTGTTAGACTCGACTAGAAAAAGAAGCAGAAAAGAAGATAATAATGTTGGCAGAGAGAGCCCACCATGAAGCTGTTGTGTAAGAGACTGCTGCCTCCTTTTCCTTTCTTTCTTTTTTAATTTTCTTTTTGTCCACATGAACCAAAGTTTATTAGAGAGAGAGGAGAGGGAAGGGGCTCATGAGGGACAGAGAGAGAGGGGCTTCTGCCGATGTTAGCCTCTGGTCACTCCCTCCTTTTTCTTTCTGATAGCTTCTCTTACCTCTCTGGTATTTTATCTTTTTCATACTGTGTATCATGTTGTCTTCTCCCTTCACTCCTGGCTTGCTTTCTTCACATTTTTTGGTCTACTCTCCATCCTAGGTTCTTTCTCTTTGTCTCCTCTTTCCCCTTTACTCCCCACTCTTTCTGTAGCAAAATGGCATGGTGGAAAAAATGCGGGCTTTTAAGTCAGACTTGGTTCTCAACTTGCATACAAACTGACCTTAGGAAGATTTGTTAACTTCTTTAAAATTAAATTTCTTAATATAAAAATAGGATTAATAATAGCAACCTTACAGGGTTGTAATCAGAGGTATATTAGGGAAAGTAACACCAAACTGCATGGTATTAATAAACTCCCAAATCTTAATTTATTTGGGAGTTTGTTTGTTGCCTATGTAACAATCCAATGTGGGTCTGTCACCTGTCCTCTAATGGTGATTCAGGGAATTGAGTTGTTTCCATCTTGCACCTCAACCATCTTGGAGTTCATGTCAGGTCATGTGGACAGGAAGAGAGCGTGGAAAACTCATACCTCTGTTACCTGCTTTAGACTGGAAGTAACACATCACTTCTTATTTTCCCTTTAGAGAGAACTTAGTCACAAGATTCTCACCAATTATTAATTAACTAATTAATTAATATTAATGTTGGAGGATAAAGCAGTCATTGTTCTAGTTTGTTAATATCTAAAACTTAGGTGTGTGTTTTGGAACCTTATATCTATTTATCTGTTTTAGGCAACTGAATAATGCTGGAAAAAATGTTTTTAAAGAGAATGTTTATCTCCAGAAAGCTCTTGCATATCATATGAAAGAGGCTGAAGATCTACAAAAAAACTCCCAGAAGTTGCAAGAGACTCATAGTGTCCTTTTACATCAAAAGGTTCTCATTCTCACTTAGACTTTGTTTACTTTTTTAGGAATTGGATTGAACAACAAAAGTCCATTATAATAGTAACACATAAGGACATTTTCTGGACGACTCACCTTCCTTATCTGAGAGAATTAATTAGTGAATGACTTATGAGAAGCTTTAGATTTGGCTTTAAAAAGAAAATATTAGAAACATAAAACTTTCATCCTCTAGTACCCTATTAGAATACTCATTTAGCTTTGCATATAGTTGGCTCTTGAATCAACTGAGAATAGGTTTAGCTGTAACAGATGTGATAACAGTACCTTCACCACATAAAGGTTTATTCTCTCATGTAAGGGAAGTCTGGAGATAAGCAATCCAGAGCTGGAATGGTAGCTCACAAAGTTAACAAACACCCAGGTTCCTTCACTCTGCTTTAGAGTATGTGGTTATATCCTCAAAGTCACCTCATCGTCTAAGGTGGCTGCTGGAGCTCTAATCATTATTTCAAACAGCAGGAAGTAAAAAAATGTGCACCTTCATTAGAGGTCTCCCTGGAAGTCTCACACACATTTCCACTTTTATCTCATTAGCCAGAACTTAGATACATGGTTATGCTGAACTCCAAGGGAGGCCAGGGAATGTAGGTTTTCAGCTGGGCTTATTGCCTTCCTGAATAAAATCGAGGTTTTATTACCAAAGAAAAGAAAAACGAATGTTGTAATAGCCACAGTTTCCTGTGTATGGTTGTTGATGTTTTACTGTACAGTGCTTCTGGTTTTAGAATTACCCTTTGGTAATGCAAAACATGTTTTGGAATTTTAGAGTAAAGAAAGTTTCTTAATTATCAGAATCAGTGGATTGCTTTTACAAGTCCAGACAAGGATCCTAGTATGTTTTTGCTCTCTATACAGATACCAGAATATCACCTTCTCAACCTGGCATCAAACTCAAATCCCTTGAAGTAATGGAAGTTAGTCAGGAACTTTTGAGTTCTGGGATTATTAAAGAAAAAAAACTAATCTTTTACCTCTCTCATCATTCTGTTTTTAGGAGATCAATGACTTGTTGGTTAAGGAAAAAATTATTCAACTTAACCAACAGAAATCACAAATACAAACTCTTCAGAAAAAAGTGATAAGCTTAGAGACTGCCCTGACTTGTATGACCAGAGAGTTTGAGGCTGAAGTTTTAAAACTGCAGCAACAGGCAATGATAGAGAATCAAGCAGGCCAGGTAGAAATGGACAAGCTGCAGCAACTTCTTCAGATGAAGGATAGGGAAATGAATCGAGTAAAGAAGCTGGCCAAGAACATCCTGGATGAGAGAACGGAGGTGGAAAAGTTCTTTTTGGATGCTCTCCATCAAGTGAAGCAACAGATCATACTTAGCAGGAAACATTATAAGCAGATAGCACAAACTGCTTTCAACTTAAAAATGAGAGCAGCATGTGCAGGAAAAACAGAATATCCAAAAATCCGTACATTTGATGGCAGAGAGCATAGCACCAACAGTGTGAATCAGGATCTTATGGAAGCTGAGCAATGGTACTAATAATGCTTTAATGTGTTCTTTTTTTGTGTGTTGCTATTTTCATGCCTTTTAGAAAAATAAGAACTCTGGAAAGTTCAGTTTGATAATACCCACATATTAAGTACATTACACAGTAAATTACTTGAGGATAGGAACTGATTGTATCCCCTATGCTCACCATAGTATATGGCGCTCAGTAAGTATTTTCAGGAGGTGCCTCCCCTTTCATGACAAGAGACTTGTTAAAGAGACTATTTGTTCCATATTTTAACTTATTCCTTTATCTTGTTTCTTATAAATTGGAAATTAATTATAAAAGTTTGATTGTTGTTTTGTTATGTGCCATCGAGTCGATTTATTAAACATTTTGATAAACATACTTCCCAAATATTTTGTAATTTCTTTTGATACCATGAGATGACATTCATAGGTAATAATATCTAACTAAATATATAATTTAAAAAAACTAATATAATGTGAAACACTAATAGTTCTTTTTTGTGCAGAACTGTCCTAGAGATCGGAGGGCAGAGCTCCCCATCATTGTATTAACCAAAATGTCCCACAAATTTCCAAAATACTGTATAGAAATATACTGCCACTATGATAAAGGTAGCAAAATGCTTGAGACAGATGCAGAGTATATACAATGATTAAATTTGTTAGTATTTTTATCTGTTATAGAACTCTTCTCACTATAAACCTTGGATTAAATTATATTGCAATTTGAAGATTATTTTTTAAAATGTTATGTATTATATTAAAATGTAATTAGATTGTTCAAAGGTTCCAAATCAAAAGAAGATTTGGAATTAGAAGAACCCTTGCTATTGTATATACTTAGCATTTTATTGTTGCTGTTGTTAGGTGCCATCGAGTCAGCTCCGACTCATAGTGACCCTATGTACAGTAGAATGAAACACTGCCCAGTCATGTACCATCCTCACAATCCTTGTTATATTTGAACCAATCTGTTGTGTCAATCTGTCTTGTTGAGAGTCTTCCCCCTTTTCTCTGACCCCCCACTTTACCAAGCATGATAGCTTTCTCCAGGGAATGGTCCTTTCTGACAACATGACCAAAGTAAGTGAGATGAAGTCTGGCCATTCTCACTTCCAAGAGCATCCAGCTGCACTTCTTCCAGGACAGATTTGTTACTTCTTCTAGCAGTCCATGGTATTATCCAGCATCTTATTAAGAGTGCTTATTTTTCAATGGACTAATTTGTAGATTCTTTTAAATTTTATGGCTCTTGGGAATGTTGGGTATGCTGAATGGCCTTTGAAAGCCTTTGAAAGATAATACTCTTCTTCAAAAATGCCCCCTACTATAATTTTTTCTCTGCTATTCATAAGATTTTCCCTGGCCAATTTTTGAAAAGTGGATGGCCTCCTCGTTTTTCCTAGTCTGTCTTAGTCTGTAAGCTGCATTGAAACCTGTGCACGATGTGCAACTCTGCTGGTGTCTGAAACACCAGTGGCACAGCCTCAAGCCTCATTAGAACTAACAGGTCTATCCTGGAGGAAGTGCAGCCAGAATGCTCCTTGGTGGCGAGAATGACCAGACTTCGTCTCATATACTTTGGTCATGTTGTCAGAAGGGACTATTCCCTGGAGAAGGATGTCGTGCTTAGTAAGGTGGAGGGTCGACAAAAGAGGGGAGGGCCCTTAACGAGGAGGATTGACATGGTGGCAGTGGCAATGGGCTCAAGTGTAGCAAGAATCGTGGAGCTGGCTCAGGACCGAGTGGTGTTTCGTTCTGCTTTGCATAGGGTTGCTATGAGTCAGAGATGACTCGATGGCCTTAACAACAACAACAGCAACATAATTTTTTACTTTATCATATTCAGAAATTTATGAAACCATTTCTGTTACCAAGACATTTGCTGTAATTTACTCTTTTCATTTGTTTAGCCAAGCAAGTTGACTCTCTACAAGACATGAGGCAGTTTCTTTTATGTATTTGTCTACTGGAAGTTGTCAAAAATGAAATGGAATGCTTGAAGATCAATATCCTAGGCATCGTTAATTGTTGCTATTAGATGCCATCGAGTGGCTCCAAATTAAAGGGACTCCACGTGCAACAGAACGAAACACTGCCCAGTCCTGTGCCATCCTCTCAATTCTTGCTATACTTGAGCTCATCATTACAGCCAGTGTGTCGATCCGTCTTGTTGAGAGTCTTCCCCCTTTTAGCCGACCCTCTACTTTAACAAGCATGATATCCCTCTTCAGGGAATGGGCCCTTCTGACAACATGACCAAAGTAGGTGAGACAAAGTCTGGCCATTCTCACTTGCAAGGAGCGTTTCAGCTACACTTCTTCAGGACAGATTTATTCATTCTTCTGGCAGTCCATGGTATTTTCAGTATTCTTCACCAACATCATATTTCAAAGGCATCAACTCTTTGGTCTTCCTTATTTATTGTCCAGCTTTCACATGTGTATGAGGCAATTGAAAATACCGTGGCTTGGGTTAGGTGCACCTTAGTCTTCAAAGTGACATCTTTGGTTCTTAACACTTTAAACAGGGCTTTTGAAACAGATTTGCCCAGTGCAATACAATATCTAGTATCTTGACTGCTGCTTCCATGGGTGTTGATTGTGAATCTAAGTAAAGTGAAATCGCTGACAACATCAATCTTTTCTCCATTTATCATGATGTTGCTTATTTGTCCAGTGGTGAGGATTTTCATTTTCTTTATAGTGAGGTGTAATCCATACTGAAGACTTTAGTCTTTAATCTTCATCAGTAAGTGCCTCAAGTCATCCTACTTTCAGCAAGCAAGTTTGTTTCATCTGCATATCACAGGCTGTTACTGAGTCTTCCTCCTATCCTGATCCTGCATTCTTTTTCATAGGGTCCTGTTTCTCAGAGTATTTGCCCAGCACACAGACTGAATAAGTATGGTGAAAGGTACAACCCTGATGCATGCCCTTCCTGATTTTAAACCATGCAGGATTTCCTTCTTCTATTTGAACGACAGCCTCTTGGTCTATGTGAAGGTTCCTCATAAGAACAATTAATTTTTCTGGAATTTCCATTCTTTGGAAGCTATCCATAATTTATTATGATCTACACAGTCAAATGCCTTTACATAGTCAATAAAATGCAGGTAAATGTCTTTCTGGTATTCTTTGCTTTCTGCCAAGATCCATCTGCTATCAACAATGATACCCCTTGTTCCATGTACTCTTCTGAATGCAGCTTGAATTTCTGGAAGTTCCCCATCAATATAATGCTGAAACCATTTTTGAATGACCTTCAGCAAAATTTTACTTACATGTGATATTAATGACATTGTTAGATAGTTTCCATATTCTGTTGGATCACCTTTCTTTGGAATGAGCACAAATATCGATCTCTGTCAGTCACTTGGCTAGTAACTGTCTTCCAGATTTCTTGGCAAAACAAGTAAGCACCTCCAGTGCAGCATCTGTTTGTTGAAACATCTCAATGGGTATTCCTTCAATTCCTGGACTCCTGTTTTTTGCCAGTTCCTTCAGTTCAGCCTCTACTTCTTCCTTCAATACCATTGGTTATTGATCATATGTTACCTCCTGAAATAGTTGAATATTGACCAGTTCTTCTTGGTACAGTGACTCTGTGTATTCTTTCAATCTTCTTTTGATGATTCCTGCATCATTCAGTATTCTGACCATAGAATCCTTCAATATTGCAATTGGTGTTTAATTTTTTTCTTCAGATGTTTAGCTTAAGAAATGCTGACCATGTTCTTCCTTTTTGGTTTTCTAATTCCAGGTCTTTGCTCATTTCATTATAATACTTTGTCTTCTCAAGCTGCCCTTTGATATCTTCTGTTCAGCTGTTTTATTTCATCATTTCTTTCATTCGCTTTAGCTGTTCTCCATTTAAGAGCAAGTTTCAGAGTCTCTTCTGACATCCATTTTGGTCTTTTCTTCCTTTCCTGTCATTTTAATGACCTTTTGCTTTCTTTATATATTCCACAATTTGTCTAGTCTTCGGTCATTGGTAATCAATGCATCAAATCTCTTCTTCAGATGGTCCCTAAATTCAGGTGGGATATAATCAAGGTCATATGTTGGCTCTCACATATTTGTTTTAATTTTCTTCAGCTTCAACTTGAACTTGCATATAAGCAGTTGATAGTCTGTTCCATAGTCAGCTCCTGGCCTTGTTTTGATTGAAGATACTGAGCTTCTCCATTGCCTCTTTCCACAGATGTAGTTGATTTTAATCCTGTGTATTCCATCTGGTGAGGTCCATGTGTACAGCTGCTGTTTATGTTGTTGAAAAATAGTATTTGCAATAAGTCGTTGGTCTTGTAAAATTCTATCATGCCATCTCTGGCCTCATTTCTATCACCATACACAAAAACTAACTCCAGATGGATCAAAGACTTAAATGTGAAACCTAAAACTAT
>NW_006921666.1:8268698-8269244 GCF_000298275.1 Orycteropus afer afer | reverse complement strand
AGGGAGTGTACCCAAGATCATGTATAGGGTTGGCAGACAATAGTTCTACAAGTGTATTTGTATGTTCTGTAAGAATTCCCAGGGGTATAGTAGAGCTGACAAGGGAAAAGGTTGTAGTTACTTCTTGGTCACAGCCAGCTACCCAGAGGGAGCGAGTAGTTGAACCTGTGGGCTCGGGACCATAGTCACAGGGAACATCAAGCTCAATTGGCATAACATACTACACAAAACATTGTTCTACATCCTACTTTGGTGAGTAGCGACTGGGATTTTAAAAGCTTGCAAGCAGCTATCTAGATGCAACAATGGGTCTCTCCTCGTCCAGAGCAAAGAAGAATGAAGAAAACCAAAGACGCATGAAAACAATTAGTCCTAGTGACTGGTACACCATGCAATCCTCAGCCTATACAACTATGAGACCAGAAGAACTAGATGGTACCTGGCTACCACTGTCAGCCACTCAGAGGGGGATCTATGTAAGAGATCCTGGAAAGAGTGGGAGAACAATATGGAACAAAATTCAAAATCAGTAAAAAAAAAAAAAAA
>NW_006921666.1:8267789-8268522 GCF_000298275.1 Orycteropus afer afer | reverse complement strand
GTCTGAGCACTAGTGACTGGGTTTTACCCCTTTCTCCTGCTCTTCCGGCCTGCTACTCTGTGCTACTCCCGTGCTTACCTTGCTCCCGGAGACCCACATGCCAGTGTTGAATAAAGGAAAAATAAGAAGATAGGAATAGGATGGTAAATCTTGAGATGAAGGTGAGATTAAATGAGAAAGCTCAAACCAGATTGGTGAGGAATTAGATGATAAATGGAGTATCAAAACAGGTGGATGAATTAAGCAGGTAGTTAAGAGTTTACAGCTGACTATACACAATTGTGACTCCAACAGTGTATATATTTTGTGTGACTGAACTAAGTCAAAGGGATATAACCAATAAGCTGGACTCTTTGGCACTTCAAGCACCACTCTGGCTGTATCTGTGTTGTTTTTTCTTTTCTTTTTGTGGATCACCATTGACTATTTAATATAACAATCGTTTGAATGCGTTTATGTCGCTTTCCTATGCACCTAATTTAGGATAATTTTAAGAGTGGGATATGTGTCTGTATCTGTTGGCAAATCAATCTACTATACTTTGTGTAACTATTAAGCTTTCAAGTTAGAATATTGAATTGTTGTTATGTGCCGTGGAGTCGGCCCTGACTCATAGCGACCCCTCCTGGAGTTGCCGAGGCAGTATCACTATGGAAGTAGGATTGCCCAGCCTTCCTTCCGAGGAGTGGCTGGTGGGTTTGAACCACCAGCCTTCTGGTTAGCAGTCAAGTGC
>NW_006921666.1:8262411-8267689 GCF_000298275.1 Orycteropus afer afer | reverse complement strand
GGGGGGGGGAGGGACAAGGTTTGCTGGTCTGATAGAATCTGGTGATACCCCTGAGACAATGGCCCCTAGCTGCCCTTAAGGTCTGGAATTGAACCTACTACTGTGGCTTCCAGCAAACAAAAGATAGACATATGAGCTGAACACTTACATTAGGTAGATACACTCCTTGGAGAGATCAATCATAGGAGAAAGAAGGGCTGTGTATGCAGCTTGGTGGAAGGAGGGGCAAGATTGCATGGGAGGGACAAACACAGGGGAGAGGTGGCTATAGGGAGGAAGTGGGAGGAGAGCTGTTGCATTGTGGGAGATTACAGTCAGTCAATGTCATGAGACAAAGTGTATGTGAACTGCTGTATGGAAGATGAATTTGCTCTGTAAACTTTCACCCAAATCACAATAAAATTAAAAAATATAAATTAAAAAATAAA
Organism: Orycteropus afer afer; assembly: GCF_000298275.1. Taxonomy (NCBI): domain Eukaryota; kingdom Metazoa; phylum Chordata; class Mammalia; order Tubulidentata; family Orycteropodidae; genus Orycteropus; species Orycteropus afer. Next base: position 8,267,261 of record NW_006921666.1, on the reverse strand, counting down.
AATTTATGACATCTGATTAAGAGACAGATTTGGGGAAGGACAATGGAAGTAAATGGTGGACATGAGGCAAGTCCTAAACTTTTCAACAAAAATAACACAATGGAGTATATGCAAAAGTATTTCTTGCATTATACAACATTAGTACTCTTTGTACATGTCAGCCAGATTTTATGAATAGCAAGTAGGCTGTGAATCCTCTGGGCAAGTTACAGTATGGATAAAGACATATCTTGAAAGCTTAATTGCAGCCTTATTTGGGAGATAAAATAGAGTAATGAAGTTATACGTTGTTTTCTACATTTATCTTTTGTCACTCTTTTCATAGTAAAATATTATAATACAAAAAGAAGTGTTAAAAGCAAAAAACTTATAAAAATCTCACCAAACAATTCTTTTATTCATGTTTCCCTGATTTTTGTGTGTATTTGGAAATATTACATTACAGTTTTATATTTTGCTTATTTGCTTAATATATGAAGACAAATATTTTTTGCATGTTTTCATTTTTGAAATTTTCATCTTAGTGAGCATATTCCATTTCAAATTGGCTGGCATATTGATATTCTTTTCGACTTCATGATTTTTTAATGGACGCAAGTTGCTTTGGTGCTGTTACATAGCAAACCCCATAATCATAATATTCAGTTTGGTATGGGACTTCTCTCATGTTTACATATTTTCATTTTCCAGAAGCTTCTTTGACCATATTTTCCTTCTTCACTTTTTCTTTGAAATTCTTCAGGATAAACATTCAAGGAAATATAGATATTGGAGATTTGACCTGGGAGCAGAAGGAAAAAGTGTTGAGATTGCTCTTCGCAAAAATGAATGGTTTCATTCCTAGGTAATGCCTCATTTTTGTAATAAATACCAAGTTGTTATTAAATCTAGAAACCATATAAGAACAATGAACTTACTCTGATTTAGAATGAAAGGAATGGAAAAGAGCCAGAAAATATAAAAGGACCCCACTGCTTACCCACAGCACCTCCCAGAGATAAAGAATGCAAGATAAATTGAATAAATGAATAGGGAAACAAAAGATGAGTTGTAATTAAAGTGGGGATGAGAGAGATTAATTATAGATGTTTAAGGTGAAAACCAAAAAACAAACTTACTGCCTTCGAGTTGATCCTTATTCACAGCAACCCCTGCTTGGGTTTCTGAGGTGGTATCTCTATGGTAGTAGATTGCCCAATTTTCCTTCCAAGGAGTGGCTTGGTGGGTTTGAACTGCCAACTTTCTGGTTAGCAGTCAAATGCCTTAGGTACTACGTCACCAGAGCTCTCGTTTAAGAGCTCTGGGTTTTAAAAAGTTAGAATATTGCTCAACTTAAGAGAAGTATAGCAGTTGTTCAGATTGCAAAGGAAGTAAAGAAATGATTTTTAAGTGAACTATTAGTCAAGGAGATCTGTAATACCAAAATAGAGACCTAGAAAGGAAAATTGAAATCCACAGATAATTCCAAATTCCTTTTAATGATTAGTTCTACTCTCTTCACTATATATTTTATTAGTGACTATAACTCTGGTATTGAACAGTACAATGGCTAAAATAAATAAAGTACTTCTAGATTTCTTGTTATGTGATTGGCTCTTTCTTTAGGTACTACGAGAAATCCAAAAGAATTAAGACACTGTTCTTGATGTCAAATGGCTGGGAAAAAAAAAACAAACTTACAATCTATTTGGCCAAACAAAACCAAAGACAAGGAAAAAATTAGGTGGCAAAATAAAGCATAATTGGAGTTTAGGCAGTATGTCAATGGACTACAGTAGGCAGGGAAGACTTTTTCTTAAGGAGTGTGACTCTATAGGGTACCTGGAATAATAGTGGGATAGCAGAGAGAAGGGAGAGGCCACACCAGACAAGGGACATAGTAGACAGCATTAGCAAAAGCCCAGAAGTAGGAACAGGTGTGGGTGTTTAGGGAACCCTGAAGAAAAACTACCTGGCTTGAAGAAATTTGATGTATGCTAGAGAGTAATTAGAAAAAGTTTAATCTATAAATTAAGTTATAATGAGCCTTAAAAACCATGGAGAAAAGCCTGAATTTATGCTACTGCTGATTCTAGAGAAGTGTGTACTTTTTTTTCCCTCTGCCTTGGAGGAATATAAACATGAGTAATCCATAATTCCTGCACTAGAAGGTTTCATAGGCTAGTTTTCTCAGTGTTAACCTTAACCTAACATGATGACATCCATGATGGATAAGAGAGGGACAGAAATAGAGTTGAGGACCAGAGCATATGTATGCTATACTACTCTGGGAATGCAGTGGTGAGGGGCTAGGCAAGAGTGGGAGTAATTAGAAAAAAAGGGGAGAAACAAGTCTAGTGATAGGGGTAAGAGAAAGAGAAGAAAGAATAAATGTTTAAGTTCTTTTTTTTAACATAAATGAAAGAATGGTGGTATAACAAGTAAATGAGAAATCTAGGAAGCCAGTTTGAGGAAAATGTTTGTATTAATCTATCCATTAATTCATTCAGCATTCATATATTGTGTGCCTACTGTGTATTGAGGACATAGTGTTGAGCAAAAAATGCATTGTACCTAATCTGTATGTGGAAGCTCTGGTGGCATAGTGCCTTAAGGCATTTGACTGCTAACCAGATGGCTGGCAGTTCAAACCTGTGAACCACTCATCAGAAGGAAGACTGGGCAATGTACTTCCATAGAGATACTGCCTTGGAAACCCAAGGATGGGTCACTATGAGTCAGATTCGACTTGACGGCAGCCAGTTGAATTTGCATATGCTGTAAGAATATCAATATAACTAGAACTAATGGGGGGCAAAATTAGGATAACTTCTTAGGCACAGTCAACCACACTGATGGAGTGAGTTGCTGGACCTGTGGGCTCATGACCATGGTTGCAGGGGACAGCAAGCTCAATTGGCATAACATACTACACAAAAACATTGTTATCAAAAGATAACATCCTAGTTTGGTGAATAGCAATTGGGGTCTTAAAAGCTTGCAAGCAGCCATTTAGATGCAATAATGAGTCTCTCCTTAGCCAAAGCAAAGGAAAATGAAGAAAAAGACTCATTGAAACAATTAGTCCAAGGGACTAGTGGACCATGGGAACCTCAGTCTATATGACTTATGAGACCAGAAGAACTAGATGGTGCCCAGCTACCACTGTCAGCCACTCAGAAAGGGATCAGTGCAGGAGATCCTGGATAGAGTGGGAGAACAATGTGGAACAAAACTCAAAATCATAAAAAAAAGACCAGGTTTACTGATCTGATAGAACTTAGTGAGAGCCCTGAGACTATGGCCCCTAGTTACCCTTCAGGTCTAGAACTGAAATTCCTGTGGCTTCCAGCCAAACAACAGACAGGCATATGGGGTGAACATTTATATCAGGTAGGTACACTCCTTAGAATGATCAATCATGGGAGAACGGAAGGTCAGCATTTGCACAGGGAGATAGCTCAGGGGGCAGGAATATGTAGGAAAAAAGGAAGTATAAGGAAGTATAAGTATAAGGAAGTGGTAACTACAGGGAGGAAGTGGGAAGAGAGCTGTTACATTGTGGGGAATAGCAGTCAGTGTCATGAAACAAAATGTGTATGAACTGCTGTGTTGTGTTGTCATACGTCATCAAGTCGGACCCGACTAACAGCAGCCCCTCCTTGGGTTTTTGAGGCAGTATCACTATGGAAGTAAATTGCCCCATCTTCCTTCCGAGGAGTGGCTAGTGACTTTGAACCGCCAGCCTTCCGGTTAGCAGTCAAGTGCCTTAGGCACTAAGCTACCAGAGCTCCCAAACTACTGTACGGAAAATGAATTTACTCTGTCTGTAAACACAATAAATATTTAAAAAAAAAATTGATCATGCCTAATCTCATGGAGTTTTAATCTAGATGAGGAGAAAAACATTACTCACATTATCACACAAATAAATAAGGAAGTGCAACTGTGACAGGCTCAGAGCAATGATATATTGATAGGAGAGCCTAGATTAGGGGAATCTGACCTAATGAGGGAGGTCAGGAAAGTCTTTGAAAAAGTAAATGATTGAGATGACCTCTAAAAGTGGAATAGGAATTAACAGGGCAAAAAAGGGAAGGAAAAAATATTCCAGGCAGAAGAAACAGAAAGTAATATTTTCATTGTTGAATTGGAGATGATTGTAATATATCAATGTGAAAAATACCTTTAAAGCACTTGGAAATAGTGACTGAAATACAGGTGAGAGTTTAGGGAGGGAGATTTGAAAGGTGTTTAGTGAGAATTGGTAGTTGAGTCTAGGAGAGTAGACAGGTAGAGGAATATAAAGCTGAGGCTAGAACCTTCAGGAATGTAACACTTATGGTATAGGACAACAACAAAGAGTACAATCAAAAGGGAAGAGTTTAAAGTACTGTAGGCTTTTGAATCACTAATAACCTTCCAAAGAGTTTCATTAAAAAGATGACATTGAAGCCAGACCACAGATACTGAATGCCCTATTGTGAGTTGACTTTTCCATTCTCCAGGAAATACAACCAGAGTTCCAGGCCTCCAGTTCCATACTAAATTGTTTCAACAGTGTAGAAACACAGGAATTTGAGTGAAATCTTTCACTCCAAAGCAATAGACATTACACAATAGAACCATGTCTAAGCCTGTTACAATGTCATCTATGCCAGTGTTGTTGTTGTTGTTGTTGTTAAGTGCCGTCGAGTCTCCGACTCATAGCAACCCCATGCACAGCAGAACGAAACACTGCCCGATCCCACGCCAGCCCCACAATCCCTGCTATACTTGATCCCATCATCACAGCCACCGTATCAATCCATCTCATTGAAGGCCTCCCCCTCCTTCATCGACTCTCCACCCTACCAAGCATGACATCCTTC
>NW_006921666.1:8232096-8258516 GCF_000298275.1 Orycteropus afer afer | reverse complement strand
GGGTTTGAACCACCAGCCTTCTGGTTAGCAGTCAAGTGCTTTAGCCACTATGCTACCAGAGCTCCCAAATTATTGAATTAGTGAAGCTTATTTCCTGTTTTTAAACCTGGACTTTTCAAAGTATAAGGAGACATTTCCATAGTGGGCCTGTCTCCTTTGGGTATCCTGTGTTCTTAGGTTCTTTGGTCAGTACTCTAGTTCAACCTGCCTTTCACCATTTATGGCTGTTACATATACTTATTTTTTAGACAGAAATACTTATTTATTCACAAATACTTATTTTTTTCAAGTTAAATTCAACCATGTCTCAATTTCAAGAAAACACAAATTTATATTAACTTAACAATTTTATTGCCTTTATATGTGTAAAAGCTCATTTTTAAAAACAAGAAAGCTATCCGACTGAAGCATTTCATTTAGCGCTGTGACAATGGAGTTGAGCTGGCAGAAGAGACACTGAATACCTCATTATGTTTGTTGAATTTTTCCCATCCAGGAAATACAGCCTGAGTTCTAGGCCTCCGGTTCCAGACTATATTGTTTACGACAATGGAGAAACAAAGGAATTTGGGTAAGCTCTCTTGCCAAAGCAATGAACATAAGCCTAATCACAATGGTCCTTGTGGGCATTTTATATGGCTAGAGGAGGGCAAAAGAGCCCTGGGGGTGGGATGGCTAAAAGATTAGCTTCTAACTGAAAGGGCAGCAGTTTGAAGCCACCAGTGTCTATGCAGGAGAAAAGACCTGCTGACCCATTTCTATACTTTACAGCCTAGGAAATCTTATGGGGCAGTTCTACTACATCTCTGTGAGTTGGAAGTGACTTGATGGCACACTCAGTAATTGTTCTGAACCAAGTTCATGTATGTAGATGGCTGTTGACAGGCCTGTTCCTTTATCATTATTGTAGGGATGAAAGTAAGCTTCAAGATCAAACCTTTATCACCCAGCAAGTCCCAATCTCAGACTCTGCTGAACTGGTGCCACCCGGTATTCAGAAAGGACCACAAAAGCCTGACATGGTAAGGACTTATTATTAACAAACACATACAACTGTTACCCTTCCCTGTGTAGCCTGTGGCAAACTCGGTTCTTTTCTGTACTGGCCAGGAACTCTCTGGGATCAGTGAAGTGAGCAATAGCATTATTATGAGATCATGGAAAATTTTATAACTATCCACAATAAAGAAAGGCATATTACAGAGTATACTTAATGCAAGTACTTATTTGTGTCTCTTTTAGTGTGGAAAACATTTAGACTGCCGTTTGAAATAAGCAGCCTAGTCAAATTTCTAAGAATATGTAAGAAAAAACTTTCCTACTTTCAGTCATATTCATCACTCTTTATTTTTATGACCTGGTAACTCTTAGCTTTGCATAGGGATAGAAGTCTGAGTCAGTAGGGAACAAGGGCATTATAAGGAAGCTTGGCACCATTAAAAAACAAACAAACCAGGTTTTTTCTTTAAGAGGTTTTTGTTTGTAATTTTTTCTTCATAATTACCACAATAATAGAATCCTAGAAATGAGGCCACATCAGAGCAAAAAGAAAAGAAAGTTTGAATTTATTAGCTGCTATTACCAATGGCAATAAATGTACAGATTTTTTTTTCTGTCTAAGAAACAAGAAACTTTTCCAAACAGCAAGTGGCTGGGCAGGTAATTAAACAAGTTGATTCCAATCAGAGCAACATAATTCTAATTAGTATTTTTTAAAAAGTGATTTCCCTTAGATGTAAGGAAAACTTAGATACCTCTGTGACTATATTTAATTCCATTTGGAATTTAGAACAATATGACCTTTTATTCAACCAGTCCATGGCTATTGAACTGGATTAAATATCACTACCAGTTGCCAGCTATGATAACGATGAATAAAACAAACCAAAACCAAACCCAGTGTAGTCAAATTGATTGACTCATAATGACCCTATAGGACAAGAGTAGAACTGCCCCATAGGGTTTCCAAGATTGAATATTGCCACATCTTTCTCCCATAGAACAAATGGTAGGTTCAAACCACTAGCCTTTTGGTTAGCAGCTGGGCACTTTAACCACTGTACCACCGGGGTTCACTGAGACAAAACAAAGGGCAGTCCATTCTCAACATATAAATTTTTGTTGCCTCACTTAAAGGAAGATAAATTTTTTAAAAAAAGGACCCAATAGGGTCGTAAGTGCATTTTATTAAAATTTCAGTCACCTTAAATGATTAAAGATTCTGATCTTCTATCCAGCAAGTAGCACAATAAGCCTAAAGTCCACAGAGTGCACAAATAGTCTGAAAGCTTTTCACCATCCTTGATTCACTGAATAACTGCCATGGAGTAGGTTAGCACTGTCCAAGTGACTAATGAGGAAGCAGAAAAATGAACGACCTATGCCATCTGGCTGAACGCCAGAGAGTGCTCCATCAGAGCCAGCCGCCTTCTAGTCCACTGGGTGAAAACCTGTCAGAAAGTCAGGATGCAGTGGGGTTGGTACAGCAAAAAGACAGAATCCATTCTCTCCAGCATAGTACATCAAAATTTCTGTTATGAAATATCTCAAGCTTACAAATATGGAGATACAAAATACATAAAGACACTTGAATTATTAATGGTAGCAGAAGAATCTGTAAAGGTATTTCTTTATTACATTTTCTAATGAAAAGCTTTGAAATTTCTTAGGCCCCAATCAATTGCTCTAAGTGTTCTTTCATTAAAAAGCATAAGAAATCCAGGCAAGAGGAAAGAAGAACATAAAAAATTCTAGTAAGGCAAGTAATACCAGGTTAGTCTTGCTTAAGACAAGAGTCTTATCCATTTTCATGGTTAGAACATCTCTTTGATTTCTGTGCCTAAATAACTGTTGAAATAACTTTTCTAAAAAAAAAAAAAACAAAAAAAAACTTTTTTGCATCTTTAGGGTCTTAATTAATGTTTGAAGCATTAATTAAGGATTGCTGAAGTAAACCCCTGAAATTTAACACTTGGCACACATAACAAAAAAGTTGATTTATCCAATGCATACTGAGGTATCCTTGAGAAGCAGTGATTTTAAGAAGCAAGAATACTAACAATGATAGAATTAAATAGTGGTTATGAATCACTAGGAAGACTAAGTGGCATTCAGCAGAAAAGAAAATTGTCACATCTTTGCGATAAGTAGAAGTGGATCATATTTCATGTAGCGTGGGATAAATAAGGAAAACTTGGCAGAGGGGTCTCCCCCACCAGCATTTTATGTAGGGCTGTGTTTGAGAACCAATCAAAGGGTGAATTGTTTTTATCCTATTTCTCCACCCAAGTGTTCCTCTTCTGATTATGGGAAGATCTTCACATACACTAACTTTTCCATCCTTCAAGTCTTCAAGAAAAAGGAAGAATTTTTAGAAAACAGATCATAAGCTCTCATTCCAAATAAGCATTTCACAGTTAGAGTTATCTCAAAACTAGAAGTAGGAAGAGCAAGTGAAAACATGGTTTTAAAGTTACACTAGGAGTCTCCCCATAGCAACTCTGCAAGGACTAGTGGTCCTGAGAAAGATTTTAGTCACAAGGTATTCCAATCCCAGGGAACTGTTATTTATCTGAACAAAGTTGGCAAATGAAGTTGGTCAAGAATAAAGGGAGACTGCTCTGGATGGACCGAGTCTGGAACAGACTTGCTTCTAATGGCCCATGGTAGGCATGACCACCGCAGGTGAAGAAAGAGTGGCATCTTCTTCTTTCCATTGAGAAGTGATGGTCTTTAGCTGAGTATAAAAGTAGATACCCTAAAGAGAACAAAGGAAAAACAGAGAGAGTTAGTATACATTCCCCAAGGGTTTCATGACTCTTCTTTTCATCTTCTTTTGAAAAGTGCTACTCACTTTCCTACTTGAGGAGTAGGTGCAACCAAAATTCAGTATATTGTTCATGAGATAATCCATGTAAAATTCTTAGCATAAGACTTGGCACACAGAAAGCAGTCAAACCTTAACTATTATTATTAACTATTCATTACTATGTTGAAACTTGAACTTCTAAGCCAAGAGCATCTAAAAGGAAAACTAAAAAATGTAATCTGGTAAACTTGCAGGCCATTCTATTCCTAGAGCTCAAAGTCATGTGCTCTGAAGGTAGTAGATTTGTCTCTACTCTTTACTGAGTACAGTTTAACCTTGGGCTTCATCTGTGACATAACATCTACCTCACAGCAATGTTGTAAGGAGTAAATGAAATTACGTGTAAAAATATCCCATTAAAGTAACTGCTCTCTAACAAATGACAATTTTCCTTTTCTTCCCATGAAGAAGAAAAAGTAATAAAGGAGTGCAATACATAGTAGGCCATTTAATATATATTAAATCATCAGTGGTAACCACCTCTATGCTGAATTGGAAAATTCAAAATATCCTACAAATAAGTCTAAAGTAAAATGTCTGATGTTATACACAAGAACCAAAAAACCCCAAACCCAGTGCCAATGAGTTGACTCTGACTTATAGCAACCATACAGGACAGAGTAGAACTGTTGTAGAGTTTCCAAGGCTGTACATCTTTATGGAAGCAGACTGCCTCATCTTTCTCCCATTGAGCAGCTGGTGGGCTCAAACCACCGGCATTTTGGTTAGCAACCCAGTGCTTTAACTGCAGCACCACCAGAGCTCCTTTATGTTATACATTAAAAACAAAAAATAAAAACCCACTGCCATCAAGTTGATTCTGACTCATAGTGAGATGCCCATTGGGTTTCCAAGGCTGTAAATCTTTACAGAAGCAGATTGCCTCATCTTCCTCCTGTGGAGCAGCCGGTGGATTTTTTGGAGGAGTCCATGCTTTAAACTGGGATGTGTCAGATGAATGGGAGTTAGATCAAAGTGGGGAGGCAGGGAAGAGGGTCACAGACAGAGGAAATGGCATACACAAAAGCTTAGAATTCCCTATGCTCTTTATCCAAAACTATGTTGCCTTGAGTTATTCAGAAAGAAACAGCTTTGGCATAATCTTGTTAACTTTGAAATCTTTTCTAGGAAACCTACTGACAATCCTGCTGAACTACATAAGACCTTATAGAAGCTGCTGACACAGGCTTTTCTTTGAAGAATCCTTACTCCTGATATGTTTAAGAAAGTTTCTTAGAGGAAAAAAAAAAAATTTTTAACTTAAAGTTACCTGTTTGCCATAGAAATTAGTGTCTCCCCTGAAGGAAGATCGAGAGCCGGTAAATGAGAACATTGGCAAAGGCACTGGAATGGGGACATTTACACCCACCTAAAGCAGAACAAATCCACATCAAATACTAAGAAAAGAACTCAAACAAAGGAACTCTCCATTTAGAAGCAAAAGGCATCAGATCACTTTTTAAATGCCCACCTTCCGCCCATCCTCCAACTTTCACTCTTCAGGAAAAGGGCGTTGAGGGGTATTAGAGGGAAAATCTTTGAAAAAGTGTGACTAATCACTGTTTACTGTCTCCCTCAGACAGGAAATAGGAAGTGACTACAAGAGTCTCCTAAAAGTCTGTTCACAAACCTGTCCAACATCTACCAGGTGGGAATATTTCCGAGCAGTGGCTCCATTGGTGGTGAAGATGGCAGTTCCATTTCCATATGGGTTGTCATTTACAATCTTGATGGCTTCATCTAATGTGTCTGTTTCCAAAACCACAAGAACTGGACCAAAAATCTCCTCTTTGTAACAGGTCATATTTGGCTGCCAATAAGGATGCCACAAGAGAAGTTAGCTCTTTTGATTCTGAGCATTCTGTACTTATCTGTTACTTTTACTTATTACCCACCACTTACATGGACAGCATTCATGTCAGGATTCTCTTTGAATCTTAAACTACCTGTTGAAAAAGTCCTCTTTCTCTGTGTGTGTGTGTTCTATCTTCCAAGCTCCCAATCATATAAACAACTTGAAATTCCAATTAACTATAACCATGCCCCTTTCCTTCAGGCACTGCTTTTAGGTCTCATGACCCATCACTAGCTCTAACACATGTACAACTGTTTTATACAAGTTGCTACTGAAAATTTACATGAAAATTCAGTTTTATAAATCAAAGATACATTAAGCACAGCAAGAACATTTTTTAAAGAAACTCTGTGCTAAGTTTTCTGTAACATAAACAATCCATTCTCATTCACTCCTGTCTCCCAAATGAGTCTGTACATTTATATTTTGATATTAGATCACAAACAGTCAAAAGATCCTTTACCACCACAGCTAGTTAGCTATGTTTGTTGCTGAGAAGGAGATTTTTTCTCTATGGTTCCATGGCAAGAGATTTCATAATTTCCACTAACATGAAACTCATTATTATTCAGGATTATAGTAGGTTAGTGGGGATATATGAATTGGAGAAAAAGCCTCCCAACATCAGTTTAGTCATTAATTTTAACTTCTCAAGACTTCCAGAGTTTTAATAAATAAATCCTGACATACCAACTATTTTTCTTTAGTCAACTTCTGGTGAAGATACTGGACACAGAGAGGGCATTCAATAAATACTGAGTGGTTGACATACTGACTTAGAAACTGAAAGAGCTATAAGCTAGGAATGAGAGGGGGAGAGAAGAAAGAATTGACATTGAACAAAGCAATAGCCAATATAGTAAAGGGCAAGGATTGGTGAACTATAGCTCGTGAACCTAATGTGGCTTGCTGCCTGTTTTGGTACAACCCACAAACCAAGAATAATTCCACATTTTTAAGTGAATGAAAAAAAATGTTATTTCATGACATACAAAATGTATATGCAATTAGAATTTCAGTGTCCATAAAGTTTAACTGGAACACAGCCACACCACTTTTCTCCCCCCACTCATTTTTATGGCTGCTTTTGCACTACAATGTCAGATTTGAGTAGTTGTGATACAGACTGTGTCCCGGCAAAGCTGAAAATATTTACACACAGTTTTTTCAACCCCTGTATAGTGGAAAGAGCTCTGGTTGGTAGCTGGGAGGGGAGACTCATTCAGATTTCAGATAAACAATCCTGGCAAGAAATAAAGTCTCTAGTCCTTAATGACTTCATCTAAAAATTGGGAGAAAGAGATTACACAGCCTCAAAGGTGCCTTTAGAGGTCATACTTGAAAAGTAAATAATCAAAAGTTGACGAGGAGATGATTATCACTGCTTATTCACCTTCACATTTGAGATGATAGTTGGCCCAACAAAGTTGCCGTTTTCATAGCCTTTGACTTTAATTTTTCGTCCATCAAGAAGGATGGAAGCTCCCTCCCTGGTTCCGCTGTCTATCAGATTACAGACTCGTTCTTTGGCCTGGGGAGTAATCAGAGGGCCAAGATCAGCTCCAGGCTGGTCTCCTGTAAACAACATATTTATAGTCTTTATTAACATAAATTATGACTATTAACAAAAAGATGAACGCAAATGACAAGTACAGTAAGTATAAAGATCAGCAATGTGAAGAATAGACATACTTTTTTTTCACTAGCCAAAGCCAACATTAAAACCAAAGTTTTAGAGTCACAGATGCAAAATCTAAAGGAGCTAAGAAGATGATTGATTACCTGCATTGACTCTCAAGTTTTTGGCTCGCTCCACTAGTTCTGGCAGCCACTTCTTGGCTTCTCCAACAAGGATCGCTGTTGATAGAGCCATGCAGCGCTGACCGGCAGCTCCAAATGCGGCCCCAACCAGCTGGTTCAGGGTATTTTCCTTATTGGCATCTGGCATCACTACTCCATGGTTCTTGGCTCCCTAAGGAAACACAGAAAATACAAGAGTCTTCCTTGGCCCAATACAATTAAGCTAAGAAATTAAGCAAAGAATATCAGATTTCAAATGAGAATTAGAGGAACTAAAACCAAAAACCAAACCCACTGCTGGCAAGTAGATTCTGACGTGACTTTACTCTGTAAGACTGAGTAGAACTGCCCTATAGGATTTCCAAGGCTGTAATCTTTATGGACATAGACTGCCATATCTTTATACTGTAAAGTGGCTGGTAGGTTCAAACCATCAACCTTTTGGTTAGCAGTCAAGCATTTAACCACTATGCCACTAACTCACTGCCATCAAGCCAGATCCGACTCATAGCGACCCCTCCTTGGGTTTCTGAGGTGGTATCACTACGGAAGTAGATTACCCAACCTTCCTTCCAAGGAGTGGCTATTGGGTTTAAACCACCAGACTTCTGGTTAGCAGTCAGATGCCTTAGGCACTACACCACCAGAGCTCTCAGGGATCCTTAATTAAAGGAAGGGACTAGCGAATGCACCTTCTGTTGCTTTGAGGACAGAGAGTTGTTAATCTTTTTTTTTTTTTTTTTTTTAATTTTTATTGTGATTTGGGTGAAAGTTTACGGAGCAAATTCATTTTCCATATAGAAGTTCATATACATTTCATTTCATGACATTGACTGCAATTCCCCAGTGTAACAGCTCCCTTCTCACTTCTGTTCTGTAGTTACCTCTTCCCTGAGTATATTTTAGGTTTAAGTTTTAAAGCAGAAGAGTTGTTAATCATTTTTGATACTGCTGAAGTCTTGACAACCTTGAGCAGGTTTCCAGGTTGCTATTTTTTTCATTTTGCCAGCTGATATGTGTTTATTTAGATCAAAACACTGCTCCCTTCCCCTCCAAAAAAAAAAAAAACCTTAATCACATTCATTCAAAACAACAGGCTAGACACTGCATCTCAGGATCAGAAGAACTTATCTTTCCTGAATTAGACAAGAAAGAACTTGTTGTCTGCTAGAATTCCCAGTTATATGAAGAGCAATATAAACAAAGAGATGCTGATAATAATGCCAGTTGCTGGCTGCAAGACAATATAGAAGATAGGTCTCCTGATAAATAATTTCTAGAAAAAGGTTACCAAATAAGCATGCTTTTAGATAAGGCCTCAGAAACTTCTTTTCTATGTAGTATAGTATATGGTCATTTCCATGTGCACATTTCCATATACAACTGTATAGCTGAGTTCATGGATAGACATCATGTCTTTGTAATTTATCCCCTTACACATAATAAATATATAAGGAATTGGGAGGGGCTGAATTCTAATTGACCAAAGCATATTCAGCCATGAGATGAAAACATAATAAGTTTCCAAGTCTGTGTTTAGGTGGCTATCCTTTCTGCACCATTAGCTGAAGGGTGAAAAAGCTATGCAACTGGCTTTTGGTATCAAAAATTTCTGCCCCAAAACAGCTAGCTATAAATTTGGCAAGGAGCTAGTAAGAGAACAGCAGAACTATGCAACCAAGTCACCCACACTCATATAGGATGTGGGATTATCTGGCTCTTTCCAGTGCCTTAAATAGCCTAGGCCCTTAGAGAAGATTTTATCTCAGTGGTTGGGGTGTAGCTTAAACAAGGAAAGATAAAGGGCTAGAAGCATGGTGTGAGAAAACAGGACCAGTAGGAAGAAAAGGCTTCAGTCACTACTGAAGCCCAAAGAATTTTAAAAAAACATTCTCAGGGAGGAACGTGCCCTCTGTCACCTGTATTAGATATACATGTACAAGTGAATAAGGTGACTTATTAGAATATAACTAGGTTCAAGGTTACAAGATTCAAGGTGAGACATTCAGGATGAAATAAGAAACACTGGCATTAGGGAGGGATGAATGGCCCCTTGGCTAAAAGGTTATTTCTGGGTAATTTTAACACATATAATAGAGATTGGGAAAAAAAAGAAGAAGTCACCATATTGGCTTGAACTCTCTTGCCATGTCTTGACCCTCTCTCGAAGATGTATTCTCCTGCCTGGTTGGATCCCACAAAGCTGATTGCTTTGATGTCCGGATGATCACAAATAAAATTTACAGCTTTAAGAAGAAAATAAATTATCACCACAAAGGAACAGATGACTACGGGCAATGGTGAATTTCCTCCCCCCCCCCCCACTGCCAGCGAGTATAAAATATAAAAGCTCAATTTATTTTTCCTATCCTGGATTCTCATTTGAAGTTCTCTTCTTATTTGTTTCTCAAATTCTTTAAATTACAACTTCTTTTTTAGCCCTTCCTCTTGGTTATTTTTCTCATTTGTTATTCCAGAATTTCTACTTCTAACTCTGTAGGCTGTAATCTTATTTTCCTCCAAGATAACAGCCCTTTAATACTTGACCCTTCCTTTTTGTCCTTTAAGAATGATATTTCCTCAACTATACTTATATACAGGGGCTCTCAGATACTATTGTGCCCTCAACATGAGAGTCACTCTTCTTGGGTACCCACAGGTTGGCAAATTACTTAATTTTACTATGCCTCAATTTTCTCATTTGTAAAATGGAAAAATAATAGTACCTACCTCAAAGCTTGTTGTAAAGATTTAAAAACTCCTCTGCCTTCGTGTTGATTCCAAATCATAGTGACCCTATCGAACAGAGTAGAACTGCCTCACAGGGTTTCCAAGGCTGTAAATCTTTATAGAAGCAGATTGCCTCATCTTTCTCCTGCACAGCGGCTGGTGGATTCAAACTACTGACCTTCTGGTTAGCAATCGAATGCTTTATAAGCACTACACCACCAGAGCCCCTTGTAAAGATTAAATGAGATATTACATGAGAAGAACTAAGAACAGTGTCTAAAACACTATTTATTTGCTATTATTACATGAATTATAAGGCCTTCAGTCTTTCTGAGGTCTACGTATTCTTGGAGTTAAAAATCCTCATGAATTCTCTTAATATTTAAGTGAAAATTTTCTCTTTAATCTTATCTGTGTCTGGCCGTAATCTGTATTTTTAGTCTACCAGTGTATACTGTTAGGCAAGAAGGCCTGTTGTTCTCCAGTTCCCTTAGCACACAGAGATGCCAAAACAGTCAACAAACATTACCTCCGAACACGGAGGTTACTTATTAGTAATTCCTCTTCTACAGGTTCCTCATCCTAAAATACCCCCAATCACCACTCAATACTGGATCTTTGGTAGCCAGATTAACAGCCACATGCGGGCGGGTAGTTACCTTCATGTTGTCCATGGATGATATTCAGTGTTCCATCAGGGGCACCAGAGTCCTGGAGCAACTTAGCAAGAAGCATAGTTGCTCCAGGGACTCGCTCTGATGGTTTCATTAGGAAGGTATTTCCACACACCATGGCCATCGGAAACATCCAAAGGGGGATCATGGCAGGAAAATTGAATGGAGCAATGCCTGCGCACACCCCCAGAGGCAGACGGTAGGAATAAAGGTCCATGTCTTTGGTAATGGAAGGCATAGTCTCTCCCAGCAAGAGGGATGTCACACTACAGGCATGCTCAACCACCTCTGGAACAGAGAAGAAGAAGGCAGACTACTGGTTCTCCACAGTACACACTACTTAGCTTTGTCAGGCTCTACCTAGATGGGGTGGCGAAGGCCAGTGACAGAGGGAAGCAACACTGACTGCTCCCTTCTGTGCACAAAATGAAATTCTCTAACTGGAAAAAAGACAGTGAAATGCATATATTGTACCTACTAGAAGATCACTTGAGTAAAATAAAGAATGGAGTATAAATTAATCTCACAGATACCTGAGTACTGCCATTTTTCATAAATATTAAAGAAGATATGAAAGGATAGCAATATCTCCATAAAAGAAGAAGTAGCCTCTCATTTTGAGATCTTTGCCTCCCATATTCCTTTGCTCCTTCCCAAAGGTCTCTGAACTCCCCCCTTTAGTAACTCCAGCTTACGAAGGCCTCGAAATACATCTCCTTCAGCATCAGCCAGAGTCTTCCCTTGTTCCAAAGTGATTAACTTGGCAATTTCTTTCTAGAGAGAAAACACACAATTAGAAACTGATGCACAGATGGGCCTCCTTTTAGTTCTCAGGTAGCCTAATAAGAAGAAAACTTGGGGAGAAGCCCTACTATCTCAAAAGAAACATGTTTATGGCTTTTAAACAAAAGGGGAGAGAGTAATGGTCAATGTCTCCTATAGTAGAGAGTTTTTGACTATATGGTAGAGTTAGGGAAAGGGCTTCTGCAGGAGTAACAAGTATTGCCCAGGCATCAATATGCAAAATTATACCATCCAAATCTCTTACCAAGTTTTCTTTAATAAGTTGTTGATAGCGGAGCAGGACCTGCTGACGGCTTAATACTGAAGTGTCTGCCCATGGGTGAAAAGCACGTTTGCAGGAAGCAACGGCTGCATCCATTTCAGCCTTGGTGGCCTGAGGGACCCGACCAATTACCTCATTGGTGGCCTGATGAGAACAAGAAGGCCATCATACTTTTATTGTACCCCACTTTGTCCATTTTCCACCCAGTCAGAGGCAGATATACTTCATGACAGATACCCAGGTCCCCACTTTCTCACCATGATCCATAAATTCTAGGGTTAACTTAAGTCCCAAAGCAGTTTTGCTTACTGGGTTGTGGATGTCAATCCATTTGTCACTTTTGGATTCAACAAATTTCCCATCAATGAAGAGCTTTACAGTTGGCTGAAAAACAGAACAGAAAACTTAGTATTCATTAATTGTTTTCTTTATCCCCATCCCCTTCACCAAGAGGAAGGAATTGGATTCATACAGCATCTTCTGCTCTCCAGAAGTGTTACCACTAGGAAAGAGATACAGTGTAATTGTCTATAGTGCATATTAAGATGTGGCAGAACCTCTCAATACTGTGATCTCTCTGAAAATGGGAAATACTGGCTAATCACACAGGGGCATTTAATTACCATCAACAAATAAGAAAGCACACATCTCTGTGAAGCTTATGCTAAAAGAGCAAAAGATTTTGTGTTAATAAAGATCAGCTCTTATGACTTTTTGGCCCAACTGATTTTCTGTCACATTGCCATAAGCATGCATGTATTACCTTTACGATCAAGAGGTTTTTAAAAATGTTTCTATCTACATTTCTCTGAGAAGTCGCTTGCTTTCATTGAATTTTCAATGGGTCTGTGAACTAAAAAAAGTTAAGAATGGTGTTACAGGGTGCGCATGCTTCCATATAGAAAGGTTTGGAGCCTCAGTCTTTATATAATAGATTTTGGGTACTATAAATGGCTTACAGACAGTCTACAGAAACAACTCTAAAGATTGTTTAAAAGCCATAAACATGTTTCTTTTGAGATAGTACTCCTATTTCAGAGGGAAGATTTTCAAAAGCACACACAGGAAAACATGTACTGGATTCCTTGTCAGACGACAACCTTTAGCAGCAAGTAAACTCACCACTGAAGAGGAAGAGAAGCAGGAGGATGGACACCAGGTAGAGTTCACCTTGGAAGAAATCTATGAGGTAAAAGATGGTTATTTTGAGAACAGAAAATTATTAAAAGCTTAGTGAATGACTACTATAGATTTAGTATTTTACTAATTACTGTAGGGGACTTCTGGTAGCGTAGTGCCTAAGGCACTTGACTGCTAACCAGAAGGCTGGCGGTTCAAACCCACCAGCCACTCCTCGGAAGGAAGATGGGCAATCTACTTCCGTAGTGATACTGCCTCGGAAACCCAAGGAGGGGTCACTATGAGTCGGGTCCGACGCGACGGCACATAATAACAACAATTACTGTGGGTATATGAAAGAGGACTTGGTGTTTGCTTTCAGGGACCATACAGTCTTTTTTCTCTTTTTTTAATGTGTTGGTGGCATAGTGCCTAAGGCACTTGACTGCTAACCAAAAGGTTAGTGTTTTAAACCCACCAGCCACTCCTCGGAAGGACGTTTGGGCAAGCTGCTTCCTGCTTCTGTAGAGATACCACTTCAGAAACCAAGGAGGGGTTGCTATGAGTTGAATGCGACGCGACAGCAGTGAGTTTGGTTTTTTTTTTATTGTGCTTTAGGTCAAAGTTTACATAGCAATTAGTTTTCCCAATCAATTCATACACAAATCGTTCCATGGCAATCAACTACAATGTGTCAGCACTCTCCCTATTTTCTCCCTGGGTTCCCGTTTCCACTCATCCGGCTTCCCTGTCCCTCCCTGGCTTCTCTTTGGTTTTAGGTAAATGTGGCTCTTTTGGTCGGACCATAGTCTTAAAGGGAACAATAAACCACAGTGATTGTTGTTAGCTGCCACTGACTTGGCCCCTGACTCACAGCAACCCCATCTGCTACAGAGTAGAACTGCGCCATAGGGTTTTCTTGGCTGGTGCAAACAGTTAAACATCAATTATTAACCGAAAAGTTGGTAGTCTGAACCTACCCATAGGTGCCTCAGAAGATAGGCCTGGCGATTTGCTTCTGAAAGGCCACAGACTTGAATACCCTACAGAGCAGTTCTATTCCGCAAACACAGAGTTGCCAGGACTTGGAACTGACTTGCCAGCAGCTAACAACAACTTTTATGGAAGCAGTTCACCAAGCCTTTTCTCCCTCAGAGCTGCTGGGTGGGTTCTGGGAACCTTTGGGTTAGCAGCCAATAGCAAACCAATTGCTCCATTCCAGCTTCTCAAACCACAGTGATAATGTCCTCAATTTCTAGGACAGTCTTGATCAAAAATTTTTGTCATCAGACTATATTTTCCTATTTTTTATTTTAGAAAATGTAGTCACCATAATTTAACAATACAAAAACACTTAGCATGGTATCTAACACAACAGGTTTTGAATATAAGGTAGCTCTGCTGGTGTAGTGCCTAAGGCATTTGACTGCTAACCAGAAGGCTGGTGGTTCAAACCCACCAGCCATTCCTTGGAAGGAAGACTGAACAATCTACTTCCATAGTCATACCACCTCAGAAACCCAAGGAGGGGTCACTATGAGTCAGATCCGACTTGAGTGGCAGTGAGTTTGGTTTTCTTCGTAGTATAACCAAATGCACTGCCATTGAGTGGCACCTAGTGGAAACCCTCACAGGGTTTCCAAGGTTGTAAATCTTTATGGAAGCAGACTGCCTCATCATTCTCCAGTGGAATGTCTGGTGGGTTTGAACTGCTGATCTTGTGGTTAGCAGCTGAATGCCTCAACCACTGCACCACCAGAGCTCCTCAGATAATATATAAGTAAGTGTCAAATGTAAGGCATAATATGCCCATGCAAATACTTGAACATGAACGTTCATAGCAGCTTTATTTGTAATAGCATAAAACTTGGAAACAATCCAAATGCTTACGATTGAATAGGTGAATGGGGAAACTAATTGCAGTATATCCATACACTGGAATACTACTCATCAATAAACAGAAATGAACTATTGATACATTCAACAACACAGATGAATCTCAGAATTACACTGAGTGAGAAGTCAGACATAAAAGGAGCGCATACTTTTTGATTCCATTTATATAAAACTATAAAATGCCAAGTACTCTATGGGTGGATATGTTCACCATCTTGACTGTGATGTATTCACAGATATATACAAATGTTAAAACTTACTAAATTTTACACTTTAAGTATGTACAGTTTATTTTCTGTCAATGACATGCCAATAAAGCTATTAAAAATGCTACATACACCTTACTGGAAAAAAAATTTATCCTATAAGTTACCTTTGATGGGGTATAGTTGGTAAATGGGAAGGGAGATCAGTAACAATAAGATAGCTCTCAAACTGTAACACTCTAACCAAATAGTTTGTAAATATGTCATTGAAGGGAATTTTAGAAAGATTCAAGTCTCATCAAAGTGAAATACTCAGAAATGAGTTGAACCAGTTACCATGGAGTAGATTCTGACTCATGGCAATGCCATATGTGTCAGGGTACATCTGTACTCTTTTCAATGGCTGTTTTTTTTTTTTTTTTTTTTTTCTTCAGTACACCACCAGGCCTTTTTTCCAAGGCCACTCAGAGTAGACTTGAACTGCCAATCTCTGGTTAGCAACTAAATGCATTACCTGTTTGCATCACCCAGGGACTCTGAAATACTTAGAACTGGGATGTAAAAGAAAGCTGCTTGTCTGAAGGGAGCCTATGTTAACCAAACAGTTTAGTGCTGCTTGAAGTACAAGAATTTGTGTGCCTGCAACACTGTCTAGAGGAAGGGGTGTTGATCTTTTGGACTAGCAGACAATCCTTGCAAATGCCTAGTCTGCTTCCTCCCCAATCCCCTACAAAATCTATTTCAAATGAATCAATCCTCTCCTGGAACCCACCACGTCTTATTTACAGCCATGTTCCTGATACGAACACAATGCATGCATTACATAATGGCGTTCAGTAAGTATCTACTGAATGAAAGTAAGTTTCCCTGGGCCACTATATTGCCTGACTGGCCCCCACCCTGGACCGGGTTAGGGGTCCCTTTCCTGTATTCCCATAGCAGCCTGTCCTTCCCCTATCAGTCTACCTATTATAACTGCCTGCTTACCTGCCTGTTACCCCACAAGGCTGTAAGTTCTATGAAGGCAGGCCTTGCGTGTTGTTCACCTACCTTGCAGAGTTACTGTGATCAAAATTGTCCATGTATGGAAAGCAGCTAGCACATAGTTGGTGCTTATTAAATGCTACTATAACCAGAAGGGTGGCAGTTCAAACCTACCAGCCACTCCTCGGAAGGAAGATTGGGCAATCTACTTCCATAGTGATACTGCCTCAGAAACCCAAGGAGGGGTCGCTATGAGTCAGATTTGACTTGATGGCACTGAGTTTGATTTTTTTGGTTTTATTATTAGTATACTATTACTGTATCATTATGAACACTTACTATTTGTTCTTGCTGTTTCAAAACTTACAGTTCTCTTAAAACTTCCAACTCAGCTACTTCCCATTCACTCTCAGGAGCTGACCTTATTTTTCTCTCTTCAGAGAAAACAGAAACCATCAAATGAGAACTGCCACAACCTCTGACTAGCAAATATACAAAACTGAATGCCCCTGTACCCACCCTTTTCCTTTTCCCTCCTCCTATAATGGAGAAGGTAGCTAGCAAGCTCCATGAGGGCAAAGTGACTAGAACACAGAGGTGTACAATGAGTACTGTGGACTGAACTCAGAGGTGGCTTCCTCTAATCTGAGGCTGATCTTAGATTAGGCTGCACCTGTGCCCTGAAACCTTTCCTTCCAGCTGTCTCACACACTTCCATCAATTACCCTGTTTCCCAAACCTCTGCTCATCCAATAGCTCCTTTATTAGCACATATGCACTAAAAAACCAACCAACCAATCCTTTCTCTTCCCCAAACCCATGCCACCCTCCACTCTCCTTAACAGACAAACTTCTTGAAAGCGCTTGCTACACTAATTATCTTTATTTCCTCTTCTCCCACTCATTCTTCAATCTACTGCAACCTTCATGACTGAACATCAATGACCCTTCCCACTCGTCCTTGGATTTGACCTCTTGGTAGAAGTGACATGGTGAATCATGCCCTCCTTCCTTCTTAAATCCCCTTCTCATTTGTCTTCTGTGATGCCCTGTATCTCTCCCAACTTTGGCCTCTTTTTTTCACCCTTTTTGCTGGTTTATCTTCCTCTACATGGCCATTAACTGTTCGAATTCCTAAAGGCTTCATTCTAGACCTTCTTTTCTCTCATTCTACATACTTTCCCTGGGTGACTTCATCCTCTCTTCTGACTCAATTACCTAGTCCTGATGATGCCCTCATGATGTGGTCCTTAGCTGGAATCTTTCTCATCAGGTAACGCCCATGTAACAAACTGCCTTTACCACATCTCTACATGGATGTTCCCTAGGCACACGTCCAAAAGGCTCAGCTGTTCATCTACCTCCCACCAACCTGTCTACCTTTCAGTAAATGGGGCCACTATTCGCCTAGCTATCAGAACAGAAACCTGAATGATACCTCAACTCTTTCTTCTTTTTCCATAGCAAATCAAACAAATTGTGATAATCTGTTCTCCTGCACATCTTTGGAACACATCTCCCTCTGTCTAGCCCTCCTGTCTTCATCCTGGTCCTCTCATCACTGTCTCTCACCCGGGATTTCCTAACAAGGCTCCCAGGCTCAACTCTTAAACCTTCTGAATCTAGTTTCCATTTTACAGCCGGGGGGGTGGGTGGGGGGTGGTGGTTTGCTAAAACACAGATTTGACAAGAATCACTGCCCTGTTTAAAACCCTGCAATGGCTTCCTACTGCTCCGAACATAGATGAATCTCCTCAATGTTGCTTATAAGACCCGATCTTCACTTCTCCAGTTTTGTGGTTGCACTTTGGTCCTTGCTCTCTATGCTCCGACGGTTCTGAACGTGCTTTGTGCTCTCACTGCTCCTGCACGTGCTGCTCCCTGTGCCTGGAATCATCCCATCCCACTTGTTTGGTTCACTCCTACTCCTTTAGGTTCCCATTTAGCCATCACTTTCTCCAGGAAGTCTCAACCTCAGGTCTGAGCTAAGTACCTAACCATGGAGTTCACAAACACCCTGATTTCCTCTACTGCTCAAACCACACCATGAAATAGCTCATTTAATTATATGTCTTTTTCCCCTTTGACCTCTATACCATTGTACCCTCAGCACTTGGCACGGCTCCTGGAATACAATAAGCACTCATTAATAATTTTTCTAAGTGAAAGAGTGTGCACTTACCAAGCAGCCTTTTGATAATAATTTTGCTTCATTCTTTTATAGGGCAGAAAATACACCAATCAAATGGGGAGAATGCTGATACACTGTGGGGAATGTAACCAATGTCCTGAATACTTTATGTACAAACTATCAAATAGGAAACTAGTTTGCTCTGTAAACTTTCACTTAAAGCACAATTAAAAAAAAAAAAAAGAAAGAAAGAAAGAAAAGAAAATACACAGATCAGCCAAACTGAGCATTCTAAGCCACTTAGTTTTATTTTTTCACTTGCACACAGCTTCCCTGCTGTCAAGAGGATATAAAAAGCACTGTATCTGGTGTAATAGAATATAACCATATACTTTTTGACAGGTTAGATCACCTATCTTTTCTTTATTTCTCAAGAAAGATTTTTCATTAGCACTGCTGCTGAAAGAAACTATCTTATGGCCAGTTGTACCAAACTTCTTGCTCTCTCTAAATGTTTATTTCATACTTGCTAGTTCCTTTATCAGGAACTCCCTTCTCTCCTTGGCTAATGGCCTGCCAGTCTTGCAAGACTCAGCCCCAGAGGCAACCTCTTTTGGAAGCTTTTCCAGAATTGTCCAGGTTGAGTTTGAGGCTCTTTCCCTTTGTTCCTGTGGCACCCTTAGCACGATATAGTTTGACAATGATTGCACAACAATAAGGGAGCCTTCAGTGAATATTTTACTTACCTCCCATTTCCCAAAGCCTGAGACAGTGATACTAGTATATAGTGATATGTAGTATATGTAGCTTGATGTAGTAAGACTTAAGTCCTGAATTTTCAGCTCTGTAAGTAACAAGTTGGGTAACCCTGAGTGATCATAAGTGTCAGGTAATAAATTTACTTGGTTTACTTATTAAGGAGCTCTGGGGGCGTAGTGGATAAGGCATTTGGCAGCTAACCAGAAGGTCAGTGGTTTAAACCCACCAGCGGCTCTGCAGAAGGAAGATGGGGTGATCTACTTCTGTTAAGATTTAAAGCCTCAGAAACCCAATGGGGTTGCTATGAGTCAGAATTGACTAGACGGCAGCGAGGTTGGTTTTGCTTTTGAGTTTGCTTTTTGGTTTATTTATTAATTCTAATCTTTGGTTATTTGGAAAGTGATAGAACTAGAAGAGCATGACTGTACTTTGCAGTATGACTGTGAAACTGTGTTCTTTCCACCGGTATCTGTGGGGCAAGTCACTAAGTCTCTTAAAGATTGGTTTTCTTATCTCTGAGTGGGAGTGATAATATCTCAGGGAGCAGAGGTTCTAGGTAAATTTCACCAGTCACCTTAACAAAGAAGATAAACTTAATACTTAAAATAATTGAAAACATAACCTCTCCTTTATAGATCTTTTAAACAAGCCCTCTGCCATTGAGTTGATTCCTACTCATAGTGACCCTATAGGACACAGTAGAACTGCCTTGTAGGGTTTCCAAGGCTGCAAGTCTTTACAGAAGCTGACTGCTTCATCTTTCTCCTGTGGAGTGGCTGGTGGATTCAAACTGCTGACCTTTTGGTTAGCAGCTGAATGCCTTAACCAATAGCCACTGGAGCTCCCAAGATCCTTGTATAGATCCACTAATATTTGTGGCTGCCAGAATCTAGACTATTTATTTTTTTGATCAAAGTTTCATGATATAGCAACTTCCAGTTGCTAGGATTACTATTTCTGTTCTTTCTAGGTCAGTTCAGAAGTTTCTTCAAATGAATCAGAAAATAGTGTCTGTTTCTGAAATAAAGTACACCGGAAAGGAGAATCCTCCTGATGCAAAATACAAAATATCTATTTGATGAGCTCAGTGATTCACTATGATGGAAAGGGTGCAAAGGAAAAAAGCCAACTTCAGTAAAAGATTCAAGGAAGGGTTGGTGGTGGGAAATATAGGGTGGGAATTTTCTTTCTTCACTACTAGAAAAAAGACACTAGAGAAACAGAATATGACAGCAAGAAACATGAGTGGAGCCAGACCACCAGACAAACCCTTCCCATCCATTTCCCACAATGTCATATTAAAAAGCCTATTTAAATATGAACCTTAGCTGACTATCAAGAATCTTAAAAATGTACAAGTTTCTGCAGTAGAGTTCACTGAAACCTGGTAAATATCTAAAAATCTAGCAATACAGAGGGAGTTCCCAGGCTGGATGTAATGAATTACAAGGGCAAGGTTTCCTTGCAGGTGAGAATATTGCGATTAAGAGAGGATCCACTTTCCAGGTATGGAGTTGAGGGTGTGGTGTGTTGTCACTCTTTGAGCTGACTTTGGGGAGGGTACTTGGAAGTTACATTTCTTGTCTCCCTTGACTCCTATTTTTACCACGCTGCTTAAAGAGATTTTTAGTCCCTTGAATGTAGGTGAGCATCCTGGTAGCCTAACTATGTGCCCTTAGTTACATTCAACGTGACAACTGTCACTTCACTGAGGGAAAGTTTAACTGAAAGCCTTGGCAAGAAAGAGAACATCCCACACACCCTGTGGGAAACACAAAGAGCCATAGTGAGGAGCTGTTGTTGTATGCCATCGAGTCGAACTGACTCGTAGTGACCCCTCCTTGGGTTTCCAAGGCGGTATCACTACGGAAGTAGATTGCCCAACCTTCCTTCCGAGGAGTGGCTGGTGGGTTTGAACCGCCAGCCTTCTAGTTAGCAGTCAAGTGCCTTAGGCACTACGCTAGCAGAAGAGCTTAACAAATGGTTGGCTTTGGTTAAAACTTAGTGTGCACTTCTAGAAGGAGATTCAAAGTTCATTCAGTGACCCTCGCCCCTCACGTGCCCCCTCCCCCCTTACTTCGTTTTAAGGACAGTGAAGTAGGGTGGGGGAGGGAGAAATCTGGACACTGCCAGCACAGGAAAGCGTTCTAAGACATGTGACCAGAAAGGAAGTTTCTTGGGAGAGAAGTACCTGGCGCGGTGGTGAAGGGAAAAGAATGAGTGGACGGACCGCGAGAGGTGAGGGCTAGAGTGAAGGCAACGAGGGGCAGGGCTGGAGGAGAGAGGAACAGAGCCAAAGGGCAGGTTCAGTTGTAAAAGGGCCATGGCCCAGAGGTGATAGCCTAGGGCTGAATCTGGGACGAGGGTGGGTATGGAGTGAAGGGTAGGGAGAACAGGGCCGCACGGGTCGGGAAGCCGGTCCCACCCGAGGGTGGCTTAGAGAGTGGACGGAAAGGATCCAAATTCTAACTTCGCGATCTCTCGACGCCACCCTCACTCGCCTGCAGGATCCGGGCCCGCACTGCCGCCGCCGCCACCACCGCAGCCATGGCTTCTCGCGGCCTCTTCACTACTACCTGTGCTGTCGGCAGAAGCTTAGCTGCTGCCAGGTCTCGCCCCTACATCCTCATTTGCGGAGAGGACCATTTCCTTTAGCCAATTACGCGCCCAAATGCCTGACTCCACCCCGCACTCCCAGTCATGGGGATATGCGATTGGTCAGAAGTGGAAGCGCTCTCGCCCCCTCCCACCTCAGCAAATTCTGTTGGCGAATGTAGGGAAGACATTCCTGACTTAGGTACTCTACATTGAACACAAGGGAAGACGCCCCCTAATCCGGAACCACGATTGGTCAGAGGCATGAAGGGGCCCCACCCCCTAATAAGGAAAGTAAATAATGTCTTCCAAGAATTTTGCAGTCGCTTCACCTCAACCACTGCGCTAGGTGGCGGGACTGGGCAAAGATTGCCCAATGGGGCGGGGAAAAGAGACTAGGCTGCGAATTGGGGATAGGGTTCCCCCTTGGGGGCGTGGCTTATGGATTCTCGCTTTCCCGCCGACGGTTGGCCATGTCACGTGAGATGGGTTGGAAGATGGCGTCTCCCACGGACGGTAAGAGCCGGCTTAGATCCTTCACCTGACACCTCCTTCTTTGCTCCTGAGAACGTCCACTCTTCGTCTGCCCTTCGCGTTTACACTTCTTTCTTGGGTCACTCTCCTTTTCTTTCCACTTCTTTTCCTTGGGATGAGTCCTTTTCTTCACCGTGGCGGTTCTTTACATAAGCTTCAGACGTGCCAGTTTCCCCGTTGTGTACTAGCCGGGTGGAGGAGGGCACCCGCTAGGGACTCGTTTCGGGCAAAAGGACTGGGTCGCCCTGTCCCTTCTTCAGTTCTATTTGGGTGACGCTGAGGGCCGAAGAGGAGCGATGCCGTTTACTGTTGGTTTCTCTTCTTCGGGGCGCCCCCATTGAATGGTCGGTTCTCTTCTCGTAGAACATCCCGAGCGATTCTCTGAAGCCCTAGGTAGGGTTGATAGGTAGCTGACCTTATGCCGGGACCGAGCCGCAAGAGAAATGTGATTCTTTCTCTTTCCTTCAGATTGGGACGGTTGCCCGGGTAGCAAGAGAAACGGGGGACTGATTTTCTTGGCCCTTCGCCAAGAGAATCCTGAGGAAAATGTGAATTGAGCTATTTGATGTGGTCTTGCACACGTCGCATCCTCTCTTGCTTCTGCCGTACGTGTTGTTTCTTCAGGCTAAGTGAATGAACATGATATGCGTAAGATGCAGATCATCTCAGGAAATAATTATGTGGTTTTGGTATACCCACATGCTTTTGCGTTGGTTCTGCCTTAAAAGAGTTAGGGCCTTGCAGTGGTTTTTGTTGTTGTTGTTGTTGACAACATACACAGCAAAACATACACCAGTTCAGCAATTTCTACATGGGCAATTCAGTGAAATTAATTACATTCCTCAAATTGTGCAATCATCCTCACCCTCCTTTCCAGGTTGTCCCTCCCCATTAATATAAATTTACAGTCTTGCAGAGATTTAACTCACTTAATTTTTGCTTCTACCGCTGATTTCATTTTCCCTTGTCCAGAAACACATTGTGTGGTTAGAAGGTATCTTAGAAAATTGAGGCCCCAAGAGATTGGGTATCTACAATATGAAAGCACAAGGCTAGAACCATTGGCAGATGAAAAGATGAATTAAACATGTAAACACTTATTCACTTTCAAGCCTCACTGTAGATGTGCCCTTCCAGAGAGGCTTTCCTTGACCCCAGTACCTGGAGTTGCCCCTCTCCACCATTCTTCATTATCTCAGTATTCTTTATCCTTCACTGTCAGCATACTGGGAGCTCTGGTGGCGTAGTGCCTACGGCGTTTGACTGCTACCCAGAAAGCTGGTGGTTCATACTCACCAGCCACTCCTTGGAAGGAAGGTTGGGCAATCTACTCCCGTAGTGGTACCGCCTCGGAAACCCAAGGAGGGGTCGCTATGAGTCAGATCCAACTCAATGGCAGTGAGTTTGGTTTTGGTTTGGTCAGCATACTTAACTCTGTTAATTTGTTCCTTTCCTGCTGGATTATAAATGGCAGCTCAGTCTTGTGCACAGTTGTATCCCAGGGTTTTTTAGGACAGAGCTTGGCAAGCTGTAAGACTTCAATGAATATTTATTGAAAGAATGATTAGATAGATGTATGCATAAATAATACATTACCTGGTGAAAAGACCGGAATTACTGGTCTGATAGAGACTGGTGAAACCCCCAAAACTATGGTCCCTAGTGACCCTTTGGGCCTGGAATTGAACTCACTTCTGGGCCTTCTAGCCAAACAATTGACAACCATATAAAGTGAACATTTACACCAGGTCGGAATACTCTTAGAACAGTCAGCCATGGGAGACCAGAGTGCAGTATTTGCAGAGGAAGATAGCCCGGAGGGCAGCAATGCACAAGAAAGAAGGACACAGGGACAGGGTAACCAGAGGGAGGGACTGGGAAGAAAACTTACATTATGGGGATTATAGTCAGTGTCATGAAACAAAATGTGTGTGAAGTGTTGCATGTAAAATGAATATGCTCTGTAAACTTTCACCCAAATCACAATTAAAAAAAAAAAAAGTCAGCCAAGTGATAGAAGTAGCAATAATTGCTATTGAAAACTTTTAACTCTTACCTGTTGCTGGTGGGAATGCAAAGTGGTATAGCTATTATCGAAAACTGTGTGGCACTTCCTCAAAAAACGGAAAATAGAACTACCATTGCTGTTATTGATTGTTAGGTGCTGTCCAGTTAGTTCTGACTCATAGTGACCCTGTGTAAAACAGAATGAAACACTACCCAGTCCTGCACCATCCTCACAGTCATTGCTCATTTTTGCAGCTGCTGTGTCAATCCATCTTTTTCAGAGTTAGGTTCTTTATCGCCGACCAAGTATGATGCTTGTGATAGTTAAGTTGTGTGTCAACTTGGCTGGGCCTGGTTTTGAGTGGCTGGGCAGCTGGATATAGTTATTCCCCCTGATGAGACTGGTAATCAGCTCCGTGGTAGAATCTACTGTGCACAGCTGAATTGCCTTCGGGTATGTGGTCTGCTTCCTGTATATAAGAGACATTGAGAAAGGTCTCTGGAGGTTTTTGGCATGCTTGGACCTTGCATATATTCGAGTCTTCATTCAGCAGCCTGCCTTGTTTCCTGCTGATCTTAGGACTATCTCTGGACTTGAACTAGTGGCCTACCATGTTGTTTGGTAATCTTGGGACTGTGCCATTTTATTTGTTGACCTGGGGCTTGTCAGCCTCAGCAGCAAGCAGCTGCCTGAGTTTAGAGAAGCCCCTAGCTTCAGTGGACCAGGAGGAAGAGGCAGAGCTGAAGCCTGAGGTTGAGGGGCCTTCACTAGCACTTTGAACTCGGACTTGCAGCCTCTTAAACTTTAAGAAAATAAACTCCTGTGTGTAAAAGCCATACATTTGTGGTATTTTATGTTAGAGCAGCACTAGAGAACCAAAACAGTGTCCTTCTCCAGGGACTGGTCCTTCCAGATAACATGTCCAAAGTACATGAGATGAAGTCTTGCTGTCCTCGCTTGTAAGAAACATTCTGGCTATATAGCTTCCGAGACAGATTTGTTCATCCTTCTGGAAGTCCATGGTATATTCAATATTCTTCACCAACACCATAATTCAATGCATTGATTCTTCAGTCTTTCTTATTCATTGTCCAGCTTTCACGTGTGTATGATGCCATTAAAAATACTATGGCTTGGGTCAGGCACACCTTAGCCCTCAAGGTGACATCTCTGAGGTCTTTTGCAGCAGATGTGCCCAATACAGTATGTTGTCATTTGGTTTCTTGACTCAAGCTTCCATGGCCATTGATTGTAGATTTAAGAGAAATGAAATCTTTGACAGCTTCAATTTTTTTCTCCATTTATCATGATGTTGGTCATTTTCCAGTTGTGAGGATTTTCGTTTTCTTTGTGTTGAGGTGTAATCCATACTGCAAATATAGTCTTTAACGTTCATCAGTAAGTGCTTCAAGTCCTCTTCATTTTCAGCAAGCAAGGTTGTGTATCTGCATATCACAGGTTGTTAATGAATCTTACTCCAGTCCTGATGCCATATTCTTCATATAGTTCATCTTCTCGGATTATTTGCTCAGCATACAAATTGAATACATACAGTGAAGGGATACAGCTGCCATATGACCCAGCAATTCTATTCCTAGGTATATATCAAAAAGACTTGAAAGCAGAGTCTCAAAAATAGACTTTTTTTTTATTACACCTTTATTCACAATAACCAAAAGGTGGAAGCATCCTAAATGCCTATCAGCAGATGAATGGATAAACAAAATATGGTACATATGTACAATGGAAAGTACTCAGCCAATAGAAAAAAATGAAATCTTGGTATCTGCTACAGTATGGATGGAGCTTGAAGACATTATGATGAGCTAAATAAGCCAGTCACAAAAGGACAAATATTATATGACCTCACTTATATTAAAAAAAAAAAAAGTAAAAGCAAATGTTTGGAGACCAAAGTTTATTAATGGTTAACAGGGCCAGGAGGGAGGGTTAATGGTGACAGAAAAATTACATTGATTAAGGGTAGGGTGACACAGCCAATTATTGTAAATTCTGTCAGTAAGTTGTACACCTGTAAAAAGTTGAATTGACAAAAGTTGTGTGACAGATGTATTTGTAACAGTAAACCAATTAAAAAAAAAAAAAAAAACTCATTGCTGTTGAGTCGTTTCCAACTCAGCAACCCCTCCTTGGGTTTCTGAGGTTGCTACGTCATCTCTATGGAAGTAGATTGC
>NW_006921666.1:8230112-8231996 GCF_000298275.1 Orycteropus afer afer | reverse complement strand
AGAAGTGGCTGTTGGGTTTGAACCGCCAGCCTTCTTATTAGCAGTCAAATGCCTTAGGCACTGTGCCACCAGAGCTACCATTTATAACAATAACCAAAAAAAAAAAAAAAAGAAGAAGAAGAAGAAGAGTAGCTGTTGAGGCTGCTTATATAGACCCAAGTACCTCATGAGATTGGTTGCTTGCCTTGGAAGTTTAGAATCAAGGTTTCACAGGACATCCCAGTTACTTGGCCTAATAACATGTTTAGTTCTTCTATTGTACCTCCTATTTTGTTGGGTATTGCCTAGAGTCTTAAAAAGCTTACAAGTGGCCATCAAGGATACAACAATTGGTCTCTAATCACCTGGAGCAACAGAGAAAGAGTTAGTCAGGCATAGGAGAAGGGTATGGAATGAGTGGCTAATTGCCTCCATGAACAGCTGCCTCCTTTGCCATGAGATCAGTGGAACTGGATGATACCCTGTTGCCATTACTGAACATGTGGATCAAAGAAGAATCTTGATCGAAAATGCAGAACAGAATTTCAGATTCGATATGGAAAGAGTCTGATCAGTATGATGACATGGGGGAAAGGAAGGACACTGAAAAGTGCACAAAAGATATGGACAACAGAGGCAAATACTATTACATGCACAATACTGCATTACTACTAACACCAAACACCAGGCTACAGGTAAATGCATAGACAGGTGAGAAGATCAGGTGGGAGTAAACAGGAATATACCCTAGACCAAGGATAGATTTGACTGAAGATAATCTTACACATGCATTTGTGCTACAAAATTAGCCACATGTATTACAGAAGCAACAGAAGACAGAGTTGGAGTAACTTCTCAGAGACAAACCCCACCCCACAAAAGAAGAAGAAGAAGAATTTCACATTATCACAGACTTTGGACTTTCTAGAGCCACGTAGGGTGGATGAACCCCTGAAACTATTGCTGTGAGATAATCTTTAAAACTTAAGCCCATAATATTCCCTGAAGTCATCTTAAAACCAGACAGTAGTTTATCTTAACTAGTGAGAAAGGTCTACCATAGCATTATGCTGTTTTAAGAAGTTATCTCTATAGGATCAAATTGACAACAGTAACTGGAAAGATTAGATAGGAACATTAGAGGCAATGAGTTTATGTTAACGAGGAAGGAACAACTCAAAGAAGGAGAATGGTTGCACAACTGGAATGTAATCAATGTCACTGAATTGTACAAGTAGAAACTGTTGAAGTGATAAGAGTTTTTCTGTGTAAATTCTCAACAACAATAAAAAAATAAAAATTTAGACAAAAGAGTCTGAATTTAGTTTATTATCACATTGTTTTATAAGTTTTGGAGATTCTAGAGCTGTGTCTTTTGTTTGATTTTTTTCTTGTCTTCTCTCAATTTGTTTCTTTCTTTGGCTGGGAAGAGTATTTGAAACATTTTTTTTTTCCTTTGTTCATCTAGACATCTCTGTGGTTACTTGATTTTTTTTTTGTTAATTGCAATTTGGGTGGGAGTTTACAGAACGAATTGGTTTTCCATTGAACAATTCGTACACATTTTGTTCTGTGACATTGATTGCAGTCCCCACAATATAATAGTACTCTTCCCGTTTTCTCCCTGTGTTTACCATTTCCCTTTGTTCTTCTTTCCCCATGGTTACTTGATTTTTTTAAGTGTTCATTCTCATCCATACAGAATTCTACCTTTTCCCACTTTTTCCTGTTTAATCTGACGAAATCAAGTGGAACACTTTGGACTTAAATTCAGCTTCTAAATAAGCATCTCATCTCAAATATCCAAATGCCTAGCTCTCTCATTTGTATTGTTAGTTTTCCACCTCTCTCTGTCCTGGGCACTCTGGTGGCATAGTGCCTAAAGCATTTGCCTTTTTTTTTTTT
>NW_006921666.1:8197498-8226205 GCF_000298275.1 Orycteropus afer afer | reverse complement strand
ACCAGCCACTCCTCGGAAGGAAGGTTGGGCAATCTACTTCCGTAGTGATACCTCCTCAGAAACCCTAGGAGGAGTCGCTGTGAGTTGGATCCAACTCCACAGCAGTGTGTTGTGATGCGTTGTCTCTGCCTTTAAAATTTAATTCAAATAATGCTGATTTTAAAATAAATTTGTACCATTTAATCTTTTGTCTTTGAAATGATAAATTTTCTGGATCTTTGAAAAGAAGAAAGCTGAAATCTAGTCATTTAATTAGTTATATGAAAGTTAAGAGTCATAGCAGAATCTGAATAATGCTACAGACTGTGGTGTCATAAAACCACCTTTGATTATTGGAACCTGCCACAAATAAGTTCATTTTTGTTGTGGTTGAGCTTTCCAACAATAACGTTCTGTAGGAATCTGAAAGTTGGCATTTTGTATTACATGCTTTTGGATGCTTTAGTTAAGGCAATTCATTATAAGTGAGTTCTTTACCCAATTAGAGTACCATCAAAAATTTCCTGAAAGTATTTTGTTTAGGGAAAAGTATGTGTTGAAAAATTTTATATATGAGGAGGAGTCCCTAGCTTCCCCCCCCCCCCATTTCCAAAGCTGTGACTACCCAGAAAATGTTAAGAACCACTATTTATAGCAATTAAATGAACTACTTTTTGCAACTAGTTAGCGTACTGAACACACAGTAAGTACTCAACAAATGTTAACTACTGTTGTTTTTAATACTGAGCACCTACTGTGTACAGGGAAAGAGAGAAAGGGAGATGGTGTCAAAGAATTTGGCAGGGGCTGGATTATGTAGAATTTTATAAGGCATGGTAAATATGTAGTCACAGATTTAACTGGGAAGAAGCCTTTAAGCTGGAAGAAATTCTTTAAGCTGGAAAGTGACATGAATTGACTGGCAGTTTTTGAAATATCAGTTCTGGCTACTTTGTGGAGAATAGATTTGGGAGTGAGGAGGGTAAGAATAGAAGTAGGGAGAGTTTTTTCTTTTTTTGTAATTTTTATTATGATTTGGGTGAAAGTTTACAGAGCAAATTCATTTTCCATACAGCAGTTCATACACATTTTATCTCATGACATTGATTGTAACTCTCCACAATACAACAGGTTTTTTTCCCCACTTCCTCCCTGTAGTTAGCTCTTCCTTGTATCTTTCCCTCCCATGCACTCCCACCCACCCTCCCCCAGCTGTCTACCTGTGCAAACACTACCCTTCTGTTTGCCCATGATTGATTGCTCCAAGGAGTGTATCTACCTGATGTAAATGTTCACCCCATATGCCTGTCTGTTATTTGGCTGGAAGCCATAAGAGTGAGTTCAGTTCCAGACCTGAAGGGTGGCTAGGGGCTGTAGTCTCAGGGGTCTCACCAGGCTTTATCAGACCAGCAAACCTGGTCTTTTTTTTATGATTTTGAGTTTTGTTCTCCCACTCTATTTGGGATCTCCTGTGTTGTTGTTGTTAAGTGCCGTCGAGTCGTTTCCAGCTCATAGCAACCCCATGCACAGCAGAATGAAACACTGCCCGATCCTGCGCCAGCCCCACAATCCCTGCTGTACTTGAGCCCATCATCACAGCCACCATGTCAATCTATCTCGTTGAAGGCCTCCCCCTCTTTCATCGACCCACCACCCTACCAAGTATGACATCCTTCTCCAGGGAATGGTCCCTTCTTACAACATGACCAAATAGGTGAGACGAAGTCTGGCCATTCTTGCTTCCAACGAGCATTCTGGCTGCACTTCCTCCAGGACAGATCTGTTAGTTCTTTTAGCAGTCCATGGTACTTTCAGCATTCTTCGCCAGCACCACAACTCAAAAGCATCAACTCTTCTTTGGATCTCCTATACTGATCCCAGAAGTAGGGAGACTTTTAGAGGCTGTTGATACAGTGTAAAAGAAAAGTGATTGTTCTTTGGGCTAATATAGTTCCACGGTATATATTTGAGGTAGAAACTATTGGATTTAGTGATGGATTGGTTGTGGGAGGGTGAAGGAAAGAGGCATGAAAGATGACATCTAGGTTTTGGGGTTAAGAATTGGGGTTCATTGTGCTGTTTCTTGAGATGGAGAAGACTGGGAAAGAGTATGGTTTTGAACATACCTTTAAGGAGTTTTTCATATATGCAAATGGAGAGATATCTGTAGTCACTTGAATGTATAAGATATTTAACTCTGGAGATCAGAGGAAGGAAAGATTGGGATTGGAAATAGAAATATGTCATTAGCATATAACCCGCTGCCATTGAGTCAATCAATTCTGATTCATAGAAACACTTTAGGACAGAGTAAAATTGCCCCATACAGTTTCCAAGGCTGTACCTCTTTACAGAAGTAGACTGCCTCATCTTTCTCCCACAGGGTGACTGGTGGGTTTGAACCGCTGACCTTTTGGTTACCAGTCAAATGCTTTAATCACTACGCCACCAGAGCTCCTTCATTGACATATAATGGGTATGGGACTGGATGATGTCCCCTTAGAAGGCTTTAGGAGAATGGAAACTCAATAAAAAAAAAACCCACCAAACTCGCTGCCCTTGAGTTGATTCTGACTCATAGCAACCCCCTTTGGGTTTCTGAGGAGGTCAGTCTTTACAGAAGTAGAATGCCCAGTCTTCCTTCCACAGAGTGGCTGGTAGGTTTGAACTGCCAGTCTTCTGGTTAGCAGTAAGATGCCTCACGGAACAGGACCTGGGTAGAAGAAGCGACTAAAGAAGGAAGAGTCTGTGAGATAGGAGAAAAACCAGCACAGTGGTTTCATAGAAGCTGGGAGTTGAATTTTTGAAGACGAGTGGTCAGTCTATGTATGCTGCTAAAAGATCATAAAGAGAACAAATGAATGGCACCTGGATCTAGCAACATAGGTCACAGATGACCTTGACAGGAACAGTTTCTGTGTATGTAGGGACAGGAACCTGATTGTTGTAGGTTAAGGAGAGAGTGTAGAGGTGAAGTAGAGACAATGGGATAGACAACTCAAAAACTTGTGAAGGACGTTTGGAGGAGGTTGTGGGGTCAAGGGAGAGTTACTTTAAAGAAAGAAAATTCTAGAGCAAGGATGTTTGCTGTTGAGTATGAACTAGTAGAGAAAATAGAAACTGGTGGTGTAAGAGAGTAAATAATTCAAGAAGACAATCTTGACAAAGCAAGAGAAGATGGCATGAGAGTCTTACAACAGTTTGTCTTTCATGGGAGCGGTGGTAATCAATTAATTACAACTTGAGGAAACTCCAAGAGTTTGAGTGAAGATGAAAGTGAGTTTGTTCATATTCATTTCTCTGTCATCCCAGTGAAGTATCACTCCTGTTTTAGAGGCTAGAAAAGTGAGGTTTGATGGGGGGCATGTTTTGTTTTTGTTAAATCATGGCTCAGTAGCATCAGTAATTATAGAACTCACATCTGTAGACTTTCAGGTGAGCGTTCTGATTTGTTATGTTCTTTGAGAATGAGATGTCATAAAATAGGAATGAATGTGTTTTGTGTCTCCTTGGCTCACTTGGGTATTTTGTTCTAGGGACAGATCTGGAAACATCATTGCTAAGTTTTGAAAAACTTGACCGTGCCTCACCAGACCTTTGGCCGGAACAATGTAAGTTTTTGGTTTATTTATATCAGAATTGACACTGGAGGACCAGTACTTCTTTGAGGGAGATTTGAAGAGATATATCATTTAACTGTAAAGAAGTTTTTGTTTTTCTTCAAAGAGAAAAGACCTGACTGAATTTTGTCATCCAATATTAAGGATAGTTTGGTGGTTTAATTTTTTCAGAACACATTATACCTCAGGAAATGATAGGAATCCGTCAAAAAGTAATTATTTAAAATTTTTGCTTTATGTGTGTATATATATATATATAAACAAAGGACCTATGGTAGCACAGTGACTAAGGCACCTGACTGCTAACCAGAAGGTTGGTGGTTCAAACCCACCAGACACTCCGCAGAAGCAAGACTGGGCAATCT
Source organism: Orycteropus afer afer (assembly GCF_000298275.1). Lineage (NCBI taxonomy): Eukaryota > Metazoa > Chordata > Mammalia > Tubulidentata > Orycteropodidae > Orycteropus > Orycteropus afer. The sequence goes on along the minus strand of NW_006921666.1, from coordinate 8,222,241 downwards.
ACTTCCATAAAGATTTACCGCTTTGGAAACCCAATGGGGGTTGCTGTGAGTCAGAATCGACTCAGTGGCAGTAGGGTTTTTTTAAAACAGATAAACGAATAAATACATTTTAAAATATGTAGATAGTTTGCTTTAATGATGGGTTCCTATGTACGTATGCTGCAGCTTAACCTATTCTACCTAGAAATTTATTAACTGAGCTTTTCATATCGGTATATATAGATCTAAGGAGCCCTGGTGGTGAACGGTTAAGAGCTTGACTGCTAACTGAAAGTTTGGAAATTCAAACCCACCTAGTGGTTCCATATGAGAAAGACTTGGTGATTTGTTCCCATAAAGCTTACAGCCTAGAAAACCCCATGGGGGAGTACTGCTCTGTCCGGTAGGGTCACTGTAAGTTGAAATGGACTTGACAGTACCCAACAACAACAACAACAACAACAACACATGCAGACCTACTTCATTCTTTCAGATGGTTGAATAGTGCGTGTGTGTGTGTGTGTAGATGAACCGTAGTTTCAGTTTATATATTCATACTCTATTTGTCAGAAGGAAGGTTGGGCAATCTACTTCTGTAGTGTTACTGCCTCGGAAACCCAAGGAGGGGTCGCTATGAGTCAGGTCCCACTCGATGACACATAACGACAACAACTCTATTTGTAAACCTAAGTTATATCCAGTTTTTTGTTTTACAATTTAACAGTGAATATCCTTGCCCAAAGAAGAACATGAGTATATATGGAATGCTCATTTCCTCCCAAACTCACTAATATTGGATGTTACTGATCCTTATTATTTTTAGTTTGCGTTTATTAGTAAAATTGAGTGTTATTTCATTTTTAAGTGTCTGATTTTGGTTTTTCTGCTCTTAAATGTGAATATTCCTCTGAGACATTTAAATAAGTATTGAATTGAAAGAGCAGCATACCTAGAAAGGAAACTTGATATAAATTTTTTGGTAAGAGATACTGTATCTCATCACCCTCCCATCTGGCTAACTCCTGGTCCTTCACGTTTCCTTGAAGCTTCCTTTTCTCCAGGAAACTTTTCTGGCCCCTTTGGTCTGATATAGGCTTCCACTGTTTGTCCTCCCATAGCACCTATTCTCTTTCTCTGGGCAGTGAAACAATTTTACGGTTATTGATTCACCCTCTTTCCTCTTCTAGACTAACCTCCTTGAGGACAAGGCTGTTTTCTGATCATTTGAACCCTCTGTGCCTATAGCACGCAAATATTTATTGAGTGAACAATTTTTTTTTTTCTTTTTAGTACCAGGTGTTGCTGAATTTGCAGCTTCCTTCAAAAGTGTAAGTAGTATCTTGCTTATGTAATGAAGTTTATCCACAGTTTTGTTCCTGGGTAAAAAGCTCATATCTCTTATTTCTTTATTTTATTTTTGTAATTTGGGTGAAAGCGTACAGAGAAAATTGGGTTTTCCATTCAACAATTTTATACATTTTGTTTTGTGACATTGATTGTAGTCCCCATACTGCAACAGCACTGTTCCCACTTCCTTCTTGTATGTGTTTCTATGCGTTGTTCTTTCCTGTCCCTTCCTGCCGTCTTATTTATTTTCAAGGATAATATCATAGCCTTCAAATCATTTTTAAACTGCAGCCTTGTAAATCATATTAATTGATACTTTCATATGCTCTATTTTGACCTTTGTCTGTTAACCCCTTTCTCAGCTTGAAATCTTTTAAAGTAAGGCAGTTGAGGTAATGCCGGTATTCTTTATGCGAGACTTGGTTAAAGAGCACTGCTGCTAACCAAAAGCTGTTCAACAGGTTGAACTCACTAGGGGCTCCACAGGAGAAAGGTATGGCAGCCTTGGAAATCCTACAAGCAGTTCTACCCTATCCTTATAGGGTCTCCATGTGTCGGAATGAACTCATCAGCAGTGGGTTTTTCTTATGTGATGCATTATGGTCTTAACTTACACTTACTTGGAGGATTTTGAATTTTCTCAGTGGCCCATTGGAAACCTGGAATAAGACATTTATTGGAACTGCAGACTCTCATTTCTAGAGCAGCAGGCATTCTGCTAGATGTTCTAAATATGTTCTTATATGTTCTCACAATGAGAAAAAAGTGATGATAATATTAAACCATAAACCCACTGCCATTGAGTCGATTCTAACTAATAGTGACCCCCGTTGAGTTTCCAAGGCAGTAAATCTTTACTGAGGTTGATTGCCTCATCTTCTTTCTGCAGAGCAGCTAGTGGGTTTGAACTGCCAACCTTCTGGCAGATGCCTTAGGCACTGTGTCACCAGAGCTCCTTTAAATATTTCAAGTTTTAAATATAAATACCTATTACTGTTGAGTCAATTCCAACTCATAGTAACCCTATAGGACAGAGAAGAATTTCCTCATAGATTTTTCAAGAATGTAATCTTTACAGAAGCAGACTGCCATATCTTTCTCCCATAGAGCAGCTGGTGGATTCAAACTGCTGACCTTTCAGTTGCAGCTAAGCATTTAACCACTGTACCACCAAGGCTCCTTAAATAAAAATTGTTTTTGTTTGTTTTTATAAAAATACTTTCAGAATATGGTATGGTCTAAAATTTTGATTAAATATCTAGATCTTTTCCACAGAAATATGAATATATTTATTATTTTCAGTTTTGTTCCTAGGGGTTCAGGGCCATCCCAAGACCAAGGTTCAGATCTCCTATTATAGTCTGCTTTCCTATTAGAGTAAAAATGGTGTGTTTGACTTAGAGCCCTCAGTGAGATGGATTGACACAATAGCTACAACAGTGGGTTCAGATACACCAAAGATTGTGAGGGTATCACAGGGCCGGTAACGTTTTATTCTGCTCTGCGTAAGGTGGCTGTGAGTTGGTGCTGACTCAGTGGCAGCTAATAGCATGAGGGAGGCAATAGAGTAATAGTCTCTAACATCAACTACCAAGGTTTCGAATCCTGGCCCCATGAGCTGTGTGACTCGAGGCAAGTAATTTACCTCCCTGTACTTTAGTTTTTTTCATTTATAAAATGGGGATAATACTGCTTATTTCATAGGGTTGATTTGGAATTTAAGTGACATAATCTCTATAAAGTGTCTTGCTTGTCACATAGTGCTGAGTAAGTGTTAATTTAAAAAAGAAATTAGAAAAGCACTTGAAGCTGAAGTAATTCTTCTTAACCCTACCTGCACAGCAGAATCATCAGTATGCAACTGTGGGGTCTTTGGAAAATACCTATGTGGCCTTCCTTGCTCTGTTCTTGCCACTGGACCCTCCCCAGCTCCTGATATTTTTAATCCACATACCTAGGGTATGACCAGGTGTGTGGGAGAAAGAACTTGGTTTGGCCTTTTGTCTCTGGTTTCTGAAAATAGCGCCCTTGGAATTTCAAGCAGTCAAGATTCCTTTTATTTTCTAAAACTGCCAGGCAGCACTTAAACCTATAAAATGAGTTGGGAGCCCTCAATCGCTCCCTGGCAATAGACCTTAGAGAGGGAATGGGTGTGCTGTAGTCAGCCATGCATGTTTATTGAGTCACGCAAAATCATTGATTCCCCAGTAACTGTGGGACCTGGAGCTTCCTTTTTTGGGGAGGCTTCCTGGATTGGTGCGAACATCTATGCATGGGAGTGAATGTAGCATGTCCCGGGGGACAGCCTTGCCTGATGTGTCCCTTCCTTTATATCCTTTCTGCATATAATACATGAGTAACTGTAAGTATAGGTAATAGTCTCCTTAGATTTTGTGAGCCATTTTGTAGAATTAGTGAGCCCACAGGGGCAATTAGACTCTTACTTAGCATGGGGTGGCTAATTCAGAGGAGGGCTGCACAAGCAGTCAATTTGTGCTGGGTGACAGAGAAAGGCTGCATGGATACTTGATGAAGAAGGACAGAGTACAAGCTTGTGACCTAACCCTAGCAGACTCAAGGAAGAGAAAAGGAAACTAGCTGGTCTGAAGTGTAGGGAGTTGTGTAGACTCGTAAGCTTATGACTGGTACCCACTGACCTGGCCCCAGGTGGTAAGGGATGCTTTCACCTGGCACAGGGTAGCCACGGATGAACTCTGACTTAACTGTGGGTGTTAGGGTGAGAGAGGAAGTACCACAAAAAGAGCTGGCTACTAAAGGAATGGAGATGTGAGAAGGTGAAGCCTGGGTCCACTTCAGATGGCGACTGGACTCATCATGATTTTCCCATGCAGTTAGCGATAAAGGTGGAATTTGCCCACCTTGCCCCTTTACTATTGCAGTTGGCAGCGCACTAGGGTATTTGTAATTTTTTTTTGTTACTTAGGTAATTCTGATGTGCAACCAGGATTGAAAACTTCTGACCTAAAGTTATCCTAAGAGAGAGTTCTCATATTTTGTCAGTTCATTTTTAAAAATGAGAAGATAACATTCTAAAGTTTTCTAAAACTTCTGCAATGAAATTACGAAATTTCAAGATGACCGTTCCAGTGTTCTCTCACTTATACTGAGGATTTTCTTGTTCTTAATTCTTTGAGTCTTCTCCTCTGCCAGAGAAGGTTACTTCCTGATCAAAGTTTCAAACAGTTCAGCTGGGAGGCTTTTGCAACAACTGAGTTGCGAGTAATTTCTTTCATTGTTATACTAATCTCTAATGCATGAAACAGTAATACCAGTTATACCTAATTCTTCCAACATCACTTTTCTAAGACCAGCTTTAAAGATGAGCAGTATTTTTTTTTTTATTTATTGTGATAAGATATATATATATAACAAAAAGTTTGCCATGTTGACCATTGTTTAAGTTTATAACTCACTGATATTAATTACATTCACCACGTTGGGTTACCATCACAACTACTCATATCCAGAAGTTTTTCATCACCTCAAACAGAAACTCAGTATCCCTTGCAATTCCTCCTCATTCACCCTTCCCTCAGCCTCTGGTAACTACTAATAAACCCTTGCTTCTAGATGAGCAGTATTATTTTTGTAAGGTGAGTATTTGTGGGCCATATTAGAACCTGGAGAAGTTCAGGTTTTTGAAATTATAATTTGCCAGTATTCTAAAACCTGAAGGGCATGTGACAGGCTACTTTTCTTGTGAGAAGGAAGACTCACTCAGGTCTCTTCACATTTAGTATATATCTGAATGGATATATTCTTGTTTTCTAACAGCCTATAACTAGCTCTCCACCCAAATGGATGGCTGAAATAGAACGTGATGATATCGACATGTTGAAAGGTAAGTGATTCTGATGACCTCTAACATTTCAAGTGACATTTACACCTCTAAATCATTACCGTTGCAGTTTTTCTCATTCCCTTACAAGTATTCTTGGTGTCAGTGAAACTGCCGTTTAACCATCCGCACTCACAGTTCTTCATGCCTGAGTACCTTTCTCTACATTTTCCATATGCAGAAATCCTGCCAGTTCAAGACTCAGCCGTTGTGATTTCTTCTGTTGCTAAATTCCTATAATAGTAACTTTTTGTATAAAGCTTTACAGTTAACACAAAGCTTTCACATAACTCTTCTCATTTAATTCTCATAAAGGTCCTATGAGTTAGGTATTAGATAGCTAAAGTTCACAGGTGGACTTAACCAGCACTTGTAAGAGTTAAAATTTAAACTTTGATCTTTTATGTTAAATCTAATTCTCTCTATAACACAACTGCCTTATTTAGGATTTATTGCCATATATTTTTGTTAGTGCTATTAAATAACAACTCTTTAATGGGTTAAGACCTGTCTTTGATTTCCTTCTATCCTATCCGTTTCTTCCATAAAGAATACTATAAGTAGTGAATGTTGTTGTTTGATAAATGATTCAGAACCCAATCACAACATGGAAATTCAAATTAAAAAACATTAAATTTCCTTGATATTTGCTGTTCTTTATTTATTTAATTTTTGATCATCCTTCTGGTGATAAGATTCATGATGGTTGTGAAGTAATAGACTGAAATTAAGGTAAAAACTAGGATTCCAGCTATTTAAGAAGCTGAACAGATCAAGAAAGTCTACTTAATGCCAGATAATAATGCCTATGACATGATAAGTGGGAGGAAAAAGACACCTTTACTTGATTTCAGAAGTAATTCATTGTTCTGCATGAAATGCTTAACTATAGATGCTTAAATCCCCTCATTCAGCCATGGAAAAATTAAGTCTCAAGGACATCTCAGATTCATTGTTCTAATGTTCCCAACAGACATTTATATAATATCCAATCGTTGTGTATTTAAAAAAAAAAAAAAACCACCAAACCCATTGCCATTGAGTCAGTTCAACTCATAAGGACACTAAAAGATAGCGTAGAACTGCCCCCATAGGATTTCCAAGGCTGTAACTCTTTGTGGAAGCAGACTGCATCATCTTTCTCCCGAGAGTGGCTGGCAGGTTCAAATACTGACCTCTTGGTTAGTGCCAAATGCTTTAACCACTACACCACCAGAGCTCCTATGTATTTAAAGGAAACTAAAATTTAAGTAAGGGATCATTGTGTTATATTACATGCAAATTAACCTGTATCTTAAATCTAAAAAGAATTGGATGCTATTTAAAGGAAATCTTGAAAAGTAAGATTCAAAAAAAACTTTAAACTTTAAAATAAAAAATTATAGGAATTTATTTGAAGGAAAAGCTTGGACTTTTAAATTCTGAGCTTAGGGAAATGGGAAACAGTAAGTGTTTTGTTGCTATTTTATTGTCAGTTATAATAATGAAGAGTTGTAAATGGCAGTGGAGACAGTGTCCATTTTGCATGAAAGAGATGTGTTTGCAAGGCTTTCTCAATGCTATGTCCAATCACATGGTTTCATATTTTAATGGTGTATTCATTTTATCTGATAGGCATAAGAAGTATGATGAAAATAAGTAAAGTAGGAGTCTCAGGAGAAAGCACTTGAGTTGCTATTGTATTTATGCCGACTCTTTTCTCATTAAGTGGGTAAATTCATCTGAGGCAGTTTGTAATAATGAAAAATGCATTGATATGTTTTTTGGGGGAAATTGAGAGGAGAAGAAATATGGATCTATTATCTCCTAATTCGACAGGAATTAAGCAAAATACCTTGAAAACTTCTATAACAAGGATTCCCAACCAAAATGAGTTGTTACTAGAGAACAGTGGAAAGAAATGGTATTGAAATAAATGATTCTGTTTCAGAACTGGGCAGTCTCACCACGGCTAATTTGATGGAGAAGGTACGAGGCCTACAGAACCTGGCCTATCAGCTGGGTCTGGATGAGTGTGAGTACCCAGATCACATTTATTCAGGGTAACTGATGGTATTTTCATGACGAGTTCTAGTACAATTCAGAAAATATCTTTAGTAGGGGAAAGATAGATGTTCTGACAGTAAGAAGTTGATATAATCTAAAATGTACCTTTTATGATAGAATGTGCTAGAATAATTGCTGGACTTACTAGGTAACAAATTCTTTTTCTCTGTACAGTAAAGGCATATTGGAACTCTTTCACTTTTAGGAGACGATCATGTCAAAATAGCTTAAGCGAAAGCGGGATTCACTTAGTTCATGTAACTTAAGTCCAGGGCAGAAATAGCTTGAGATCTAGATCCATGACTCTTAATGATGTCACTGGGATGTGCGCCTGCCCACTCTTTTGTTTTGCATCTCAAGGCTCTGCTTCGTTCATGCCTGAGTTAGCTTTTTCTTAGCAGCTAGGTAAGGTGGCCAAAACGAGTTTCAATTTATGTATCTTGATATCTTACGATTCCAAAGGAAGAAAGAGTCTTTTCAAAAGAGTTCCAAAAGAAAGGTCCTAGGGAGGACTCTATTCCATCTTCCTTCACATATTCAGCCTTGATGGACCAGACCTGGGTTCTGGGTTCACTGTGGGGTGTGGACTTAGAGTGGAAGGGTCATTCTCACCCAGATCTCATGGAGTGGGGAAGAATTGGTTGCCCAAAGGAAAAGATACAGTGCAGACTAAGAAAATATTTGCTATTATGAGTAATACTTTAAAAAGTTCTCATTTATGCCTATCTGTTCTCCTTTCTTTGAATTTAAAGTTTTTTCCTTTATAAATTGCATATCTTCCCAACTTTGTATTTGTTATAAAACTGGAGAAGGAATTGTAGAAAATTCTCCCTTTGTAATTGAAAGGAGAGATACTCACTCAATGTAAATACAGTGGTCAGGACGTTGTTCTTTTCTTTTTTTTTCTTTTTGCCTTCCTCTTCACCCACATTATTGTGTGTCTACCCCCCTTTCCCCTTTCACCCCTGGTAACCATCAAAGAATATTTCTTTTTGTGTGAAACCCTTTTCTTAACTTTATACTGTAAGCGGTCTCAGACAATATTTGTCCTTTTGTGATTAACTAATTTCACTAGGCATAATGCCCTCTAGGTTCATCTGTGTTATGAGATGTTTCTCAAATTCATCGCTGTTCTTTTATGTTGCATAGTATTCCACTGTGTGTATGTACCAAAGTTTGTTGATCTGTTCCTCCATCAGTGGGCATGTAGATAGTTTCCATCCTTTTGCTTTTGTGAATAGTGCTGTACGAACATAAGTGCATATATCTGTTCATGTCATGGCTCTTATTTCTCTAGGATATATTCCTACTAGTAGTATTGTTGGGTCATATGGTATTTCTATTCGCAGCATTTTAAGGAATTGCTGTACCATTTTCCACAATGGTTGCACCATTTTACAGTCTCAACAGCAGTGTATGAGGGTTCCAGTCTCTCCACATCTTTCTCAGCATTTGTTGTTTTCTGTTTCTTTGAACTGTGCTATTAGTACCAAGGTGAGATGATATCTCATTGTTGTTTTAATTTGCAACTCTCTAATGGCTAATGATCGGGAGCATTTTTTCACCTGTTTGTTAGCTGCCAGAATATCTTCTTCAGTGAAGTGTCTGTTCATGCCCTCCACCTTTTAATTGGATTATTTGTCTTTTTGATGTTAGCCTCTTGTCCAATATCTTGTTACCCAGAATTTTTTCCCAATCTGTGAGTTCCCTTTTTACTCTTGATGAAATCTTTTTATGTACATAGGTACCTAATCTTTAGAAGATCCCAATCATCTATTTTGTTTTTTGGAGTTTGTGCATTTTTAGTTATTCTCGATAGTGTGTTTATGCCATGAATTACACCCACTGCCATGGAGTTGATTCCAACACATAACAATCCCCATAGGGTTTCCAAGGCTGTACATCTTTACAGAAGCAGACTGCCTCATCTTTCTCCCATGGAGCAGCTAGTGGGTTTGAACCGCCAACCTTTTGGTTAGCAGTGCCACCAGAGCTCCTTATGCCATGAATTAGGGCCCTTAAATTTGTCCCTTTGTTTTCTTTTATGGTTTTTATGGTTTTAGGTTTTACATGCAGGTCTTTGATCCAACTTGAATTCATTTTTGTATGAGAATCTTGTTCTTGAAGTATATATACCTCCTGAGACTATCATAAATCCTCAGTTTTGGGAGTAGCACTATAGTTTATTATTTCTTTAAAAATGCAAGTTGTACACTGATGGGAACAATCCCAAGCATAGTTCTAGGAATTTCTTTTTTTGTTTTTTTATAGAGCATATAGTAGACTTGTTCACATCATTGACTTGAGTTACTGCTTGCCAAATTCAGCATTTTAATTTAAAATATAAGCTACAACTTCTGATTTTTGACTGTTATCATTTCTTTAGCCCTCTTTTTTTTTTTTCTTTGTTTCCATTTCTGTCATCAGTAGTTGGCTTTCTTTTACCAAGGAAACATTTTTTAGTTGTTTTAGGAACCAACGAGTAGAGAACAACAAACTTCTTTGACATAAGGTTGCTAGCTGGTCTGCTAGATTCACTTACCAAAAAAAAAAAAAACTCACTGCCATCAAATTGATTTGACTCACAGCAACCCCTCCTTGGGTTTCTGAGGCAGTATCTCTATGGAGGTAGATTGCCCAGTCTTCCTTCCGAGGAGTGGCTGGTGGGTTTGAACTGACAGCCTTCTGGTTAGCAGTCAGATGCCTTAGGCACTAGGCCACCAGAGCTCGTCTAGATTCACTTACTGCTACCAAACCAGGTGTTTGTTTCTTGTGATTAAAGTTTATACCTTGGCAAAATGACTAATTGCCATGTATATCATGAACTTCTAGGGTTTGAAATGAAAAGACAAGTCTCAATATTCAATTTATGAATGTGAAGATATGTTGTAGGCTTATACAGAACTCCTTGATGCACTTACTAGCTTTGGCTAATAAATGCATAGAATAATCATTCCTCCATCTCTTTGTCAGTTGTTTTTAATAATAATAAATTTTATACTTGTTACGTCAAGAAGGTGTTATATTAACAAATGTATTTGTTAACAGTATTATCTCTGGTTATTTGTTGCTGAAATTACTGTGTTTCCTCTGACTATTTAGTTTTTCTCTTTCTAATTTCCTACTGAGAAAGGTAAGAAAGTATTTTTTCCACTTATTTTGTGGAAAATTTTAAACATACCAAAGTAAAGATGGACTGACATAGTGGTTATGACAGTGGGCTCAAGAATGGCAATGATTGTGAGGATGGTGCAAGACCGGGCAGTATTTGGTTCTTTGAACATAGATCCACTATGAGTCAGAGTCAACTCGAGGGCAGCTGATAACAGCAACAAGGTAGAGGGCATAGAATAATGACTTCATGTACCCATGATCTAGCTTCAGTAATCAATATATGGCTAATCTTGTTTCACCTATACCAAAAAATAAATGATGTGTAGCAACTGTGCAGGACAGAGTAGAACTGCCCCATAGGGTTTCCAAGGCTGAAATCTTTACAGAAGCAGACTTCCACATCTTTTTTCTGCAGAGGGGCTGGTGAGTTTGAACCATGGACCTTTTGGTTAACACCCAAGAGCTTTAACCACTGCACCACCAGGTTTCCTTCATCTATACCAACCTCCTATAATTATTTTAAAGCAGATCTGAAGAGGGAATTGCAACTAATGTTACAAAACAAAATGTGTATAAATTGTTGAATGAAAAACTAATATGCTGTATAAACTTTTATCCAAAACACAATTTTAAAAGTTATTTTAAAAAATACATATTTAAAAAAAATAATAAAGCCAATCCCAGGCATCATATTACCTTATTTCTAAGTAACTTCAGATGTATTTCTAAAAGACCAGAACTTATTGTTATTAAATATAACCACAATTCTACTATAAAAACTAAACAAATTTGTGTACTGTCATCAAATATCCAGTTAGGGTTTAGAGTCCCTTGATTGACTTGGCTTGTTTGAATCACCATCTAAACAAAGTTCATTCACTGCCTTTGATTGTTGTCTTTTAAGTCTCTTTTAATCTATAATAATTCTACCTCCCTTTTATTTCCCTTGTCATTTGTTAAACCTAATCATTTCTTCTGTAGAATTTCCCACATTCTGGATTTTGTTGATTACATCCTGGTGGTAGTATTTAACATGTTCCTCTATCCCTTTTTATTTCCTGATAGTTAAATTTAGAGGCTTGCTCAGATACAAGTTTGATTTTTTTTTTTTTTTGGTCAAGAATGTTTCATAAGTGATATTACGGACAGTCATCAGAAGGTACATTGTGGCTGCTTGTCTGTTTTTGTGATTTGTGGTATTAAGATTCATTCATTGTAAAGGTGTTATCACCTGATTTATTCATTATATATAGAGTTCTTCATCAGCCTTAAACTCAAGGTTTTAGCTGCCTGTGATCACTGTCTAGATCCATTATTTTGTTAGAGGTTACAAACTGGTGATATTCTGATTCTGTTGTTCCTTCTTATTGGCTAGAATTTTTCTATAAAGGACTTTATCTCATTAACTATTTGGTTACCTTGAAAACTGTTGTTACCAAGATGGCAGGATAAAGGATACTTTCCCTTTATCAATGTCTGGAATAGTGAGTCAATTCCCTAAGCATCAATAAAATCTATTTTAATGGTTTTCTACAGAATGAAAAACTTGGTGTTATTTATTATTATTTTAATTGACACAGTTAAGCCATTAATACTGTTTAGTGTTTGTATTTCTGAAGACTTAACGGTTTTGGGAGTAAGGGTTTGAAGTCATCTAACCCAGCCACTTGGAAGCACCAAACCAAACCTCTCAAACAGAAATGCTTGTTTCTGCCTTACGAGTCTTGTGAGCACAGTTGAGATTTTTCAGAATTCGGCCCTATTTCAACATTTATAACTACTTTGCAACCAAGTGTCATTTTCCTTGACCATAGTGGATTTAGCTGGCTACAGAAAACACTTTTCAAATTTAGAATTGGAAAGAATTACATTGATATGTGTTGCAGTTCCTGGATACAGTCTCTCTTTGTTTTATTGTGTATAGTATATTTGCATAAAAACAAGATCTTTTTTGTTCCTTGCAGATTATTCATCTGCTCTAGGGGTTGGCTTTTACTTGACACCCTAATCTGGTGTTTCGATGTCTCAATCCTCTTTCCTGCATTAATTGAGAGGCTGACATGGATGAAAAATAAGCAGTAGGAGCTGATGAATCCCCAAAGACCAGTGATCCTGTTTTCATGCAAATATCTGTACTGATAAAGATGATGGAAAGAAAAAAAATGCAAAAAATATTTGTCCTCAAAGCATGATTGTTTGTAACTTCCCAAGAGCATTATTAAATGTTAGCATAGAACAATAGGAATCTTCTAGGGCCGATAGTAACAAGATTATATCTTTTGAAGGCTAAATCCTACCTTTCATTTGGTACATGATTGTGCCTCAGGTGACCTTTCTGGAGAACAGATTTTGGAATGGAATAACTTTCTGATCGACCTGTATAGTCTCATATGGGGGCCCCGTGGCTTGATTTGGGCAGTTAATGTATATGAAATTCCCATGAAATATATAAGAATACAAAAAACTGTAAAATTGCTTTCCTGTGTATTTCTGTCACTTTGTGTGTGTCTGTTATCATACATTTCTGGTACTTCTGCCTTAGTCCGCAGCCCTCCTCTTTAGTAGAAGTCTTGTGCTCATTTTCTAACTGCTTCTCAACTACCCTGCTCCTGTCTGTCTTGCTTTGCACTGTCAGATTAATTTTTCTAAAGTACCATTTACTTTTGTTACTGCTGTTGATGGCACTTCATTACCTATAATAAATTCAGGCTCCTTAACATGACGTCAAAAATCATCCACACTTTGGCCCTAGCCTAATTTCTAGCCTTTTTACTCTCTTCACCCTTGCAAAACACCATGTACTGTCTACATTAGAAATACACTCCCTTCTTGGAACATACATCACACTGTCTTACCTTCTTAGTTCTGTTCCTACTATTCCTTTTCTCAGAATGTCCTCCCTGACCTAGTTCTAATATTGGAACTTTGATTTATCCAGAGTCTACCTCTTTCATCATTCTCTCCTTTTCATACCTGCTCCAGGAAAGGGAACCCTGGCCTCCCAAATTGCTCCTAGAGCAGTTTGTTTGTTTCATTTGTATGGCATTTTTATCATTTTTCTTGGAGACGTTTGGCATATGTTTTAGTGTTCCATTTGACTGTAACTGTTTAAGGTGAGACTCATATTTTTGAGCTGCATTTTGTAGCCTATGGAGTATCTGGTGTATGTGAGTATATAGTATATATTTGCTGACTGACTGACTCCTGATGCCTTCAGAAAAAAGCGAAAGTTTTTTGTTTGTTTTTTTTCCTAACAAAGTCCATTGACTTAAAATTAAATAGATGGAAGCTTCTGGAAATTGTTCTTTTCTGAGTAGTTTGTGTCTTAATGATTACAAGTGATATTTGAAGGTTTTGTAATGTCTGGAATTTCTCCTGTTATGACAGTAGATGATCCTTTATCACAGGATAAAGATAGTGAGCTTGTTGATAATGATTTGGTTTTATCTCCTACTTGAATCCTGTACTCCATTACTGTTATGACCTGGACATGATCCTGATTTAGTCCTACAAGTTGCAGCCAAAACAAAACCAGACTCACTGCCATCGAGTTGATTCCGACTCATAGCAACTCCCATTGGGTTTCGAAGGCTGTAAATCTTCACAGAAGCAGACTGCTCCATCTTTCTTTTGCAGAGTGGCTGGTGGGTTTAAACCACCGACCTTTTGGTTAGCAGCCAAATGCTTTAACCACTACACTACCAGAGCTCTTTGCAAGTTGCAACAGTACGTTGCTTTTTTCTTAAGACCCACTGATCTGAGTCCTATTGAATAGTGATTCTCAGTAGTTGTTATCTTTTTTTTGACACTTCCCCCAACAACAAACTTTTTAGTGGTCCTGTAGAGGATCTGTTTACTGGCTGTACTTAAAACATTTTTAAGTAGAATGAAAATTGGAAAAGCAGAGGATCATGTCATTTGAAACTGGAGCTAAAGCTTTGGACTTGTACTTCTTCCTTTCAATCTGGATGCCTTTTATTTCATTTTCTTGCCTAATTGTCCTGGCTAGAACCTCTAATACATAGAAGTGGCTGGAGTAGACATCTTTGTTTTGTTCCTAATCTTAGGGGAAAACGTTCAGTCTTTCCCCACTAAATACTGTGTTAGCTGTGGGTTTTTCATAGATGCCCCTTTATCCAGTTGAAGAAGTTCCCTTTCATTCCTAGTTTGTTGAATGCTTTTATCATGAAGGGTGTTAAATTTGATGCATTTGTTCTTGAGAATATTCTTAATCATATACTATGAAATAAATTACATTTGGACTGGGTTGAAATTACCTTGATATTCTAAAGAAGAGATTCGCTAAACAATTAATGTAAACAAGATCATACTTTGTATGTTACCCTGTAAAGAAGCTTTCAGAAATTTAGCTTATTTTGATATAAGTGGTTCCTTCTGCTAATTTATAATCTAATCCTACATATTCATTTTAGCAGTTTCAGTGAGACTGTTATTCAACCAAATTTAATCATTTACAGTAGTTTTAAAAGTAACATTTTATTGAGAAAGATTGAGACTTCCTCATTCAAACCTGATACTTTATCTCACTAATCCACCTTGAGGATAGGATACTCTTCTATGAACAACTTTTTCAGTGTTGATGCCAAAGAAATGCTCCTGCTTCCACCTTAGCCTATGGCGTAACAGACATGTCTTACCTAATAAACGTGATTCTTTAAAAAGTAGCAATTTATATTTATAAATGATTTCCTATTTAGGTAAAATTCCAAAGAACAGTTGGGCCTATTGATTTTGTGTTTTTGTTTGAACCTATAAAGGAGGGGAGGGAGAGAATAAGAGTTACTATTACACCTATATTTTCTTCATTGTGGTCTGACATCATAGATCTTTGTCTGGTTTACTTTGTAAGCTCTGTTCAGGTCTATGTCTTTCTTTAACAGTTAACAGGAAATTAACTGCACTGGTGGTGTAGTGCCTAAGGCATTTGACTGCTAACCAGAAGGTTGGTGGTTCAAACCCACCAGCCACTCCTTGGAAGGAAGATTGGGCAATCTACTTCCATAGTGATACCACCTCGGAAACCCAGGGAGAGGTTGCTGTGAGTTGGATCCAGTTCCACAGGCAGTGAGTTTGGTTTTTTGGTTTTTGACTGATTGAGGAGAAAAATTGTCTACCCTTTAACCTCTAGATGGCAGTATGAGTCTTACTGTACTTTGCTTTTCCTCTACTATTATCTCTTGATCTGGATTTCCGATTTAGGTCAAAAATTCTTGTGACTTTACCAGACTTAAGCAATGTATAGTTTTTGATTCTGACAGTCCTTTAGTTTTTCTATTGTCAAAAACAGGATTTGGCTTTGATTAAGATCAGTAGAAAAACTCTAAAAAATGTGGAAGTTTTATTCAACAGCTTCTATAGCAGGATATAAGATCCTCAAAGTGGGTTTAGCTTATCTTGTGTCCTTCAACTCTGTTGGTTGCTGAGTGATATCAGACAATGCCTTACTAAATTAAAGCCAGGAATGTTAGCTAAATTGATGAAATAAGCTTGGATTGATTAGTGTTTGTTCAAGAAGAATTGGATTATTTTTAAATAAAGTTTTTTAATATTTAGACGATCTGGTAGTGTAGTGATTAAAACATTCGGCTGTTGACTGGAAAGTCAGTGGTTCGAACCTACCAGCCATTCCACAGGAGAAAGATGAGGCAGTTTACTTTTTGTCAAAGATTTATAGAAACCCTATGGGGCAGTTCTACTCTATCCTATAGAGCTATGAGTCGGAATTGACTTGACAGTGGGTTGGGGTTTAAAATATTTAGCCTTATTAAGTAATGAGATAATAGCAAAAGTATATTTGAGCACCTGTTCAAGTGCCTACTTTCATGCAGGGCTCTGTGGGGGATATGAAGATGAATAAGACATAATTACTGCCCTGGTAGAGATTAAAATCTGATAGGAAGGAGAGATAAGACAATTAAGCAAAAGATTCATAATAGAAGGTAGAAGAGCTAAGATAGATCCATGGGTACAAAGAACTATGATGGTAATGGGGAATAGGGCAATTACATCAGATTGCTATAGGAATGATAAGTTTCATTTTGTATGGCAGTATAGATTGATTAGTAAGGATAGCCTGGAGCCTTGTATTTTATTGCATCAAGGAGTCTGGATTCACTGAAGAAGAGGTCAATTAGTGCTGCCTGCTATGGACAAAGGAAGGCATAGTGCTGGTATTTGCTATTTCTGGACCATTGAGAATACACCTTAAAGAACACGTATGATCTTGATGGGTGGAAATATGAAAGAAGCACATTCCAGGTGCAGTGAACATTAATTAAAAGCAAAGTAGAGTTGGAAAGTAAGAGCTACGCTGAAAGAACAGTGTGCGTGATCCAATTTGGTCCTTAAAGAGCTCAGATTATATGTAATAGGCATTATAAGGACTAAGACTAGGAGCGAGGTAGAGGCCAGGTTAAGGAGAGCCTTGAAATCAAGAATGAGGAGCTAAACTTACAGGTAGTGAGGAATGTGTGAAATGTTTATTAAAATTATTTTAATGACAATAACATATGTGTTTATGATAGTTTGTGATGACACTTTACTAAAAAGAAACTTTACCAAAAATTTGTTTAATTTAAAAATAAAGAAAGTAAAAAATAGCCATCGGCTTACTACCACCAAGAGACACCCAGTGCTAGATTTTGGTGGGTTTCTTGGCCCCTCTTCTTTCTTCTTCTTACATGTATGAATGTGTGTTAACATTTATATTTCTGCCCATATACATACACAGACGTGTATTTAGCATAACTGAGACTGTATGTATGTCATTGTAGCCTGTCCCCCCCCCCCCCCATTTATTCTGTCTTAGGCATTTTCCTGTGTCATTAAAAATTCTACTACCTTAGATTTTTGAGTAGGAGAGTCACACACAGTTTGGAGGCATCAGTGCATAGGCTGGACTGCAATGGTTAAGATAGGAGGCAGGAAGCTGTTGTGGGAGTCCAGGGAGAAGGATTGAGGGCTTGAATGTGTGGTGGCAGTGAGATCGGGAAGAAGAGCACCAGCAATAGCTGTGTCTTTTATATAATTTTCAAGAATAGGTGACTGTCTATGGATATTAGGGGGTAAATTGAAATTAGAGCTTTCATGATGTTTTAAGCCTGGCTAATCACAATCCCTTGGTGGTGGTGGTGGTGGTGGTGGTGGTTGTTATGTGCCGTTGAGTCAGATCCAACTCATAGTCACCCCTCCTTGGGTTTCCGAGGCGGTATCACTACGGAAGTAGATTGCCCAACCTTCCTTCTGAGGAGTGGATGGATGGTGGGTTTGAACCACCAGCCTTCTGGTTAGCAGTCAAGTGCCTTAAGCACTACACCACCAGAGCGCTTAGGTGGTAGAAACAGTTAATATGCTTGGCTGCTAACCAGAAGATAAGAGGTTCGAATCCTCCCAGAGGTACTTCAGAAGAAAAGTCTGATGATCTACTTCTGAAAAATTAGTCATTGAAAATCCTATGGAGCACAGTTCTACACGTGAGGTTTCTGTGAGTTAGAACCAACTTGACGGTGACTGATTTTTTAATGAGAGAGATGTCAAGAGGAGTAGAGATCTCTTTTTTTTTTTTTTCCTAAAGTCACATAACCCTTTGATGTGTCCTTTAGTAAGCAAGCATCTTTATTATTTTAGAAATAAGTGAAAGCAATTTGTGAAGGTTGGTATTGTTAATAGGATGAAAGCAATACTCTTAGTTCAGCCATATCACCTAGGCAACAGGTGACATTTTTAGATAGTGAAGGTTGAGTTGTGTGATCTTCAGGGAAACAAATGTGTGAAACAGGGTATCTACAACTTTTTAGAAATGGACTTGTACTCATTGGCATATTTTTAAGACTCTAAGCTGAATAACTTTTACTTTTGTATAGTTTTTGTCCAAATGTGTTCTTCCCATTTGGTTTTCTAACTTCAGGTGTTTGCACAGTTCATTATAATACTTTATTTTGTCTTCTTAGGCTTCCATTGGAAATCTTCTGTGCAGGTCTTTTACTGCATTATTTTTTCCATTCATTTCAGTTTCTCTGTGTTCTAGAGCAAGTTTTGAGAGTTTTTTCTGGCATCCGTTTTGGTATTTTCTTTCCTTTTTTCTCTTTAATGACTTTCTTCATGTATGATGTCCTAGATGTCATCCCATAACTCTCCTTGTCTTTGGTCATCAGTGTTCAGTGTGTGAAAGCTGTCCTTGAGATGGTCTCTTAATTCAGGCAGGATATACTCAAAGTGGTACTGTGGCTCTTGTGCACTTGTTTTAATTTTTTCAGCTTCAACTTAAACTTCCACATAAGCAAGTGATCATCTCTTCCATAGTTGGTGCCTGGCCTTTTTCTGACTGATGAGATTGAGCTTCTGAATTATCTTTTTCCACAGATGTGGCCAATCTGATTCCTGTGTATTCCATCTGGTGAGGTCCATGTGTATAGTCAACATTTATGTTGTTGAAAAAGGTATTTGGAATGAATAAATTGTTCATCTTGCAAAATTCTATCATATGATCTCTGGCATCATTTTTATCAACAAAGCCATATTTCCAACTACCAATCCTTCTTTGTTTCTACCTTTTGCATCCCAATCACTAGTAATTATCAATGCATCTTGATTGCATGTTTGGTCAGACTGCAGAGGTTGGTAAAAAGCTTCAGTTTCTTCATCTTTAGCTTTAGTGGTTGGTACATAAATTTGGATAATAGTTTTATTAACTGATCTTTCTTGTAGGTGTATGAATATTATCCTATCACTCACAGTATTGTATTCAGAATAGATCTTGAAATGTCCTCTTTGATGATGAATGTGGTG
The DNA here is from genome assembly GCF_000298275.1 of Orycteropus afer afer. Taxonomy (NCBI): domain Eukaryota; kingdom Metazoa; phylum Chordata; class Mammalia; order Tubulidentata; family Orycteropodidae; genus Orycteropus; species Orycteropus afer. Next base: position 8,203,088 of record NW_006921666.1, on the reverse strand, counting down.
CCATTCTATTGGGATAGGTAAATCTGTAGTGTGTTGGGTCGGGCTGTATTGCATTGGGACAAATCTACTGCAGAAGACCTCTTTAAAGTGTTAAAAAGGCACAGATGTGACTTTGAGGACAAAGGTATGCCTGACTCAAGCCATGATATTTTCAGTTTCCTCACATGCATGCAAGAGCTGGACGGTGAGTAAGGAAGAACAAAGAAGAATTGATGCCTTTGAAATATGTTGGTGAAGAATATTGAATATACCATGGACTGCCAGAAGAATGAACAAATCTGTCTTGGAAGAAGTACAGTTGGAATGCTCCTTAAAAGCTAGAATGGTGAGACATCATCTCTTGTTCTTTGTTCATGTTATCGTGAGGAACCAGTCCCTGGAGAAGGACATCATGTTTGGTAAAGTCGAGAGTTGGTGAAAAAGAGGAAGACCTTCAATGAGTTGAAGTGACTCAGTGACTGCAATAATTATAGGGATGGTGCAGCACTGGGCAATGTTTTGTTCTATTGTACATAGGGTCACTGTGAGTTAGAACCAACTGTACAGCACCTAACAACAACAACAACCATTTTATCCATAGTAGTGCTTTTGTATGCAGGAACTGTTATTAATAACACAAAACAGGAAGGTAGATACATTCTGTGACAGAACCCCAAATCACGCCTAGGATTCCTGATACCCAGGCTTCTGCATCCAGGTGGCCCAGCCATTCTCACTTTGTGCTGAAGCCAAGATTTGGGAAAGGCCCCGGCAGCCTGGGGATTTCTTGCCTGGGGCCGCCATAGACAGTTCTTCATGGTTTCCATCAGCTTTTCCATCTCTGCATCGACGTGGTACCACCTTCACTGGCAGTAGGTATTCGCCTCCACCAGCTCCTTCTTCTCCTGTGGTCCGAAGATGGAGATCCTGGCCATGCCCTTGGGATTCAGGATTTCAGTTTGCAGCACTGTCTTGGTTGATTGTTAAATGCTCGAGATGTCTTTTCCATTAGTACCAACCATCTTTCCCACCTGCCACGCAGGTATTTCACCCACCACCGGGTTTTCCAGGTGCTCTTTTGCAACCAGTCGGGAAGGACACGCAAATCCACACATCCCGGGCTCAGGAAGACAGGAAAATCCTCTCCCTCCTCCTGGAGCATGGCCGCCGCAGTTACCACCAACAATTCCTTTTTCATCTCTTTCTTCAACGCTGCTGCTGTTGCCGCCACCGCCGCCACCTCTTAATTCTCCTGGTGTTGGGACGAACCTGTCTCACCCTGGCTTGGTCTGAACTCCCTAGTCAGCCAAAATACGGGGAATCCTGTATATAGTAGATTTTTCAAATCTTTGAACGTAAAAAGGTTTCAGAAGTTTAAATTTCAAAATAAAAGTATTATAGTAAAATAAGATAACAAAATATTTGCCATTTTAATGTGTATATTTCAGTGACATCAGTTACATTCACCATGTTGTGCAAAAATTTTCACTGCCCCACATGGAAACTCTGTACCCCTTCAACAATAATTCCCATTCCCTCCTCCCCCAATCCCTGATAATCACTAATAATTTTTTGTTTCTATGCATTTGTCTAATCTAGATGCTTCATATAAGTGGGCTCATACATATTTGTCTTTTTGTGTCTGACTTACTTCACTTAGCATAGTGTTTTCAAGATTTATTTATGTCATGGCTGTGTCAGAACTTCATTTCTCTTTATGGCTGAATATTATTCCATGCATGTGTGTGTGTGTGTGTGTGTGTGTGTGTGTACTAAGGGAGCTCTGGTGGCGTAGTGCCTAAGGCATTTGACTGCTAACCAGAAGGTTGACTGTTCAAACCCACCAGGCACTCCTTGGAAGGAAGGTTGGATAATCTACTTCCGTAGAGATACTGCCTCAGAAACCCAAGGAGGGGTCGCTATGAGTCGCAGTTGACTCAAGGGCAGTGAGTTTGGTTTTTGTTTTTATATGTACCAAGGAGACCTGGTGGCACAGTGCTTAAGTGCTAGGCTGGTCACCAAAACGTCAGTGATTCAAACCCACCAGCTGCTCCACAGGAGAAAGATGTGGCAGTCTGCTTCTATAAAGATTACAGCTTGGAAGCCCTGTTCTGTGATGCCACTTTGAGTAGGAATCGACTTGATGGTAATGGGTTTGGGTACTGTATGTAGGTACCACATTTTGTTTATCCGTTCATCTGTTGATGGACATGTGGGTTGTTTCCACCTTTTGCCTATTGTGAATAATGCTTTGATAAACTTTGGTGTCAGAAGTATAAATTGTAACAGTAATTGGCCCCAAATTGTTAATGCTGATGCATCTTTTATTAACAGCTAACTGGCTTTGGACTATATGCTTCCTAGTGTGAAGACTGCATGTGACATGTAGATGGAAATTTGTGGGATCTGTGATTGAGAGGAAAACATACTGCCAAATTATCTTCTAGAAAGGCACTTTCTACCCAGTATCTTTGCTAACACTAAGTATGGTAATTTTTGAAAGTCATTGCTAATTATCAACCACTCAGAGGGGGATCTTTGTAGGATACCCTGGATAGAGAGGGAGAACAATGTGAAACAAAACTCAAAAGCATTTGAAAAAAAAAAAAGGAGGGGGGCGCCAGGTTTGCTGGTTTGATAGAGCCTGGTAGAACCACTGAGACAATTCCCTTCAGGTCTGGAATTGAACCCATTCCTGTGGCTTCCAGACAAGCAAAAGACAGGCATAGGAGTTGAACATTTACCTGAGGTAAATAAACTTCTTGGAGAGAACAATCATGGGAGAAAGAAGGGCTGTTTATGCACAGGGAGACAGCTCAGGGGGCAGGGGTGCATGGAGGGATGGACACAGGGAAGAGGTGACTGTTGGGAGAAAGTGAGAGGGGACCTGTTGTATTGTGGTGAATTGTGGTCAATGTCATGAGACAAAGTGTATGGTGAACTGCTGTATGGAAAGTGAATTTACTCCATAAATTTTCACCCAAATCACAATTTTTAAAAAAAAGAAAGAAAGATTAAAAAAAAAAAAGTTATTGCTAATTTGACAGGCAAAATATTAGTACCTTGTTTTAATGTTTATTTCTTTGAATGTGAAGGTCAGTTTTTTCCCATGTTTCTTGATCTTTTCTGTTAGTAAGGGCTGAAAATTCAACAAAGCATAAATTTAAATTACTTTAATATGAAAAAAGAAGCCATGGAGCATTTTTCAAATAACATCTAACACTTGTTTTCTGTTTTATGCATTATCTTACCTTCTCACTGTAGTCATTAGCTTGGTATCCTATTAGGAAGTAATACAGTATAAATACTAGAAATTCCACTTGTGAAGGGATCAAGGTTATTTTTCAAAATTAGAAATTGTCGATTTACTCTTAAGCATTTTGTTTTTAAAAATGTATGATAGTGGGGAGTAAAGCATGCCATTATTTCTCATTTTTCCATTGGTTAACAAATTAGGATACAAACCATCAAATTACCTTTAAAGCTTATAAGCGTTCATATCTTTTATCCATTAGTCAAGTTATTTCATAAACCCAACATTGCTCCGAAATGGCTTTACACACAAAGAGGATTTACCATAAAATGCTTGTACTGTTTTATTCTCTTCTGATTTGGGGCTAGGGGAAAGGGAAGGATAGAGATGAGCAGGCCCAGCATAAATTAATTTGGATAGGATTGGTTTCAGAGTAGCATTCTGTATAATTCTACAAAATATATACTAGATAAGAACATTTATATAGTGGAATAAGTTAATGTTCCACATTAGAGGGATAAGCAAGTGTACTATAGTATACTATCCATATGTTAGATTACAATGGAGCCATTAAAAAGCCCATCTCATTAAAGAACATTTAATGACAGAGAAATGCTTATTATTCATCAGTATACTGTCAAGTGGAAAAAAAGCAGAACCCCAAATCAGCATTTTTTTCTATTTTTAAGTTTCTTTTTTCCCATTTTGTTTTGTTTTGAAGACCTAGGCATAAATAAATGTCTGGAAGGAAATGCACCAATATGTTTATAACGACTGACTCAAGTGATTTTTAAAGAACTTTTCTTAAAAGTTTTTTAATTTTCCCAATTGTCACTGTCTATTGACACATTTTATATGAACATTTTATTTTGATGGGTAAGAAAAAAAAACTCTATCTAAAAAATTAAAGAAAACATTGTATACCATCCTAGACATAAAATTATTCTCTTCATTTCCTGTCTTTTCAATGACCTTTTGCTTTCTTCATGTATGAGATGCCCTTGATGTCATTCCACAGCTTGTCTGGTCTTTGGTCATTGGTGTTCAATAGGTCAAATATATTCTTCAGATGTTCAGGTGGGATATACTCCAGGTCATGTTGTGTTGTTGTTGTTATGTGCCATCGAATCGGACCCGACTCACGGCAGCCCCTCCTTAGGAAGTAGATTGCCCAACCCTCCTTCCAAGGAGTGGCTGGTGGGTTTGAACCACCAGCCTTCTGGTTAACAGTCAAGTGCCTTAGGCACTATGCTACCAGAGCTCCTACTCCAGGTCATATGTTGTCTCTTATGGACTTGTTTTAATTTCGCAGCTTCAGCTTAAGCCTGCATATGAGCAATTGATGGTCTGTTCCACCATCATCCCCTGGCCTTTTTCTGACTGATGATACTGAGCTTCTTCATTGTCTCTTTGTACAGAAAGAGTTGATTTGATTCCTGTGTATTCCATCTGATGAGGTCCATGTGTGTAGTGGCCATTTATGTTGTTGAAAAAAGATACTTGGAATGAATAAGTCATTGGTCTTGCAAAATTTTATCACATCATCTCTGGTGTCATTTCTATCACCCAAGACCATATTTTCCAGCTGCCAGTGGTTCTTCTTTGTTTCCAACTTTTGCAGTCCAGTCATTAGTAATTACCAGTGCATCTTGATTGCATGTTTGATCAGTTTCAGACTGCAGAAATTGGTAAAAATGTTCAATTTATTCATATTTAGCATTAGTGGTTGGTCTATACATTTGAACATTAGTCATACTATGCTGAACATTTTGATTGTGACATTTATCCATGTTATTTTCTTTGTTGATGTTAGTTATTTTTTTACTTACAGACCCCGTGTGACAGACTAGAACTGCCCCATAGAATTTTCTAGGCTGTAATCTTTTTTTTTTTTTTTACATTTTTTTTTAAATTGTGATTTGGGTGAAGATTTACAGAGCAAATTCACTTTCCATACAGCAGTATATATACTTTGTCTCATGACATTGACCACAGTTTACCACAATGCAACAGCTCCCCTCCTACTTCCTCCCCATAGTTACCTCTTCCCAGTGTCCATCCCTCCATGGACTCCTGCCCCCTAAGCTGTCTCTCTGTGCATAGGCATAGGCTGTAATCTTTATGGAAGCAGATTGCCAGGTTTTTCTCCCACAGAGCCACTGGGTGGGTTCAAACTGCCAGTCTTTTGGTTAATAGCCAAATGCTTAATCTTTGTGCCACCAGGATCATTATCTTTAGCGGTCATTTATTTACTTGTATTATTGCCTAAGGCATTTGACTGCTAACCAGTAGACTGGTGGTTCAAACCCACTGGCCATTCCTTGGAAGGAAGATGGGGCATTCTACAGATACCATCTC
>NW_006921666.1:8193087-8197140 GCF_000298275.1 Orycteropus afer afer | reverse complement strand
TTTTTTTTTTTTTTTTTTCATTTATACCTAAGTAGAATCTGTTGGTTATGGGGAGGTCATATATATGGTTGTGATACTGTCTCAGAAACCCAAGGAAGGGTCGCTATCAGTCGGGTCCGACTCCACGGCAATGAGTTTGGTTTGGTTTTGGTTTTAGTGGTGGTAGTGATGTTGTTAGTTGCCATCCAGTCGATTCTAACTCGTGGTGACCAACTATGTGCAGAGTAGAACTGCTGTGTAGAGTTTTTAGGGCTGTGACCTTTCAGGTACAGATCACCAGGCCTATCTTCTGAGGTCCTCTGGGTAGGTTAGAACCACTAACCTTCCGTCTAGTAGTCGAGCACTTAGCCATTTGTACCACCCAGGGACTCCATACTTCCAAATAGTTTACCAAAATGGTTATACCAATTTACATTTCCAACAGTAATTCCAGTTACCCCAAGTCCCTGTCAATAGGTGTTTTCTCCATCTTTTAAATCCTAGCCATTCTAGTAAGTAGAGTAGTATCTCAGTATGGTTGGAATTTGCATTTCCCTATTGACTAATGAGGTTGAGCATCTTTTCATATGTTTTGTCCATTTGTATAACTTTATAAAGTGCTTATTAGTGTCACTTGCCTACCTTTTTAAACAATTGGCTTGTCAGTTTTTAAAAAATTGATCTGCAAGTATTGCTTATAGATTCTAGATATGCATTGTTTGTCAGTTATATAAATTGCAATTATCTTATCCCACTCTGGCTTGCCTTTTCATTGTCTTAATGGTGTGTTTTAATGAACAGAAGTTTTTTCCTCTCAACTTACAATTTTTTTCAGATTTCAAATCTTTAAAAAAGTTCCAAGCATAGTACAATGAATACTCATATAGCCATCACCTATTCACCAGTTGTTAACATTTGTCACACTTGCCTTATCTCTCTATACCAAAAAAAAAAACCAAACTCACTGCAGTGGAGTCGATCCTGACTCATGGTGACCTCTCCTTGGGTTTCCGAAGTGGTATCTTGTAATAGTATAGACAGATTAGAATTTCTAGGGGATGAATATGTGTTCTAACCTGAGTTCTGTATTAATCTTGTTCAGTTTAAACTTTGCCTTACTCTCCTACTTGTAGCCATCATCACATAAGAATCCTGCCCCTGCAACCACTTTTCTAAGATCATAAAACCAAGACAGGAACAGCTCACAGGACAGGACAATCGCAACCTTAGATCATAAAACTAAAGAAGAAACACTGCAAAAGAAATAAGCAAATATAAATTTACTACTTAAATGGCCTTTCCTGATAACAGACCATTCTTGAGATGTCTTCCAGCTCACTAGCTGTGGCCAGTGTTAACCACTTTTAGAGCCTGTACACCTCTGCTCTCCTTTACCACCTGATGAATGAACTAAGATGGCCAATCCAAGATGAGACCAAGACTTGAACCAACGGCAAACAGCAGACTGTGTGTGCACCTAGCCTGAAGGAAACTGAGGTCTATCTTAGGAATTTATTACAACCTTGTTCTGCTTCCTGACCTTTGCAAAAGGGTCGAAATTTTATTAAATGACCTACCCATGGCTTTAAAAACTACTGTAAAAACCCCCTAGCCTGTAAGGCTCAGGGAGACACACATGGCGTTGCCTCTGGCCCCGTGTGTCTCCACCTTGTAAGATTACTGTTGTCTTATTAAATTTCTCCCTGGGCTACAGCTGACTTTCCAGTAATTATTTCAGAACCCAGTCTACGACATCGCTACAGATGTCGATTACCCAATCTTCTTTCTGAGGAGTGCCTGGTGGATTTGAACTGGCAGCCTTCTGGTTAGCAGTCACATGCCTTTGTTTTATTCCTCAGTTATTTGAGAACTAGTTGTAGGCACCATGACCCTTCATCCCTAAATACTTTAGTATTATTTCCTAAGAACAAGGACTTCTGCATATCTGTTCTACATCCATATTGAAATTTCCCCAGTTTGAACAGCAATTTAATTTTAATGTGATTCAGTTTAGCAGTATTTTCTTTTTTGGTTGAAGGGAAAACTGTCATTTGAATTTGGGTTACGATAATGTCTAAGATGTAGCCTCAGAAATAATTACTAAATTGCTAACGTGACTTGGACTGGCTAAATTGTTCCCCTACCCTCTTTCATTTTTTTTAATTTTAGAATATCATTGTTGTTGTTGTTTGCCGTCGAGTCGGCCCCGACTCATAGTGACCCCTCCTTGGGTTTCCGAGGCAGTATCACTACGGAAGTAGGATTGCCCAAGAATATCATTAGTGGTTACATAATAGAAGTTAAAATTCAGACAGAGAAAGTGAAGGTGTGTTTTCCTCTTTTCCTTGTCTTGCTTATTTCCTTATTTGTTATGTAAGTTTTATGACAGCCTTGTTGAGTGGTGCCTTTTAAAATATATTATCATTTGTCATTTGAAAATTTTGGAAAACTACTTTCCTTGAAAAACCAAAACATCTTTAACTACTTGTCTATTGACTAAGTTGGGAACTACATGATAAAGGAACATGCCTGATGAGCTAACAACTCACTTGAAACTTTAGAACTGGACAGGGATAAGGAAGGCGTTAGTCTCAAATTAGTAATTAAAACTTGCATCACTTAATTATAAAATCAACAGAAGAGAAATCTTTTTGTGTGTTCATGGAGACCAGTATGCCTAGTTGTCTGAGAAATACAGGGTGGATTGAACATAGAGTGAAAACAGTAGATCTAAGCAATTGAGAATGGTTAGAGAGAAGTTGTCTGGGTAGGGGTAGCTAAATCTCTGGGAATTACACTAGAGGCATTGATTTCACTTGGGTTCTTCCTGACATAGGTAAGTGCTTTGCTTACAGTTTGACTCCAGAATGGGAAATCCACTCTATGTAAGGATTTATTTTTAGAAATACCTGAGCCTGTTAAATAGAGGTTGCTGTTGAAGAATAGTTTTAAACCTTGTTGTTGTTGTTGTTTGAATAAACTCATGGGAAATAGGGCTTTGCCTTGTGAAAATAAATCTGTGTTCAGTTCTCTAATCAACCTCAAAAACAGAACAAAACAAAACAACCAGCAGGAAGGAGGAAATGCATTAGTTTGAAGATGCCTAAAGAGAAAGCTTATTTGGACATCTTTGTTTTAAAAGTTTAGAAAATCACTGTATCACTATACACAATCTTTAGTGGCTTACTGTCCAGCAAAAGTTTTCTTTTTCAGTTCATAGACTGACTCTCTGTAGAAATGAATATACTGTAGTTAATGTAAAACATGTGAAGGATGACTTTAAACCCCTGTATCATGGATCAAGACCATTACTACTAGGAGATCAGTATAACTGTTGGTATCCCTGTGGACATTTTGGGAGGTTTTGTTGTTTGTTTCCAACTTTTTATTGTGATTTGGGTACAGTTTTACAAAGCAGATTCATTGTACATTCAGTAGTTCGTAGGCAGGTTTATTTTTAAGAAGAGATTATTTAGAGGTCGGATTCAAGAAATTATATCGAATCTATAATTCAAATGTTGAAAAGTTTAAGTTTGTCTAGTTTAAAGAAAGCTTTAGGAGGGTATACTGTCGTGTAGTGAGCATAATGTAGCAGGAACTGCTTTCTCAAAATATAGCTGAAGAAGTGCCCCTGTTTGAGGAACCTAAACTAGTATAAAGAGCAATGACCTGAATCTTATGTCACGGAAAGAATGATAAGCTGGAGATAAGTAGGTAGGAGCCAGGTGATAAAGAAATGGCTTCGGGGTGAGGGTAATTCAGTGGCTGAGAGCTTGGGCTCTGGAGTCATATAGCTATAATTATGAATCTCAGTCTACCACTTACTGTGTCTTTAGGTAACCTTCTAAGTCCTAGTTTCTTTATTTGTGAAATGGAAATGATAACCTTAGGACAGTGGTTCTTAAACTTTTTGGTGTTAGGATGTGTTTACACTGTAAAAAATTATTAATCACCCTGTTGTTGTTGTTACGTGCCGTCAAGTCAGACCCAACTCAAAGCGACCCCTCCTTGGGTTTCCAAGGCAGTATCACTATGGAAGTAGATTGCCCATCTTCCTTCCAAGGAGTGGCTGGT
>NW_006921666.1:8189795-8192907 GCF_000298275.1 Orycteropus afer afer | reverse complement strand
TAAACCTATTACATGTTAACACAAATATGTTTTATGAAGAATAACTATTTTCCAAACAAAAAAATATTGAGAAGAATGGTGTTACTTTATATGTTTTTCACATTTGTTTGACGTCTGGCTTGATAGGTGATAGCTAGAGTCTCATATCTCTTTCTACATTCAGTATGTTAGGTGGGCTCTAGAAGACTTCATTCTACACTCACTTGTTACAGAATGAGTGACAAGAGCATCTCGGTATTATGAAAATGATTTTGACCTCATGGGCTGGCTGAAAAAGGCTTGGAGATTTTCAGGATTTTCAGAGGACCCTTGACCACACTTTGGGATCTGCTGCATTAGAGTATTACTTTGATGATTTGGTACAGTGTTACTTATAAAATCCTTAGTATAGTGTCTGACAAAACGTGCTCACAAACAATTAACTATTGTTATACCATTATGGATGGTACATGAGAAATTTTAAAGCCGGTAGGCATGTGATCAGATTTATATTATCAGGAAGATCACTTTACCAGATGGTAGAAAACTGATGAGGAACGAGAGTGGTGACAGAGAGACGAGTTAGGTTCTTTAAATAAACTAAACTGAAATGGTAAGCCCTTGAGCTAAGACATAATAGTGAAAATAGAGAATAAGGGACGGATTCTAGAAAACCTGAGTAGTAAAATAGAAGATCTTGCTGACTGGTTGGATGTATTGGGGTGGCAGAATCCTGGATAGTAGAAATGAAGAATCAAGGATGACTCTTAGGTTTTTAGCTGTGGTGAATATAGGAAAAAGAACCCCTTTGCAAAGAAAGATTGAGGAGTTCGGTTGTAAGTGGCTCTGTAGGCTATCTAGGTAGATATACCCATGAGACAGTTGAATATACAGATGTAGAGCACACAGGAAGTAGAATTTTGGACATCATCAGCTTATGGGTATAAATAAAGCCACAGATGAGAAGGATTTTATCCTGGGAGGATGTGTTGTTGTTGTTGTTGTTATGTGCCGTCGAGTCGACCCCCGACTCATAGCGACCCCTCCTTGGGTTTCCGAGGCAGTATCACTATGGAAGTAGGATTGCCCAACCTTCCTTCCGAGGAGTGGCTGGTGGGTTTGAACCGCCAGCCTTCTGGTTAGCAGTCAAATGCTTTTGTCACTATGCTACTCCTGAGATTAGGTTTTAAAAATCCATGACTCTTTTCTTGCTTGTCTCCCTTGTTCTGGGAGAAACTAGCTACCATATTGTGAGTATGAAGAGAAAACTGGCTTGGGAATTATTAGATCCTGGTTGTTGGAAGCAAACTTGCTTTTCTGTTTACTAACTTAACAAGTGACCCCTCTCTGAGCTTCATTTGATAATAATAACTATCTTATTGGCTTGTTGAGAAGACTAAATTAGATGATGATTATGGAATGCCTAGTATGAATTTTCATGACCTTGGATTTGGCAGTGGATTTTTAGATATGACACCAAAAGCAAGAGTAATGAAAGAAAATGTAAATATGTTGAACTTCCTTAAAATTAAGAACTTTTATACATCAAAAGATACGATCAAAAAGGAAAAAGACAATCCAATCAAAACATGGGCAAAGGATTTGAACAGACATTTATCCAAAGAAAATATTCAAGTAACCAGTAGCACATGAAAAGATGCTTAACATCTTTAGTCATTAGAGAAATACAGATCAAACCCACAGTGATGATGGAGAAATTTGGGAATGGATAAAGATGATAATTAAACTATACCATGAACATAAGTTAATGTCACTGAACTATACACAAAGAATGTTGAAATGGCAATACACATACAGGACAGTAAAATAACATTTCACACCTACTAAAATGGCTGTAATAAAACAAAACAACAAAAAAATAACAAATGTTGGCAAGGCCATGGAGATGCTGGAACCTTTGAACATTGCTGATGGCTATGTAAAATGATGCAGCTGCTGTGGAAAACAGTTTGACTGTTTCTTAAACAGTTAAGCATAGAATTACCTCTGAATTGAGATCAGGGACTCATCCAGATGCTTGTTCAGTGTTCATGGCAGCATTATTCACAGTAGCCAAAAGGTATCAACAACCCACATATTCATCAACAGATGAATGGATAAACAAAATTTGGTAGGTACACTCGTTATTGTTGTTGTTGTTATATGCCATCGAGTCGACCCGACTCATAGTCGACCCCTCCTTGGGTTTCCGAGGCAGTATCACTATGGAATACATTGCTCAACCTTCCTTCTGAGGAGTGGCTGGTGGGTTTGAAGCTCCAGCCTTCTGACTAGCAGTCAAGTCAAGTTCCTTCAGTGGACTATTATTCAACCATAAAGAGAAATGAAGTTCTTATACATACTACAATATAGATGAACCTTGAAAACATTCTGCTAAGTGAAATAAGCCAGACACAAAAGGACAAATATTGTATGATACCACTTATATGAAATACCTAGAATGGACAAGTTCATAGAGAGACAAATGAGAGATTATTAGGGTCTGGGCAGAGGTGGCAATGGATAGTTGTTACTTAATGGGTGTAGAGTTTCCATTTGGGGTGCTGAAAAATTTTGGAAATTTTGGGTGGTGATTGTACAACATTGTGAATGTAATAACATCACTGAATTGTACACTTAAAAATGATTAAAATGGCAAATTCTATGTTTTATATATGTATCTCCACAGTAAAAAATAGAGAAAACAAAACAACAAAGTACTGATACATGCTACAATGTAGATGAACCTTGACAACATTAGGTTGAAAGAAAGAAGTGGAACATATAGAACTCAGTGGATGGTGAAATAGAGAAAACCAAAGACCAGACTCATTGCCAATGAGTTGAATCCAACTCATAGCGATCCTCATTGAGTTTCCAAGGTGATAAATCTTTAAGGGAGTAGATTGTTCCATTTTATTTATGTGGAGCAGCTGGTGGGTTTGAACTCGCAATCTTCTGGCTAGCAGCAGGTCTAAATCATGCAAGATGACTTTTTTTTTTTAATATACACAGCAAAACATAACACAAAGTCAACAGTTTCTACCTGTACATTTGTTGTTGTTGTTGTTGTTATTTGCCATCGAGTCGGCCCCAACTCATAGCGAGCCCTCCTTGGGTTCCGAGGCAGTAT
>NW_006921666.1:8183542-8184470 GCF_000298275.1 Orycteropus afer afer | reverse complement strand
TTTCTACCACTTTATCCTGCTTCTTTGTGTGGACTGTGATGGTCTGTTGTTTCCGAGGCATCATGGCGTTGTTGTATTTAGATCTCTGTTAACTATTTGTGAAGAGCAGCCAAGGGTGATTCAGGCTCTTGTTGATGGTTTTTTATCGTTGGCCCGTTGGTGGAGAAGGAGGAAGTGACTCTTGGTCAGTAAGTGAAGTTGCAGGTGTGGGTGTAGTTGTGTCTTATGGGAACTGTCGTTGTCTCCCACTCAGTTAGACACAAATTACAATTGAATAACCATCAAAAACCTAAATGCCCATGGACGAAAAACACACCATGTAATCACACAGGAACAGTAACGAAAAAAAGGAAAAAGGGAAAAAAAGAAGAAAAAACAATAATACCTGCAATATCTGTGTATAGGGCACTAAGAAAAAAAGTAGGGAAGGAGAATAATAAATGAAGAAAAAAAAATGGGAAAATACAAAAAGAAAAACAAAGAACTGGGTTAATTACAAGAAAAAAGGGGGAAAAGAAAAAAAAAATCTTAAATTAAAAAAAAAAAATTTCAACCAGGCACAGGGAAAAGAAAAAAAAACTGCGTCCTGGTAGGGGAAGATTAAGAGTAATAATAAAAAGGACAAAAGTATTAATAATAATAGTTGTTTTAAAGCAGACAAATACAAGCAAACTAATCATCAGAAAAAAGAAAAAAAATCGGTGGAGGATAGGCCAGGGCACCCAAGCTCTGTCTGAGCACACAGACTGTGATGTAGTTCTTGTAGGCCCAGAAGGTAGGTGGGAGTAGGGAATGGCCACACCTCTACCAAGCAGGGGTGGGGTATAAGAGTAACAAGAGGAATGTTGTGCCTTTTCAGTCTTATAGGTCCCGAGTGTCCTTGGGGTTGCTGGAAAGCAGAAAGTGTTCTTAAGCCCCAGGAGTCCAC
>NW_006921666.1:8160308-8182692 GCF_000298275.1 Orycteropus afer afer | reverse complement strand
GAGTTGGATCTGACTCATAGCGACCCCTCCTTGGGTTTCCGAGGCAGTATCACTATGGAAGTAGGTTGCCCAGTCTTCCTTCTGAGGAGTGACTGGTGGGTTTGAACTGCCAGCCTTCTGATTGGTAGTCAAATGCCTTAGGCACTGTGCCAGCAGAACTCCCCTCCTTATAACATGTCCAAAGTATGTGAGACAAAAATCTCACCATCTTCATTTCTAAGGAGCATTCTAGCTGTACTTCTTCTAAGAAAAGTTTGTCTGTTCTTCTGCCAGTCCCAGTATATTTAATATTCTTCACCAACACTATAACTCAAAGGCATCAATTCTAGAGTCTATGAGAATTTGAAATTCTATTCTTTACTTTCCTCCTTTTGATCAGGATTCTTCTATGAATCTTTGATTGAAATGTTCAGTAATGGTAGCTGGGCACCATCTATGTAAGACTTCTTTTGGTTGTATTGAGGATTTTGGACATTATTCTAAGAGCAATGAAAAGTCATTAAAGTGCTTTAAGCAAGCAATATTCATTTTCCAGCCATGCAGAGAATGATTTGTAGGGGGATGAGAAGAACTAGAGAGACTCAAGTAGGAGGTGTTTACAAGACTGTAGTGCCTAGAAGTAGGGTACTGGTAGTGGACATGGAACAAACTAGTTGAATTTGAGAATGATTTAGGACAAAGAATAAGTCTTGATTGATTGGCTGTGGGAGATGAGAGAGAGGAAGAAAGGTATCAAGGATAACTCATAGACTTCTCCCTTGAACGTGTAAGTCACTGGCATGCAAAGAACAATGGACGGACTTCTGCTTTTGGCAAACATTGGGTATCAAGGACTACCTTCCCCTCTGAAACACTTTTTTTAAATGACAAATTAGATGGAAATGGTTTTCAAGACACTGAGCATCGGGTAACAAAGGACAGTGACACGGGAAGTAGATGAACTCTGTGCTTGTCTCAGCTTATAGCTTTGAAAGCGTTTCCAGGCTGCAGTATATAGGTGAGGAAGTGAGGCAGAGCCAGGCAGATTCCCTGAGCTGAAGAAACACAGCTTAGAAGCCAGAACGTTCGAGGTGGCTAGAGTTCACAAGGCAGAGGAGAGAGAACTGCACAGAGAGAGAACTTTGGAAATCTGTAGCAGGTGCTCCTTGAGTGTGCAGCTGAGTACTGAGCCTCCCATTCATGTGAGGAAACTACCTAAGGCTGAAGAAAGAAACCATCCAAGAGGATTAGAAGGAACAGAGTTTCGCTCCTCAGGGCAAGAATAGTGGAGGAGGAACAAATTTGTAAGGAAAGATGATAAGTTTGGTTTTGACATAGGTTTTGGTTTTGGATATTAATTGGAGATACTGTATAGGCATTTCAATGTATGGATGAATGAGGTAGTTTCAGTGGCTGGAGGAGGCAGTTTGGAATGGGGTGAGGAATGAGGGGATGTAAGAGATGATTATAGGAAATGTACATAATTCAGAGTTTGACTATTAGGTGCGGTGAGAAAGAGGATGGTAGCTAGAAGCAGAAGTAGAGTGTTCTGGTTATCTAGTGCCACTCTGACAAGAATATACCACAAATGAGATGGCTTTAACAAAAAGGAGTTTATTCTCTTACAGTTTGGAGGCTTTAAGTCTGAGTTCAAAGTGCCAGGCTCTTAAGGGCTGGGTGAAAGCCCCTCAACTTTGGGCTTCAGCTCTGTCTCCTGCCCCCAGCCCACTGAAACTGGAGGCTTTTCTTCACTCAGACAGCGGCTGGCAAACCCAAGTTCAGCAAGTAAAAAGGCACAGTTCCTGAGTTACCAAGCAACACAGCAGGTCATCGATTCAGGTCTGTTGAAAGTCCCAAGCTCAGCAGACCAAGGCAGGCTACTGAAAAATGACACAGCTACATGCAAGGTTCAAGTGTGCCATAAGTTAGGGACCGTTCCCCAAGGCTTCTCCTTATATATGTGAAGCAGACCATACCCCTAAGGCAGCTAGCTACTCAGCTGCTCACAGTAGATTCCACCATGGACTTGATAACCAGTCTCATCATGGGGAATACTACATCCAGCTGCCCAGCTATTCAACCAGGCCCAGCCAGGTGGACACACAAACTTAACTACCACATGGAGTCAACATTTATACTTTGTTTTAGGATGACAGACTTACACATGTTTAAATTCCATTGACAAAAATGGAAACCACAGGACTGAGAAAGTGTTAAGTATAAATCAGGTTCCTGAGAGGGCTTGAAGGGCTAGAGTTAGAGCAGGTGGGTTGTCCTTAGATTGGAAGAGACTCTATCATAAAAAGGGGAAGAAGGGAATAAATGAAGGTCCAGGTTTATAAGTTGGTGGGACGTGAAGGGAGTGATTCTATGTTGAATCTAAACTGTTTCCTTTTCTGTGTCTCACCAGCTTAAATTATATGAACATATATCAGGAAATGAAGACATAATTAAATAGGCTTTTATCACTGCTGTTTAGTCAATTCTGACTCATAGCAACCCCTCCTTGGGTTTCCGAGAGGTATCTCTATGAAGTAGATTGCCCCCCAATCTTCCTTCCAAGGAGTGGCTGGTGGGTTTGAACCTCCAGGCTTCTGGTTAGCAGTCAAATCCCTTAAGCACTATACCACCAGAGCTCCCTTTTAATATAAAATGGCAACCAAAAATTTCAAAATGATTTAAGAATTAAATTTTTTATTCTTAAGTACTCTGATTTCTTTGTCTATCCAGACTATCCTGCAACAAATAACAGCCTAAATCCCACAACCCACCATTCAGTGTACTTTGTTAAACACTGCAGTTGGGCTTTAATGGGTTTTAGTCATCTGTCACTTTGTCGTACTGTGGTGGCTTGTGTGTTGCTGTGAAGCTGGAGGCTCTGCCACTGGTATTTCAAATACCAGCAGGGTTACCCACAGACAGGTTTCAGCAGAGCTTCCGGACAAGACAGACTCGGAAGAAGGAAGGGGCCATCCATTTCTCAAACAATTGGCCAGTGAAAACCTTATGAAGAGCAGTGAAACACTGTCTGATATATTACGGAAAAACCTTATGAATAGCCCTGAAACATTGTTCGATATGGTGCCGGAAGATGAGCCCTTCAGGTCAGAAAGCACTCAGAATACAACTGGGGAAGAACTGCCTCCTCAGCGTAGAGCTGACCTTAATGATGTGGATTCAGTAAAGCTTTTGGGACCTCCATTTGCTGGTGTGGTATGACCCAAAAGGGGAAGAAAGAGCTGCAGACATCCATTAATAATTGGAACATGGAATGTATGAGCTGTGAATCTAGGAAAGTTGGAAGTTGTCAAAAATGAAATTGGAACACATAAAGGTCAGTATCCTAGGCATTAGTGAGTTGAAATGGACTGGTTTTGGCTGTTTAGAATCAGACAACCATGTGATCTACTATGCCAGGAATGACAAAATGAAGAGGAATGGCATGATATTCATCATCACAAGGAATGTTTCAAGACCTATCCTGAGGGACAGTGGTGTCAGTGATAGGATAATATCCATATGCCTACCAGGAAAATTAGTTAATAATACTATTGTTCAGGTTTACACACCAAGCACCAAAGCCAAAGATGAGGAAACTGAAATTTTTACCAACTTCTGCAGTCTGAAGTTGACCAAACATGCAACCAAGATATGTTGATTATCACTGGTGATTGGAATGCAAAAGTTGGAAACAAAGGAGAAACACTGGTATTTGGAAAATATGGTCTTGGTGATGGAAATAACACTGGAGATCTCATGATAGAGTTTTGCACGACCAATGACTTATTCATTGCAATACCTATTTTAACAACACAAACAGTGGCTATACAGTGGACTTCACCAGATGGAGTACATAGGAATCAGATTGACTACATCTGTGACAAGAGTCAATGGAGAAAGTCAATATTTTCAGCCAAAAAAAGCCAAGAGCTGATTGTGGAACAGACCATCAGTTGCTCATTGCAAGTTCAAGTTGAAGATGAAGACAATTAAAACAAGTCAGTGAGAGCCAAAATATGACCTTGATTATATCCCACCTGAATATAGAGACCATCTAAACAATAGATTTGACGCATTGAACACCAATGACCAAAAACCAGAGGAATTATGGAATGACATCAAGAACATCATCCATGAAAAAAGCAAAAGGTCATTAAAAAGACAGGAAAAGAAGAAAAGGCCAAAATAGATGTCAGAAGAGACTGAAACTTGCTCTTGAACAGAGAGTAGCTAAAGCAAATAGAAGAAATGACAAGATAAAAGAGCTGAACAGAAGATTTCAAAGAGCAGCTCAAGAAGACAAAGTCAGTTATTATAATGAAAGTGCAAAGACCTGGAGTTAGAAAACCAAAAGGGAAGAACATGCTCAGCATTTCTCAAGCTGAAGGAACTGAAGAAAAAATTGAAGCCTTGAGTTGCAATACTGAAAGATTCTATGGGCAAAATATTGAATGATGCAGGAAACATCAAAAGAAGATGCAAGGAATACACAGAGTCACTGTACCAAAAAAGAGTTGGTAGATGATCATCTATTTCAGGATCAAGAACCAATTATATTGAAGGAAGAAGTCAAAGTTGCACTGAAGGAATTGGCAAAGAACAAGACTCCAGGAATTGGCAGAATACCCACTGAGATGTTTCAACAAACAGATGCCGCGCTGGAGGCACTCATCTATGCCAAGAAATTTGGAAGACAGCTACCTGGCCAACTGACTGGAAAATATCCATATTTGTACCCATTCCAAAGAAAGGTGATCCCACAGAATGTGGAAATTATCAAACAATATCACTAATATCACATGCAAGTAAAATCTTACTGAAGATAATTCAAAAATGGTTGCAGCAGTATATTGACAGAGAACTTCCAGAAATGCAAGCTGGATTCAGAAGGGGATGTGGAGTGAGGGATATCATAACTAATATCAGATGGACTTGGGCTTAAAGCAAAGAATACCAGAAGGATGCTTACTTGTGTTTTATTGACTATGCAAAGGCATTTGATTATGTGGATCATAACAAATTGTGGATAACATTGAGAAGAATGGGAATCCCAGAACACTTACTGTGCTCACAAGGAACCTGTACATAGGAGCCTGTCATTCAAACAGAACAAGGGGATAGTGCATGATTTAAAATCAGGAAGGGAGTGTGTCAGGGTTGTATCCTTTCACCATACTTATTCAGTCTGTATGCTGGACAAATAATCTGAGAAGCTGGACTGTATGAAGAAGAGCAAGGCATTAGGATTGGAGAAAGACTCAGTAACAACCTAGGATATGCAGAGGACACAACTTTGCTCGCTGAAAGTAAGGATGACTTGAAGCACTTATTGGTGAAGATTAAAGACTTCAGTCTGAATATGGATTACATCTCAACATAAAGAAAACAAAAATCCTCACAACTGGAGCAATAAGCAGCATCACAATAAATGGAGAAAATATTGAAGTTGTTAAAGATTTCATATTACATGGTTCCACAATCAACACCAATGGAAGCAGCAGTCAAGACATCAGGCAATGTATTGAACTGGGCAAATGTGCTGCAAAAGCCATCTTAAAGGGGGATCTATGTAGGAGATCCTGAATAGAGTGGGAGAACAATGTGGAACAAAACTCAAAATCATTGAGACTCTGGCCTCTAGCTGCCCTTCAGGTCTGGCATCTAGCGAAACAAAAGACAGGCATGTATGCTGAACATTTACATTAGGTAGATATACTTCTTGGAGAGATCAATCATGGGAGAGTAGAGGGGCTATGTATGTGCAGAGGGACAGCGTGGGGCACAGCAGTGCATAGGAGGAAAGGACAGAGGGAAGAGATAACTATGGGGAGGAAGTGGGAGGGGAGGTGTTGCACTGTGGGAAATTGCAGTCAATGTCATGAGACAAAGTGTATGTGAATTGTATGGAAAATGAGTTTGTTCTGTAAACTGTCACCCAAATCGCAATTTAAAAAAAAAAACCTCTTTAAAGTGCTGAAGAGCAAGGATGTCTCCTTGAAGACTAAGGTGCCCCTAACTCAAGCCATGATATTTTCAATCACCTCATATGCATATGAGAGCTAGACATGAACAAGGAAGACCAAAGAAGAGTTGATGCTTTTGTGTTGTGGTACTGGTGAAAGTACCATGGTACTGAAAGTACCATGGACTGCTAAAAGAACTAACAAATCTGTCCTGGAAGAAGTGTAGCCTGAATGCTCTTTGGAAGCAAGAATGGCCAGACTTGGTCTGACCTACTTTAGTCCTGTCAGAAAGGACCATTCCCTGGAGAAGGATATCATGCTTGGTAAAGTGGAGGGTCAACAAAAAGAGGAATGCCCTCAACGAGATGGATTGACACAGTGGCTGCAACAATGGGCTCAGGTATAGCAAGGATTGTGAAGCTGGAGCAGGACCAGGTAGTGTTTCATTCTGTTGTACACAGGGTCACTATGAGTTGGAGCTGACTCAATGGCACCTAACAACAGTGATCTACATCAAGTTAGACCTGGTGACCTGGTGTCAGCTCTCATGTAGATATATTAATTTTACATCCCTAACATCTTGCTGGGGGTTCTCTGGTAGCGTAGTGCCTAAGGCACTTGATTGCTAACCAGAAGGCTGGTGGTTCATACCCACCAACCACTCCTCGGAAGGAAGGTTGAACAATCTACTTCCGTAATGATACCACCTCGAAAACCCAAGGAGAGGTTGCTATGAGTCGGGTCTGACTTGACCGCACATAACAACAGCAGCAGCAGCATCTTGCTATTCTTGTTCTACAACCTGACTTTTTTTCACTTTGTTGTATACATCTTTCAATACTCATGCAGACAGCAGAATCATCAGTTTAATGACTGCACAGAATACCACTATACAATTCATTATAATTCATTGAGTTAATGCTTTCCTAGTGTACATTTAGGTTATTTCTCATGTTGCACAAAAATACATCATGTTGTGATAAGCATCCTTTGCTAGGCAAAGGGAATGCACATCTAAAATTTTTATACATGTTGCCAGAGTTACCAAATTACTTTACCTAAGAACAGCAGATGAGAGTACTCATATTCCTGTATCCCAGCCAACCCTAAATACTGCTGAACTTTTAGATACTTGCCAGTTTTATAGGTGATAAATTGTATTTCTGTATTATTCTATGCATTTCTGTGATTGGTAATAAAATTATATTTACTGGCCTCTTGTTTTCCCTCCTTTTATAAATTTTGTGTTACAGTCGTTGTCCATTTTTCTATTGGTTCAGTTTCCAGTATTTTAAAGATGAGTAAACTGAGATCTAAAATAATGAAGTGATTGCCGAGGGTTACCTAGTAATTTAGTGACAGAACCAGTAGTCATAGCATGTTAGAGCTGGAACAGACTTTGGAGTTCATTGAGTCCCAATCCTCTAGTGTTAGAAACAGAGGCTTAAAGGTGATAGGTGACTTGCCTTGCCCGAGGACAGCTGCAAAGCTCACTAGTGGCAGAACCAGGAATCTGAATTATGTGTCATGATCATGAAGAGGGAAAGGCAAATAACCTTTATGAGCCTGCTATGTTTCTTCCATATGTTTTCTGATTTAATTCTCATTGAATTCTCCCTGTTATGTTATGTGCTGTCAAGTCGTCTCTGACTCATAGCAACCTCTCCTTGGGTTTCTGAGGCAGTATCATTATGGAAGTAGATTGCCCAATCTTCATTTCGAGAAGTGGCTGGTGAGTTTGAACTGCCAACCTTCTAGATAGCAGTCAAGTGCCTTAGGCACTACGCTGGCAGAGCTCCCAAATTCTCCCTACTATCTTTCTTATTCCCATTTAAATAGATAACAGAGGTTCAGAGAGCTTTAGTGATTTGCCCAGAGTCACATACCTAGTTATTTGCAAAACTGGAACTAGAATCCAGTCTTCTGATTGTTAGTCCAGGTGTATCATTGCCTCTCAGAGTAGTAATAGTGGATATGTTTCTTAGCTTCACTCAAATAAAGCTCTGCTTCCAGTTAACAGTTCCTGTTCAATACTGGATACCAATCTGATACTTAAGAGCTTAAGAAAATTTTCATTATAAACAAAAGCAAAAGCAGATTAGACGCTATGTCTTAGGCTTATTGAGTGAAGGGAATTGAGATCTCTGAGCTAGATATGATGTATGGTTTTTATGGTTGTGAAGTCTGAGTTGAAATTCTCAGCATTGCCTTAGAACTCTTTTTATTCCATAGAGAATCAAATCTTAATATATAGGATGAAAATGACATTTGGGTTCTCTGAAGTGTAAAATGGACCTCAAATCATCAAGGGTCAAACAGGAACAAGATCGAAAGCATGTCAATTGCATCCTCCATGTCTCTAAAAAAGCCTGTTAACCTTCATTTCTTGACAGGGCTTAGAATTTCAGAATCATATTAGAGCTAATTTGTTTGAAGCTTCATCTTATAAAAATGCACAAAGATTAATATTGACTTGTGTATAACTTTGTTGACACTCTTGGTTTGGTTCAGTTTTGTGGATATCTGTGTCCTACATTTCTGCTTTTTGGAGATCTTATAAGTGTTTAGGTTGATGTTTTTTAAACTAGCTTCACCTGAATAAGTTGAGGGAAATGGAAAAATGCATCATATGATAGAATCTTCCCTTTTTTCTTTTTCAAAGGATTTTATGGCCATATAGTAGAGGAAGCAACAATTAACTCACATTATTCTAGTCTCCAGTAGTAAGTAGAACTCTGTTAATCCTTAATACTTAAGACAGAGATACTATTTTTTTTCCTCGCTGGTGTTTTTCTAATCTACTTTACTGGAATAAGAGTTACACATTTAGATTCTGGTAAAGTCTGGGGTTTTGTTTTGCCTTCCCCTGGTTTTTTTTTTTTTTTTTCTTCCCTCCTTTAGCCTTTGTGACTGAAAGAATGTGGAAATGAATTGGTAGCTGAGGGCAATGATATAACTAAAGCCACGCCACATTTAAGCTCATGCAGAGATGGTTATGTAATCAGTATGAACCATTAACTCTATCCACTATTGAAAAACAAGTATCACCAGAAGTAATTCTTATTCTATCTAGCATCAAACCTAACAGTCCTTTGAAATCTCCTTTGGAATGTTGAAAAGAAATCAAATGAAACCTTCAGAGTGGTTATTTATTGGGGAACAAGGAACCTCCAATTTCATTCACCCATTGTAGCTCCACTTTCTCATTTTAATGCCCAATCCACAGTGGTGATAGTAAAAGATGGCCTGCACCTCCAGAGATGGCAGTGGGAGAGGGACATCGCCTTCCCATTTATTGCTTGTTGCAATTTGGCCTGTTTACAGACACAATTGCTCTGTGGATGCTTCTAGTGGAGAGTGGAGAAAATCAAGGTAGCACAAGAAACCAGCATTTACACAGGCCGGTGAATTGGCTAATTTTTACATGCAGTTAGTTAAGAAATGATTACAGCCTGAGGAGTCATGACCTCAACTTTTCATCAGCTCCATTGGATTGTGCCTCAGTTTGGAAATGAAGAAGGTATACGGGAAGTTTTAATTGTACCTGTGTGATTTATCCCTAGTCAGCTCTTTAATTTCTTCTGGCTGTCTGAGGTTTCCGACACGCTGTAAATTTCCCCAACTTTTTCATTATCTGCAATTTCTTTATGACTTGTGAATCGGAGTGGAGAGAGAGTGTGGATTTACAGCAGAGATAAACATGTCCATAAAGTCTGTATCTGTGTCAGTAATTGTACTGCTGTCAGTGACTGTCCTGTTTTACAGGCCTCTCTTGGGAAAGGAACAGGCTTCACTACCAGCAGCAGTGAAGTGCTTGCTTTGATTTGCATTAACTTGCTAGGAGATTAGGTAGGAATGGTGGGTGGAACAGGAATTGATGCAGGACCTTGGCCTCTTTTGTACGTTTGTTTAGGATCAAATGACCTCCTAGGACAATGTTGAAAATAGGACATGGATATTTTCTAAATGAAAGTGCAGTTTGTATTGATACAGGAGATATGAAAAATCTTTTTAAACTTCATTTTATACAGTGTCTCTGAGATAAACTTCCCTTTTCCATCATTGTTGATAATTAAACTTAGGTCCCCACCCACCTACCCACCCATTTTTCTTTGCTTAGAATTAAAGCACAGAGTTTTTCTTTCACAACATTCTCCTCAAGTGTGAGGCCAACTAGAGTTTTGATAGAAACTACATCTGCCTCATCTTAATTCTCAACTGTTATTGGCTCTTTCCTAACTGCTTGAAGTATATGCCCTCAACCATTTGTCATAAGAAAATAAGTTTTAATGCTGTATGAAAAGTGAATTTACTCTGTAAATCTTCACCCAAATCAAAATAAAATTAAAAAAAAAAAAGATGGAAACAAAAAAAAAGAAAATAAGTTTTAAAACAGAAAAATTCTTGATATTCCTGTCTTGAAAAGACTGTTTAGGATTTCTTTAGTGTTTTCTTTCCTTACAGCAGTTTTTAAAGAAACTGAAGTTAGGAGAAACCCGTTCTAAATGAGAGAAGCAAAACACAAAATACTTTTTTTGTAGTACATTTGATATTTGAGCAGGTCTCTCAAGAAGCAAAACTGTCCCTTCATACCCTGAATCTTTGCAAGGCCATTTCAAGGGGTGGTTGTTGTTATGTGCGTGCCGTGGAGTCAGACCCCACTCATAGCGACCCCTCCTTGGATTTCCAAGGCAGTATCACTAGGAAGTTCAAACCCACCAGCCACTCCTCGGAAGGAAGGTTGGGCAATCCTACTTCCTTAGTGATACTGCCTCGGAAACCCAAGGAGGGGTCGCTATGAGTCTGGCCGACTCGAGGGCACATAACAACAACAACAACATCACTAGGAAGTAGATTGCCCAACCTTCCTTCCGAGAAGTGGTAGATGCCATTTAAGGTTAACAAAGATAAGATACATGATAGATCTCAACCTCAAGTCCGCTCATGAGTCTAAGTAAGTTGAGGAGTAAGTAAGTTGACTTCTCTAGATCTCTGACTTCTTTGTGCTGTGTTCTTTTTTCCTGACCACGACTGAGCTTAGCTGTTTTTCGACTAGTGGATGGGAGAGGGAAGATTAAAGGAGATGGTCCAATACAAAATCGCTTGGCTTCTTTCCAGAAGCTGTGGTAAAAAGTGGGGCTAGAGAAAATTAAGGTAAAAGTGCTATTTGAAATTATCTGTGATTTGAACTCCTTGTCTCCCATTGCAGTGGGCTATAATTAGGGTTTCATCTTAATCAACAAGGGACAAACTACTTTCTGCAGGTGAGAGGAATAAGCTATCAGGCCCCTCTGTCAGGTCGCCCTGGCCCTCCTTTAGTACAGGCATCCTTTCTTTCTTTCCCATCATGCCAACCAGTGTTCTTCTGGAGAAAGTTTGTGAAATTACATTGTTACTGTCACAGGCTGAGTTCTGGGATAATGACTAGAAAGTCAGCTGTAGCTCAGAGACACATTTAATAAGAGAGTAGTAACCTTGCAAGGTGGAGACACATGGGGCCAGAGGTGATGACACATGTGTCTCCCTGAGCCTCACAGGCTAGTGGTTTTTAAAGTAGTTTTTAAGGCTGTGGGGTATGTGATTTCAAAAGACCTTATGCAGGGAGGTATTCATAAAATCCTGACCCTTTTGTGAGTCAGGGAGTGGAACAAGGTGTGATAGATTCCTAAGATAGACCTCAACTTCCTTCAGGCTAGGAGCGTGCGCAGTCTCTTTCTAAGATGGAGTCTGTGTGTTCCAACATGGATGCTGCGACTTCTTTTTGCACAGGTGTGCTCTGCTGTTTGCTCTTGGTTTGAGTCTTGGTCTCGTCTTGGATTGGCCATCTTAGTTCATCATGTGGTAAAGGAGGGCAGGGATGCACAGGCTCCAAAACTGGTTAACAATGACCACGATGGTGGACTAGAGGACATCTCAAGATGTTATCAGGAAATGCCATCTAAGCAGCAGATTTATATTTGCATCATTTCTTTTGCAGTGTCTCTTCCTTAGTCTCAGGATCTGAGGAATGTGCTTGCCCTCAGTCTTATGTGACTTGGCTACAATAATAGAATAAGGCAATGTTTAAATTGAACAAGATTAATATGGAGCTTTAGGTTATGAAGTTAGTACATATTCATCTCCCAGAAAGTCTAATCTGCCTATACTATTACAGTTACCTAATTCTAGTTGGGGAAAACTCTCAATGTGTGGTTTGTTATGTCCAATTTAACAAAAATACAGAATAACCTAAAAATAACCAACAACCAAAAACTCAAGTTATCCTCTTAATTTTGTACTGTAACTCTATTTCGTTTTATGAACTTAAAGAATTATTTTCTTTAGTGAATGCCATATTGTTGTAAGCATTTGACATCCATTTTGAGGCAGACCTGTATTTATTCATTTGTCTTTTATCAATTTTACACAGCCTGATTCAAAGCCCAGAAAGTTTGGACTGAGTTAAATAGTTGCACCTGTCCATGTGGTTATGCCTGCTCAGTGAATCAAAAGAAAAGTTGGATGTTCAACTATGGAAAATAAGTTTTCTGATTGCTCAGGTTGAAAGACTTGTTATCACTGACAATATCTCCTCCCAGGAAATAATTTTCTGGATGAGAAAATTATAGTATTGCAGCTTTGCAGGTAAAACATTCCTTTCTCTTGGTTGAAGGGAAAATAGTTTATGGTTGTCTGCTTCTGTTTCTACTGCTGTCAGCTGTTGAATTCTGTAAAAATAGGTTTAATTAGCCAGCATTCTCACTGTGTTAGAGGAAAGTGGCATTAAAAAAAGAAAAGAGCAACACAATAAAAGATTATTTGAATAATAATTTGTGTACCTGCTGGTCTCTGTAACGGCTTCACAGCAGGGCTTGATTATTTTGTATTAAAGGTTTGCTAAATGCTAGAGAATGATGCAGTCACCCTGCTCCAGATTGAAAGAAGACAGCCAGCCTCATCTTGCCCTCCTTAATCAGGCTGAGAATGGAATCCAGGGGCAGCCAGTCTTGAAATTCAAGGCAGGGCTGAGTTAACCACTGTACTTGTAGAAGGGTTAATCCTTATGTGGTGGTTTGCTTTTTAAGGTGTAGACTTCCTGGAGCCTTAATTAAAAATGATTAATTTCAAATTATCAAGTAAATGAATATCAATACCACATATAAATTGGGAAAGAGGGCCCTCTTTGTTAACTTAAAGGAAGCCTGGTGGCACAGTGGTTAAGCGCTGGGCTAGTACCTGAAAGGTCACTGGTTCAAATCCACCAGCCCCTCCACAGGAGAAAGATGTGGCAGTCCGCTTCCTAAAGATTACAGCCTTGGAAACCCTATGGGGCAGTTAGTTTTATTCTGTCCAGTAGGGACACTGAGTCTGGATCAACTTGACCACAATGGGTTTGGTTTGGTTGTTAAGAAAAAAGGTCACTTGCTATCTTTTCCTCAAATAGTTCATTATGAAAAAATTTAAACACTCAGCAAGCCTCTGGCTTGAACATGTTCTTTCTGTTTATAGTTTTTTTTTTTTTTTCTTTCTTTCTTTTTTTTAAATGTTGAACCATTTTGAAAGCAAGTTTCATACGCCGTGGCACTTGCCCCTGAGTACATCAGAACACATCTAAGAATAACATGGCTTTCTACATAATAACAAGACTATTATCACATCCAAGAAAATTAACAGTAGTTGCAAAATATCTGATATCTTTCCACATTCAAACTTCCTTAATTGTCCCTAAAAATTTTGTGTAGCATTTTTTAAAAACCAAGATCCAGTCAAGGCTCAAGAACTATAAATGACATTATGTTCTGGGTAGAACATTTAACCTCCCCACACCAGCTCTTTTAATAAATATTTACCAATTTTTCCTACAGTGAACGTATATTTACTCAAATGGCCATCATTTTCCACTGGAGTATTGAGTTTCAAGGTCTCCCTCTGCAACAAGCATGCTTTATCAAGCTTTTTTAGTCTGTTTCTGGTATTCACCCCTTCTCCAATTGAATTAGCTGTAGAATTGATCTTTTTTCCAATAATTAGTCCATTCTACAGTCAGAGTAATATTTTTGAAATGCAAATTGACATGTGACCTCATTCTCTCATTCTCTTTACCTTAAAACTCATTAGTGTTTCCCAATCCTTTTAAGTAATAAAGTCTAAAACCTTAAACTTGGTCTTATGGCTCGCTCTCCGTGATCGGATCTTTCTGCGCCTCCCTTATTTTCCTGTCACATCCTATTCCCTCTTAAAGCATGGATCTGCAAGGTCCTAACAGGGAAGGAGTAAGGTAAAGAATTCAGGGAACACCTCTTGGAAGAAACAAAACTTTAGGGCTTGGCTAGTAGTTGCATATGGGAGAAGGTAAGACACTTTAGACTGGAAAGCAATTTTCTTATGGATTGGTTTGAGTACTGGGATGTGTGGTTGGAGAAGTGAATAAGGAGCTAGATTATGAAAGGCCTGAAGGTCTCAGCTGAGGAATCATCTTCTATAGTCTGATAGCAACACTGAGAAAGAAAGGTATGGTGGTGGGTCAGAGAAACTAACTAGGAGGCAGGTACAGCCAAAAATACGATAAGTGCTTGTACTAAGAGGGGCAGTTAGGACATATTTGGTAGGGACAAAAGATATGAAGAGAGCCAAATGTCAAAATGATTTCAATATTTTAAGCCCTGTGACTGGGAGAATGCAATTTAGAGTGAAAGTGTATCAGGTATTGAGACTTTTTTTTTTTTAATGAATCACTTAAATTTCTATCACTGTTATAGGCTAAAATATTACATCTATAAGTTAGGATGAGGTTCAGCTACATATAACTGGTAATCCAAAATCACTGTGGCTTTCATAGTAGAATTCCACCCACACCCACCCCCAATAAAAAGGAAGGTTAGAGATAGACAGGCCCAGACTGGTAGGATCCCCCTTGTCATCAAAGATTAAGGCTTCTTTCTTTCTGCTTCATTTTCTTAGTGTGGCTTCCATCCTCAAGAATATCTCCTGGGTCTGTGATCACTGCTCTGGTAGTGGTTAAAGCATCTGTCTGCTAACCAAAAGGTTGGTGGTTAGAACCCACCAACCACTCAATGGAAGAAAGATGAGTCAGTCTGCTACCATAAAGATTTACAGCCTTGGAAACCCCATTGGGGGTTGCTGTGAGTCAGAATCTACTCAGTGGCAGTGAGTTAAGATGAGTTAAGATGACTGCTAGATCTTTAGCCATCAAGACTGAGTCACAGACCAGAAGACAGTGGGAAGGAAGGAGGACAAAAAAGGGGTCCCACACAATTGAATCTTTTCCTTTCTGGAAGTCCTACAGAAGTTAGTTACTTGGCCTGACCTAGCTGCAAAAGAATGTAATCTTTTATTCTAGGCTGTAATTTTGCTGGCTAAAAATGAGGATTCTGTTAATAAGGAGAAAGGGGAGAACAAGTGTTGGAATAGGCAAACAATATTCTCTGCCACCCATTAAAAAAAAAAGAAAGAAAAATATTGCCTTTAAGTCAATTCCGACTAATGACAAACTTATAGGACGAGGTAAACTGCCTCGTAGGGTTTCCAAGGCTATAGTCTTTAGGAAGCACACTGCTACATCTTGCTCCTGCAGAGGGACTTGTGGGTTCAAACCACTGACCTTGGGTTGACAGCCTAGTGCTTAACCACTACACGCTGGTTCTCCGCCACAGTGGAGACAAAAGACCTTTGTAAGAGCAGTGGGTCAGTAGTAGAATGTGAAATGATGGTTATGTTGAGAGACTCAGAATTAGTGATTTTAGAGGTGCAGGGATGAATTGCTCATCTGTGAAATTTGTTAATTTTACTTGTGGGAGCTATAAACAAAGGTTAAGGATTGATTTGCTTTTTTTTTTTACCTTATTAAGAATATTAATAGAAAGTCTTTTGATATTCTATAAATTAGTGAGTACATGCCCAAGTCTTTTAAGGTTTTTTGTTTTCTTTTCATTTTTGGCTGTTTCTCCAAGGTGTAAATATTGGAAAATCTCAGCTCTTTTGAATCTTTAGTGTGTAAACCACTTTTAATACTGCTCAGTAGAGCCTGCTATAGATATTTCTAGCATGGAGAACAGGAACACTTGGTTCCCTGATTTCTATATATTTATCAGACTAGATTCCAAGGTACACACACAGAAGAGTGTCTAAGTGAAGTGTTCTGTTATGCAAGTAGCGTGGACTAGTGAATTTAAGAGATTGATTGTATTTTCACTGTGTATCACATAACCTTGATTATAATAGGCTATTGGTATTATTGAATGAATGATTAGATTATTTTTGAAGCTGTATGCATGACTTCTAGAAGTTTAAAAGTTAAAGGCATTCTATACTTTTTAACTGGCATAGTTGGTATGGCATTTGGCTACTAACTAGGTCAGTGGTTCAAACCCACCAGCTGCTCCACAGGAGGAAGATGGGGCAATCTACTTCTGTGAAGATTTATAGCCTTGAGAACCCAATGGAGATCACTATGAATCAGAATCAACTCAATGGCAGTGGGTTTGGTTGGTTGGTTTTTTTTCCAATATTGTTTAACACAGTAAAACTTTGCTTTGTTGTTGTTGTTGTTGTTGTTATGTGCCGTCGAGTCAAACCCGACTCATAGCGACCCCTCCTTGGGTTTCCGAGGCAGTATCACTACGGAAGTAGGATTGCCCAACCTTCCTTGCTTTGTAGAGTTAGTAAAAAAGCTTTAATAGCTTTTCTAATATGATATATGTAATATCATATGTTATATGACTAATATAATGTATAAAGCTATTTTTCATAATAACTTTATAGCTAGTTTTTTTAAAAATCTATCTCCTGAGAACACTTTCAGCAAAATACATGAAAATAGATTCGTCTAGAAGCATTTTCTGCAAACTTAGTTCACAATGCTGAGTAAATCTGTTAGGTTTATGTTGCTTAAAATGTTTAAAATCAGCATTTTACTCTTAAAATTTAAAGGAGACTCCTCACCTTCCTTGTAGCACTTTGTCTACTGTGGAATCTGTTTGATTTTGCCCTACTTGTGGTGAGTGGTTCTCATCCTCTCATTAGGATCGATATTAAGCCAGCCTTCTTCATCTCCTCGATCCATATTAAACCTGTCTTGGAAAGAGTCCGTTTATTGGATAATATAGCTACACCGGGCTCTATGACAGTATCTTTTGCTGCCTCATTAACTCTTGAGCATTAGAACAAGATAAAAATGCCCTAAAGCCTCTTATCTGATGTCTGGTGTAACCTGCTGAAAGCAGGAGTGCCATTAGTTTATGTTAGAAATCAAATGGCCCTCGCCCGTGCAGGAAGTGCTGATTAAACCTGAAGTGTCCCTGGAGGAGTCTACAGCTGTCAGAGGGGTGGTGGCTGTCTCTCACCAAAAGGGAAATCTGGGCCACAGGTCCCACTGGGGCGGTGCTTTAAGAACTTGCACGTGGCTGCCCCAGCTGTTCTGCTTTGCCTAATGAATTGTTTTACAAGAAGAGGCTCAGTATTATCATCACAAGCTGCCTTCCTAAGGGACCTGAGCAGGCCAAATAATAAGTAACGTTAGTGATGGTAATTGAAATGTGATGACTCTCCTGGGATATTTACAGCCCTGGAGCTGGTCTTCACTTGTGGATTGTCCTGCCTTACCAAGGCTCTGTTTGAAATGTGCCTTATTTTTTTTCACTTTCATAATGATTTGTTGATTTTTCCCTCCTCCACACTGGAAATTCATTGACAAGAGTGATCTTTAGGAACATTGTCATGGCTTTAAATACAAAAGGAACAGCTTTGACTTTTTCATTAAAATTATCAACACAACATTAAAGAATGGTCATGTGTTAGTCTTTTGGGGAACCACTGCAAAGAACTCTCTAGGCTTTTAAAGGAATATTTTTAACTTATGCAAGTAATACAAGGTCTTGATTTAAAAATTTTTAGAAATAGTGTGGAAGAGAGTGTATAAAGTGAAAAGTAAAAAAGCCTTACCTGCCACCATCAGTGGTTTCTCGTGAATCCTCCCCGACGTTTGCATAGTCCGAGTGCATAAAGTATATAGGTTACCCCCTACAGATGGAATCAAAATATACTTGTTGTTTTGTGACTTCTTTTTTTTTTTTTTTCCATCCCCCAGTGTATCTTAGATAACTTTACACAGCAGTACATAGAGATCTGCTTCATTGTTTCCCTACTGATGCATGGAATTTCATTGTATAAATGCACCGATTCTAGACTCTTGGTAGATAACTTGAGTTGCACTTTATGAGAGTACTTATTGTATCAACTGGTTACATTCACTGATCTGTGTTCCAGGGTCCAATTTATGATTTTGCATGAAGCGATTTTTCCTTCTTCCAGAATGTTAGCCTTAAGTTCTGAGACTGTTTCAAAACAGAAAATACTGGATATGAAACTTTTGGGAGGGAGCAGTGTGAGGCTTGTGGTGTACCATCAGCTGGACATGCGTGTGACGATATGCGTCTTGCTGTGTGTTTTCAGTTCTTGCCTGGTTAAATGAGAAGTATTCTGTCCCCGATGGGTGGGGAAAACAAATAGGCTTTAGTGGATATTGTCCAAGGCATTGACTGGAGGCTTCCTCTAAGTTGAGTAAGTGTTTTCTCCCCTAATTTTCTACTTCAGAAGTTCCAAGAATCAAGTTATGAATGCATTAATGGACTTGGTAAATGATTTGTCAGCATGTGGAAGTGAGGACCTAGGTTTCTTGTGTAACAGCTTGGCTAACAAAGCAAATTTGTGCCCCATGATTTTAAGGCCCTTGCTGGGAGTGGCAATGTGATGAATGAAGCAAAGCAATTTTCCAGGAGCATTTCAGGTCAGTGATGGGAGAAATCAGCTGTCTTCTTAGGCAAACAGAGACCCAATCTTCATTGCACCTGTCAGTAGGAGAATCTATATAAGTTGAATGATAGAAATTTTCACTTCCATCAAAAATGAGAACATTGTGTGACTTTTTTAACTCAAAGCCCTTTAGACCCATTCTCTCAGCAAGTTCAAATTTCTGGTTTGCTTGAACATTGTTAAAGAGACATCCTACTAATAAATTGTGAAATGCCAACTAGTTTTCTTTTGGGTTAATTATATGGTATTTTTCTCCTGTCCTTTGGTGTTAGTCATTTGAATATATACAATTCTTAATTTATTAATTAAATAATAATTCTAGTTAGCAGTCATATGCTTTAGGCACTGATTAAAAGTGATTATTAGTAACACTAAGGACCTTTGGTGACGTAATGCCTAAGGCATTTGACTGCTAACCAGAAGGTTGGTGGTTCAAACCCACCAACCACTCCGCAGAAGGAGGAGTGGGCAGTCCACTTCCATAAAGATTTACCACGTCAGAAACCCAAAGGGGCTTGCTATGAGTTGGAATTGACTTGATGGCAGTGAATTTTTTTTTTTTTTTTAATCAGTAACTCTTACTGTTTATACCTGCTTTCTTTCTTTTATAAGCCTACATTAGATTTGTGGGAGACACAGGAATACAGAGATTTCTGGGGCTATTATAGGCTGTTGGAGGTTCTCTAGACTTATGCTGTCCTGTTTGGTAGCCACTAGCCACATGTAGCTATTCAAAGTTAAATTAAATAAAATTAAAAATTCCTCAATTGAACTACCAAATGCCCAATAGCCACATATGGCTACCATATTGGACAACATAGATATAGAACATTTCCACTGGATAACACAGCTCTAAACCAGGGATCAGCGAACTACACCCCAAGGCCTATTTTTCTACTCCTGAGAAGGACCCCTGAGGGCATGATGATTAAAGCACTCAGCCACTAACCAAGAAGGTTGATGGTTTGAACCAATCAGCTGCTCTACGAGAGAGAGATGGCAGTCTGCTTCCCTAAAGATTACAGACTTGGATACCCTATAGGACAGTTCTTCTATGTCTTGTAGGGTCACTATGAATCGGAATCGACTCAGTGGCGGTGGGTTTTTTTATTTTGGTGAGCTAAGAATAATTTTTACATTTTTAAAAAGTAGTCAAAACAAACAAAGAAAGAAAAATGGAAGAATATAAATCACAAACTGAACGTGGCCTGAGAAGCCTAACACATGTACTATCTGCCCTTCACAGAAAGCTTGTCAACCCCTGAACCTATGCCTATTTCTCTTAATGATACTTCAGTTTTCTGAGCAAGTTAGGGGTTTCCCTAAGCCATCTGAAGACTGTGTATCTATTAAACAAATTAGTCAAATTTAGGAGTAAAGTTGCTTACCATACATAGACTGTGGAATGAGAACAGAGCTTTCATAAATCAGTTCCCTGGAGCTAGCACATGTGGGATGAGCCTTTGAAATAGGCAAAATTATTTGCATTATAAATTACTACCTTGATGTGAGTAATACAGAACATCATGATTTTTAAAATTTTTATTGTGATTTGGTGAAAGTTTACAGAGAAAATTTTCTGTACAACACTTCACATACACTTTGTTTCATGACATTGACTGCAATTTCTCACAGTGCAACAGCTCTCTTCAACAGAACATCATTTTGATTTTGGACATTATTTTGTGTCTTGTAAGTACTATGAAGGCGGGTGTTTGCATGCGAGGAGCCACCCCCGGGTGCAGGCCACAGTAAGCCAGCGCTGGGACCAGTGGAAGGCAGGTGTTTGCCCCTAGGGCTAGCTGGGTAAGTGAACAGGATAGGGGAGACCAGGAAGTGAGCAGAGCAATGTAGAACAGCTAGGGGAGACAAACTTGTCTGTCACTTTGACCTTCTGTGGTGGCTTGAGTGTTGCTGTGAGGCTGGAGGCTATGCCACAGGTATTTCAAATGCCAGCAGGGTTAACCATGTTGGACAGGTTTCAGCAGAGCCTCTTAGACTAAGGCAGACTCTGAAAAAGGAAGAGGCCATCTACGTCTCAAAGAATTGGCCAGTGAAAACCTTATGAATAGCAGTGAAACATTAGGTGATATACTGCCAGAAAATGAGCCCCTCACGTCTGGAGGCACTCAAAATAAGACTGGAGAAGAGCTGCCCCCTCAGAGTAGAGCCGGCATTAATGATGTAGACAGAGGAAAGCTTTCAGGACCCTCATTTGCTGATGTGGCATATCTCAAGATGAGAAGAAACAGCTGCAAATATCCATTAATAATGGAAACATGGAATGTGTGAAGCATAAACTAGGAAAATTGGAAGTTGTCAAAAATGAAAGAGAACACATAAAGATTGATAATCTTAGGCATTAGTGAGCTGAAATGGACTGGTATTGGCCATTTTGAATCAGACGAACATATGATCCACTATGCTGGGAATGACAAATTGAAGAATGGCATGGCATTCATTGTCACAAAGAATGTATCAAGATCTATCCTGAAGTACAGTGCTGTCAGTGATAGGATAATATCCATATGCCTACAAGGAAGATCAGTTAATACTACTATTATTCAAATTTACACACCAACCACCAAAGCCAAAGATGAAGAAATTGAAGATTTTTACCAACTTCTACGGTCTGAAATTGACCAGTCATGCAGTCAAGATGTGTTAATCATCACTGGTGATTGGAATGCAAGTTGGAAATAAGAGTCACCGGTAGCTGGAAAATATGCCCTTGGTGATAGAAATGACGCTGGAGATCACATGATAGAATTTTGCAAGACCAATGACTTATTCATTGCAAATACCTTTTTTCAACAATACAAACGGTGGCTATAGATGTGGACTTCACCAGATGAAATGCACTGAAATCAGATTGACTACATCTGTGGCAAGACATGATGGAGAAGCTCAACATCTTCTGTTCTGGTTACATAGTGCTACTCTGACAAGAATATACCACAAATGGGATGGCCTTAACAACAGGAGTTTATTCTCCTACAGTTCGTGAGGTTAGAAGTCTGAGTTCAGAGTGCCAGGCTCCAGGGGCTGTGTGAAAGCCCCTCCACCTTGAGCTTCAGCTCTGCCTCTTATTTCAGGCCCACCAAAGCTAGAGGCCTCTTTTCACTCAGGCTGCTACTGGCTGCTGAGGCTAACAAGCTCAAGGTCAACAAATGAAATGACACAGTCCCGATGTTACCAAACCACACAGCAGGCCATTAACTCAAGTCCATTGTAAGTCCCAAGGTTGGCAGAGCATGCCAGGCTGCTGAACAATGACACAGCTACATGCAGGGTCCAAGCATGCCATAAGCTGAGACCATGCCCCAAGGCTTCTGCTTATATGCAGGAAGCAGACCATATACCCAAAGCAGCTACTCAGCTACTCCAGTAGATTCTACCATGGAGTTAATTACCAGTCTCACCATGGAGAATAATTATATTCAGCTGCCCAGCCACTCAACCAGACGCAGCCAAGTTGACACACAAACATAACCACCACATCTTCAGCCAAAACAAGTCCAGGAGCTAATTGTGGAACAGACAATCAATTCCTCATACACACATTCAAGTTGAAGCTAAAGACAGTTAAAAGAAGTCCATGAGAGCCAAAATATGACCTTGATTATATCCCT
>NW_006921666.1:8147073-8155263 GCF_000298275.1 Orycteropus afer afer | reverse complement strand
CTCCTGGTCAAGGTACAGGTTCCTCATGAGTACAATCAAGTGTTCGGGAATTCCCATTCTTCTCAATGTTATCCATAATTTGTCATGATCCACACAATGTTTCAAGATCTGTCCTGAAGTACAATGCTGTCAGTGATAGGATAATATCCATACGCCTACAAGGAAGACCCGTTAATATGACTATTAATTATTTGATTATGTGAATCATAACAAATTATGGATAACATTGAAAAAAAAAGGGAATTCCAGAACACTTAATTGTACTCATGAGGATCCTGTACATAAACCAGGAGGCTGTCGTTCGAACAGAACAAGGGGATACTGCATGGTTTAAAATCAGGAAGGAAGTGTGTCAGGGTTGTATCCTTTCCCCATACTTATTCAATCTGTATGCTCAGCAAATAATCCAAGAAGCTGGACTATATGAAGAAAAATGTGACATGAGGATTGGAGGAAGGCTCATTAATAACCTGTGATATGCAGATGACACAACTTTGCTTGCTGAAAGTGAGACTGACTTGGAGCACTTACTGATGAAGATTAAAGACTTCAGTCTGCAGTATGGATTACACCTCAATATAAAGAAAACAAAAATCCTCTCAACTGGATCAATAAGCTGCATCATGATAGATGGAGAAAAGATTGAAGTTGTCAAAGACTTCATATTACTTGGTATTCTGGTTTTCTAGTGCCGCTCTGACAAGAATATACCACAAATGGGGTGGCTTGAACAAACAGGAGTTTATTCTCTTACAGTTTGGAGGGTAGAAGTCCGAGTTCAAAGTATCAGGCTCTAGGGGCTGGGTAAAAGCCCCTCGATCTTGGGCTTCAGCTCTGCCTCCTGCTCTCGGCCCACTGAAGCTAGAGGCTTTTCTTCACTCAGGCAGCTACTGGCTGCTGAGGCTAACAAGCCCAAGGTTGACAAATAAAATAGCACAGCCCTGATGTTACCAAACCACATGGCAGGCCATTAATTCAAATCCATTGTAAGCCCCAAGTTCAGCAGAGCATGGCAGGCTGCTGAACAACAACATGGCTACATGCAGGGTCCAAGTGTGCAATAAGCTAGAGACTATCCCCAAGGCTTCTCCTTATATACAGGAAGCAGACCACATCCCAAAGGCAGCTACTCAGCTGCTTGTGGTAGATCCCACTATGGAGTTTGGGGAATAACTACCACCAGCTGGCCAGCCACTCAACCAGGCCCAACCAAGTTGACAAACAGATTTAACTATCATACTTGGTTCTACAATCAACGCCAGTGGAAGCAGCAGTGAAAACATCAAAAGACATATAGCACTGGGCAAATCTGCTACAAAAGACCTCTTTCAAGTGCTGAAGAGCAGAGATATCTTCTTGAAGACT
This sequence comes from Orycteropus afer afer, assembly GCF_000298275.1. Classification (NCBI taxonomy): domain Eukaryota; kingdom Metazoa; phylum Chordata; class Mammalia; order Tubulidentata; family Orycteropodidae; genus Orycteropus; species Orycteropus afer. The sequence goes on along the minus strand of NW_006921666.1, from coordinate 8,153,898 downwards.
AAGATGTGCCTGACCCAAGCCATGGTATTTTCAGTCGTCTCATATGCATGTGAGAGCTGGACAATGAATAAGGAAGACTGAAGAAGAGTTGATGGTTTTGAATTGTGGTGTTGACAAAAAATGCTGAAAGTACCATGGGCCACTAAAAGAACTAACAAATCTGTCCTGGAAGAAGTGCAACTGGAACACTCCTTGGAAGCGAGAATGGCCAGACTTTGTCTCACCTACTTTGGTCATGTTGTCAGAAGGGACCATTCTCTAGAGAAGGATGTCATGCTTGGTAAAGTAGAGGGTCAACGAAAGAGGGGAAGACCTTTAATGAGATGGATTGACACAGTGGCTGCAGCAGTGGGCTCAGGTATAGTAGGGATTGTGAGGCTGGCACAGGACCAAGCGGTATTTCATTCTGTTGTATATAAGGTCTCTATGAGTCGGAAACTACTCAATAGCACATAACAACAAGAATAACAAAGTACTGTACTCCCCTATCTTTCTTACTCTGAAAGAAACAGAATAAATGCATCTCAGCAGATACATTTGACTTTTTAACAAGAATTTACTACAAAGAAATTTTAAATTGTTCAAATTATTTTTAACTATCAATTTTTTCATTCTCTCCTAGAAAGGATTAAGCAAAAAAGATTCTTTTGCTGTTAGTCTCAACATCTGAGAGATGATCTTCCCTTGCCAAATCTATTTAACAATTTCTCATTAAATATCAAAACCAAACCAAACTTGCTGCAGTCAAGTCGGATCCGACTGATAGCAACCCCTTCTTGGATTTCCAAGGCAGTATCTTTACAGAAGTAGATTGCCCATTCTTCCTTTCAGGAGTGGCTGGTGGGTTTGAACTGTCAGCCTTCTGGTTGGCAGTCAAATGCCTTAGGCACTATGCCACCAGAGCTCCTCATTAAATGTGAAACTTAAGAAATCTGCCTATAAAATGAGCATCTGGTACTTTTGTAGTAAATTGAAATCAACTTGTTGCTTTCAAGATAGAGACTTGACATTCATGAGGGACATTTGTGAATTCCCAATTTGTGATAACTCATAGCATATCAGGTTTTCCTCCTAAATGCAATCAGGTGAAGTTGGAAAAATTAAGTGACCACTTTGGGCTTCTGATGTAAATTATTCCATAATTGGATGGAACTAAAGTCATTGTCCTACTAAAAAATGCTACATTACAACATAATTGAATTTTTACTAGAAGTATTAACTTTGAACTTGTCTAAATCTTCAAACCTAGATAGACAGTGGTGCCAAATTATTAAGGACTGTGTGGTTGAGATCATGGAATGTACTGAACCACAGTAGAAGCCATATTACAATATTAATGTTGGAGAAAGAAGCAGAAGGTGAAGGAGATAAGGGAGATAATGTTGAAAATATTCTGAGTGAGAAAGAACCTTCATGGAGTGATAGCTGCTTTCTAAAGGACCCCATAAATGATAGCTTTGTTTTGCTTTAATGGGTCTGTATATTCCCTAGCATAAAAATTAGTACAATATTTTACTTAAAGTTCGATATATTGATCATAACTGGACATGGTGTTAGTGAACAGTTTCCCATGTTAAAACTTAGCTGCATTTAGGAAAACCCCAAAAAAGTTCTTCTAAATATTCAGTGTTATCCCCTTTGCCATTCTTTGCCCTTCCCCCAGGCTGCCCATGACTTTGCATTGGCCTATCATAGCCCCATATTCTCTGTGGCTAGACCAAGACATAGTGGATGAATGGGAGAAGGCATTTGTGTGACCATTAGACTGCCATCCCTCTTATGGACCAATCACTGCCTGGGCCTCCAGTATCTCATTTTGGGTGGCCCATGGAGGATGCTCTGGACCTAGCCCTGGCCCTGCATGGGGCCCAGACCATCTAAGAATGTTTTCAAAATTGTTATAAATACAAAATGTCAGTTAAGGAAATAGTAAGTGAGGAATAGGTGTATATGTCTTGAGCTTGGGTTTCACATTCCAGCTAAAAAGTGAGAACAAGTAAGGGGAAGGAATATCGCCCTGAGATTCAGATATGCCTCTAAGGATGACCTACCACATTGTCCATGATGGAGAGAACCTGAAATTCCAGCTTTTGAAAAATTAAATGTTTCTCCATTCCTGGCGCAAAGTATTTATAAAACCAATCCAAAAAAGTTGCCCCGGATCCCATATTTTTTATTAGTCTGCCAATATTTAGGAAAAACATTCTTTTTATGTCCTGGGGTTCTCAGTAGAGCAAACCTAATTTTTTCATAAATTCTGCACATTACTGCAAAATGGAAAAGTCAGTCTAACCTTAAACTCCATAAAGTATATAATGTAAGGCAGGGTCTGTATCTAGGTATCTCACTTATTGTAAATAATGGTATGGCAGAGGAGAAGTCTGCCCCCCTCTAAATTCACAAGAGGGGAAGGAGAATCATTATCAGTGAGCTCAGACATGCCTTCACCTTCCACCCTTTTTGTCAATTCTCACACCAACTGTCCCTTCCATGGCACTCTCTGCTTCTCTTTTGGGTTCAATAATTTGTTGGATTGGCCTCATAGAACTCAGACAATACTCATGATTATGGTGTTTATTAAGAAGGTGATGGGTTGTATCAGTGTCAGAAATTACTCAGGATACAGTTCTTTGATGAGGACAGCCTCTTCTTAGCCATGCCACAGGCAGCCCTCCCTTGTGCCCCATGACTTCCCCCAAAGGGCTTCTCAGGCCAGCCCAGCCTCTGCAAGTACTACAAAGCTCTTTTAGCTCTGCTGATAAGTGCCCAGAGACATCCCACTACTCCAGCAAGCCTCCTGCCTAAAGATGCTAAGCATTCTCACTGTATGGGCTGGGAGCCCCACTGTGCCATCTCCCACCAGTCTCCTGGTTCTGCTGCCGGTGCTGCTGCTGTTTCTCTGCCACTGCTCAACATCTCTCATGGTCTCTCTGGTGTTAACAGCTCTTTCTGTCTCCTGAGTTGAGGCATTTCCCAGTGCAGGGACCCTTGGTCCAAAGGATGCACTCCACTCCCTTCTCTTCTTGATGGTAGTCAGGCCCCCCTTTCTGCCTCTGGGATGGCTCATTTTAAGCCTAGTAGGATGGCAAACAAGTAGGATGTTGTAACAACAACAACAGGATGGCAAAACTGACCGGTCTCCATGTTATAGTTCCATACACATTATTTGCATGAATTTGCATGGTCCTACCCCCACATATGTGCCATGAACCTTAATTATATTATTAGCAATTATTTATAATTATTTATAATTTTTTAATTATTTATATTATTTGTGGTAGGCCACAAATGCCTCACATTTGCATAGTCTTACGTAGTCATTTGATGGGAGTTACAAAGAGTTTGGCTAGAAGGGCCATATTAAGTAATTCACTGCACCACAATTATTTACCACTAAATTCACATCATTTACCATAATTAGTCTATAATATCTATTATCTGATAGGTGCTTGCTTTTCCTCTTTCCCGATTGATATTTACAAAGGCATTTACTTTTAGTGGGTCGGTTTTATCTATGTTAAACAGTTTTTTTTCATGGCTTATAATCTTTCCTTTTTATGAACCCTTTAACTTCACATTTTCTCCCAAATCACATTGTGGTCATGAGTCCCATGTTTCCTATACCATCTTCACTGCCTTTTCAATTTCCCCTAATGTGTTTTTTTCTCTCTGTTAATGAACAGCTTTGATGAATGCTTGCTGAAACATTCCCACACACTGCTGGATGTGTGATGTAACTATTCATGTCACAAACCCAAACCACACCAAGAGAAATATTCCATCTGTCCTTTATTCCAAATTTATAGAAACATTTGTTGTTGTTGTTGTTGTTGTGTGCTGTCAAGTTGGACCCAACTCATAGCAACCCCTCATTGGGTTTCCGAGGCAGTATCACTGCGGAAGTAGATTGCCCCATCTTCCTTCCGAGGAGTGGCTGGTGGGTTTGAACCGCCAGCCTTCTGGTTAGCAGTCAGGCACCTTAGGCACTATGCTACCATTTAGTTCTCTTCACTTTCCATAAAATGTTATTTTTACTGTGTTTGAGGCTACCAATCAGGAATATCACAGCCACAGTTGGATGCCAGTGCTGAGTGGACAGCTGGGCTCACTAACTAGTAAGTGACTTAATCCACAAATGTACATTGTTCAGATTTATTCCTTAGCAAAATAGCAAATAACCTACGTTCTGTTGACTTTCATAGTTGAAATCCCACAGATATCAGACTTGAATTCAGATGCTAGTACCAATTACGGGCTGTTCAGGATGTTTTGTTTTCCCCCTTAAGTATAAAGTATGGAAAAATTCAATTCTTGTGTCATGGAACCATTTAGCACATAGGTAATACTGCTGTCGAGTTGGATCTAACTCATAGCAAGCCCTCCTTAGGTGTCCAAGGCAGTATCGCTGTGGAAGCAGATTGCCCAGCCTTCCTTCCAAGATCATAGGTAATGCTGCAGTCTAATTTTCTCGGGAAGATTTTGTGACACTTTTGAAAGAAGAATATATGTTGTTGTTTCGCCATAAATAAGGTCTAGTCATTGTTCCTTTAAATGAATAATTCTGTCCTTCGAGATTGTATTGGATTCTGTTTCTTTTGTTCACTCTATATAGTTGCTTTGATCTTTGGTGGGTATAAGCAGAGGAGAGATCCTAGTTTGCATGATGGGCCCCTTGAGGATGTTGTTGTTGTTGTTGTTGCATACCATCAAGTCAATCTCAACTCATAGTGACCCTATAAGGGACAGTAGTCGCACAGTGCCTAAAGCATTTGGCTGCTAACCAGAAAGTTGGTGGTTCAAACCCACCAGCTGCTCTGCGGAAGGAAGACTGGGCAATCTACTTCTGTAAAGATTTACTACCTCAAAAACCCAGAGGGTATAGCTATGAGTTGGAATCAACTCGATGGCAATGAGTTTGGTTTTTGGTTAAGGCAGAGTAGTACTACCACATAGGGTTTCATAGACTGAAATCTTTACAGGAAAAGATCACCATGTCTTTTCTCTCTCAGAGCAGCTGGTGGGTTCAAACTGCTGACCTTTTGGTTAGTAGCTGAGTGCTTAACCATTGTGCTACCAGGGCTCACAATGGCTATCGACCGTTCCATATTTAGGAGCTACCCCTGTGCTTTAGGTAAAGAATGAAACTGGTGTTGCAGAAATTGACAAGCTGATCCTAAAATTCACGTGGAAATACAAGGGACCTGGGATAGCCAAAACAATCTTGAAAAATGCTTCACACTTCCCATTTCAGAACTTAATACAGAGTTACAGAGCTACAGTAATCAAGACAGTGTGATACTGGCATAAGAATAGACATATAGATCAATGGAATAGAATTGAAAGTCCAGAAATAAACCCTTACATTTACAGCCAATTGATTTTCAACAAAGGTGTCAAGACAATTCAATGGGGAAAGGAATAGTGTTTTCAACAAATGGTGCTGAGATAGATGGATATGCAAAAGAATGAAGTTGAATCCATACCTCACACTATATATAAAAATTAATAGGATTATAGACCTAAATATAAGAGCTAAAACTTTAAACTGTTAGAAGAAAACATAGGTGTAAATTTTTGTGATCTTGGATTAAGCAATGGTTTCTTAGACATTACACCAAAATCACAAGCAACATAAGAAGAAAAGGTAAAGTGAGCATCATTAAAAATTAAAGACTTTAGAGGACACCATCAAAGAAGTCAAAAGACAACCCAAAGAATAAGTGAAAATATTTGCCAAGCATGTATCTGATAAGTGACCTGTCTCTAAAATACACAGTGAAACCTGTGAGAGCGGGAACTCAACGAGATGGCCTTGTTATTCTGGGTCTCACAGGGTTTCTGCCATTGACAAGGTACAGTTTTATCACTTTTCTGTTGCTCAATTTAGTAGAAAGTATTTAAGTTGTCCTTCTGACAGTGTTCCACCTTACACAGGTTTTAGCTTTTGCAGATTTTGTAGTGTAAAGAAATCTTACAACTCAATAATAAAACACAAAATATCCAGTTTAAAAATAGGCAAAGGATGTGAATAGACATTTCTCCAAAGAGGACTTATAAATGACCAATAAGCACATGAAAAGATGTTCAATATTATTAGTCACTAAAGAAATGCAAATCAAAACCACCAGACAAAACTTTACACCTGTTAGGATGGCTATAATAAAAATGATGATTAATGACAAGTGTTAGCAAGGATGTGGAGAAACTGGAACCCTCATACACTGCTGGTGGCAGTATACAATGATTCAGCTCCTTTGGAAAACAATCTGGCAGTTTCTCAAAAGATTAAACATTGACTCTATGACCTAGCATTCTACACTTAGGTGTATACCAAGAGAATTAAAAACATACGTCTATACAAAAATTTACACAAATGTTCACAGCAGAATTATTCATAATAGCCCAAAAGTGGAACTAACTCAAATGTTCATCGGTTGATGAATGGTTAAATAAAATGTGATATATAGCCATACAATGGAATATTATTTAACCATAAAAAGGATTGAAATATTGATGAATACTGGGTGAATCTTGAAAACATTATGCTAGATGGAAGAAACCAGAAATAAAAGGCAACATGTATGATTCCATTTTTATGACATGTCCAGAATACGCAAATTTATAAAGGCAGAAAGGAGATTAATGATTGCCTAAGGCAGCCACTCTGCGGAAGGAAGGTTGGGCAATCTACTTCCTTAGTGATACCCCCTCGGAAACCCAAGGAGGGGTCACTATGAGTTGGATCTGACTCCACAGCAGTGCATTTGGTTTTTGATTTGGAAGGCCTGGGCAGGGGGTGAGATTGGGGAATGACTGCTAATACGT
>NW_006921666.1:8118322-8146563 GCF_000298275.1 Orycteropus afer afer | reverse complement strand
AGGGGTCGCTATAAGTCGGGGCCGACTCGATGGCAAATAACAACAACAACATGTGAGAAGCACTGTGTTAAACCCTGGCTGTCAAAAATATGTAAGCTTCTTTCATGGCACGCCTAATCTGATTTAGAGACAAGGCAAATGTATAAAAAGATTGTTCACAGTCTGCAGCCCTGATTGCAGGAGAGCATGTACAAATGCCACTTGAGTACTGTAGGAGTGCATAGAGATGAGAAGTTGTAGTGGGCTAAAGGTAACTGGGGAGAGATTGAAACTGGAATGAAGGAAGCAGTATATTTGCAGCAAACACAAACACACACACACACATAGACACACACCAGTGGCAAATTGGTTTCCTCCTCACTATAAGATTCCATGTAAAATGTAGAATTCCATGTAGCAGTTGCTATTTGATTAACATGAAAAATTCTCTTTTTCGTCATATTCTTTCCATTGCTAGTAAGCCTAGTGTGCTAATTCAGTAAAAACATTGCTTGTTTAGCTTTTCTTCCACATATGGACCAGTGATTAAGCAGTTATAGAGGCAAATTAATTTACATCTTAATGTGGCCACAAGGCCATGCAACAGCCTCTCCAGGTTTACCCTGTAAGTAACAACAAGGAGATAAAGCTACAATCACGCATCTCTGGCTGCAGTGCAGTGAATTACTTTATATGGCCCTTCTAGTCATAGTCTTTGCGACTCTCCCACACAATGATTGGGTGGGACTGTGGAACTAAGGTGCTTTTGGCCCACCAAGGGGATTGGGCCACTTGCCACTAATGCCCATGGCGGTGTATGGAACCTCTGATGGTTAAGGTTATGTGTCAACTTGTCTGGGCCATGATTTTCAGTGGTTTGGCAGTTATGGAATGATGTGATTTGGCAGTTATGGAATGAAGCAATTGCTGTCCATTTAGTGATGTGATATAATTATTCTCCATTTTGTAATATGTTATAAATACTAGCCTCTATGCTGTGGTTATGGTCCCATTTGGGAATGAGTTGTCTATTATGTTAATGAGGCAGGGTTAGCATGAGATATGTCTGTTTGTTTGGATTTTGTAACATTTATCAACTTTTTCACATTCATATTTATTATGATTAATAACATTAGTCTAAATAAATATTCTCTGCAGTATTTGTTTTTTCTCCTTATTTGCATTTTTAAATAGTTTTTAGATATCTTACCTTGTGCTAATTTAAGGGCAATAATATAGTGACAGTTTTAGAAGATGTTGAGGTTTATAAGCTCTTTCCAGTTCATATAAATGACTTCTAAAAACTGAATTTTTGTGTTTTTTTTTTAAATTATGATTTGGGTGAAAGTTTATAGAGCAAATTCATGTTCCATACAGCAGTTCACATATACTTTGTCTCATGACATTGACTGCAATTTACCACAATGCAACAGCTCTCCTCCCATAGCTACTTCTTCCGTGTCCTTCCCTCCCATGCACTCCTGCCCCTGAGCGGTCTCTCTGTGCATGCACAGCCATTTTATTCTCCCATGATTGATCTCTCCAAGGAGTGTATCTGCCTAATGTAAATGTGCAGCTCATATGCCTGTCTTTTGTTCGGCTGGAAGCCACAGGAGTGGGTTCAATTCCAGACCTGAAGGGCAGCTAGGGGCCATAGTCTCAGTGGTTCCACCACGCTCTATCAGACCAGCAAACCTGGTCCTCTGTGTGTGTGTGTGTGTGTGATTATGAGTTTTGTTCCTCATTGTTTTCCCACTCTATCTAGGATCTCCTACATAGATTCCCCTCTGAGTGGTTGACAGTGGTAGCCAAGCACCATCTAGTTCTTCTGGTCTCATAGTCGTATAGGCTGAGGATCACATGGTGTACCAGTCCCTTGGACTAATTATTTCCATGCATCTTTGGTTTTCTTCATTCTTCTTTGTTCTGGGTGAGGAGAGACCCATCATTGCATCTAGATGGCCGCTTGCAAGCTTTTAAGATCCCAGTCGCTACTCACCAAAGTAGGATGTGGAACAGTGTTTTTGTGTAGTATGTTATGCCAGTTGAGCTTGATGTCCCTGCGACCATGGTCCCGAGTCCACCGGTCCAACTATTTGCTCCCTCAGGGTAGCTGGCTGTGGCCAAGAAGTGACTACAGCCTTGTCCCTTGTCAGCTCTAGTATATACCTGGAAATTCTTGCACAACATACAAATACACTTGTGGAAACATTGTCTGCCAACCCTGTACGTGGTCATGGGCACACTCCCCCCTACATAGACGTACCTAACCGTTCAGCCTGTCCACCCGTAGATCAATGTTTGCCGTCACTAACAATGCAGTATTATATGTGCAAAAGGGTTCATCTTTGTTGTCTGTACCTCCCATGCACCTCTCTATGTCGTCCTCTTCCTCAGTGCCACCATGTTGATTGCTCACATTTGGTACCTTGCCTTCCCTTCACCCAAACCAGTAATTGTCTCTACATATCTAGCAGTGTTCCCTCCCCTCCCCTCCTACCCCTGGCAACCAACAAAGAAAATTTCCTTCCATAGATAAACCTTTCCTTGACTTTTTACAATAATGAACCAATACAAAATTTGTCCTTCTGTGATTGACTTATTTCACTGAGCATAATGTCCTCTAAGTTCATCCACATTATGCGGTGTTTTGCAGATTCTATGCTAGTCTTTAGGGTTACGTAGTATTCCGTTGTGTGTATGTGCCATAGTTTGGTTATCCATTCTTCTGTTGATAGACACCTAGGTTGTTTCCATCTTTTTGCTATGGTAAATAGTGCTGTGATGAACATGGGTGTGCATATATCGGTTCTTGTCCTGGTTCTCACTTCTTTAGGATATACACCTAGTAATGGAATTGCTGGGTCAAATGGTATTTCTCATTCCAACTTTTTAAGGAATCACCATACTGCTTTCCACAGTGGTTATATCATTTTACAATTGGGTGGGATGTGTCTTGAATCACTCACTGCCTTACTAGGGAATGTAAATCAAGTTACCACCCTAACCCTAGTCATTGCCCCTATCAGCCTTATTCAGGTCACACCCTTGTAGCACCTTGCTCAAGCAGAGGGAATTCCTGGGTGTAGTCTATATCCGGTATGTATGAGTGCTCTGGCAGCATTCCCTCTCTTGCTCTGGGTCCTGCATCCGACTCCTCATCATCTGACCTCTGGTCCTTAGAACTTGAGCCAGCAGCTTATCGTCTGACCTGATTCACCAGTTTCCACAGCCTTGGTAGCTAGCATCTTGTTGGCTTACCCGCCCATTTGGGTTCATCTGCTGCTGCAACTACAGGAGTCAGGAGAACCCTCCAGCCTGATGCTTCATCTACAGATTTGGAACTTGCCAGCCTTCACAACCATGCGAGCCATTTCCTTGATGGTTTGTGAGTTCTGTGAGACATTGCAGTAAGTTATGGAACCCAAAGACAGGAGGGAGAGTTCTAGGAGGAGAAGGAGGAGTTGATGTTAGAAATGATGGAGTGGTACAGCAGTTTGGAAAAGTTGGCCATTTGAGATGTCTTTAACCTCTTCCTCACAGGAACCACCTTTGTGCTGATCCTTCTAAAAGAAATCATTCATTTACTGGCCTAGGATGAATTTGACCATACCTTGATAATGATTTTAATTATTTTTGCTTTGTTTGCTGAATGGGCTTACTATCTACCCATTAGAATCTCAACGAGCTTTATTTTTAAAACTACACTGGGTTTTTTAATGTTCTACATGCTAAATGTTAACCTCTTTATGACATGCATTGATGATTTATGAATTTTCATTAGGCACAACTCATTGTTGAAGCACTGAAGCAGTTAGTTACCATTGCAGCTAATTCTTATTTGAATAAACAAATGAGTCCTTTAAAAAGATTAGCCAGGAGAGTTTTAAAAATTCACAACAGCACTGATATATATCAGTTCTGGCTTGGCAGACTTTGACCCAGGGCTGTACAGTGTTTTATTACTCTCAGCTACATAAGGACACATAGCACCATTTTTGCAGCAGATATTTTTATAACTCTACAAAATGATTAGACTGACGTAGAGCAATTCTCTAAATTCATAGGTATTAAAATATTCTGGCAGCTGTCTCCTTTTTGCCTTTAAGTTGAGACATCATGATGAGATAAGACTGCACCAGGCCTGATCCATATATGAATGACATTAGGCATGGTATTCTCACACTATTGACAGGGTCTTTGTTGCTATAAATAGGAGAAGTCTCGAAGGAGGGGTATTCCCATTATCGTAATTCCAAATTTATACCCAGTAATATTCTTGTTTTTCAGAAATCTCCTTGCTTCAAAACATATTCTGCAGAAGTTATGGTATAAAAATATTTCTGAATTCTAACTAAAACAATTTGACTTGTGCTCAAAACAGAAAATATCTTTGGCTAGGAGTTTGGGATATAGGTTAGGATTAAAAGAGTATTTAGGAGACTCTGAATGGAAGACACCTGGTAGATTGGTTTGAGTACAATGACAGACTCCTCTATTCTCAGAATAGGCCTAGTAACTCCAGGACTCTGGTTCATAGTCCTCCATGGGAGACAGAGTGTGGGAAGGTCTCACTCGTGTTATGATAAAAGGAATTGTGCTGGCGTAGTGGGTAAGGCATTCGGTTGCTAACCAAAAGGCCTGCAGTTCAAACCCATCAGCTGCTCTGCAGGAAGAAGGTGAGGCAATCTACTTCCATAAAGATTTACAGCCTCCCGCAATGGGGGTCTCTATGAGTTGGAATTGAGTCAATGGCCGTTTGTTGTTTTTTTTTTCTTTCCATGTTGTCATGATCTTAACAACTCTCTGTCTCCTCTTCCCCTGAATACTCCCTACCTGCTTCTAAGTGTCTGGAATTCCTTTAACTAGGAACAAAACATTTCATTTTCAGTTGAAAGATTGGCCTCTTCCTGAGAAATATGAGACTTTAAATGGCAAATTATTGGTACAACCATTTTGGAAAACTGTTTGGCAGTGTCTCCCTAAGGCTGATCTTACATATTTCCAGTAATTCCACTAGATATATACCCAACAAAAATGTATACAAGAATGTTGAAGTACCATTATAATAGACCCAAATTAGACACAATCTAAAAGTCCATTGATGGTAGACTGGATGAATTATGATATATTTATATAGTGGAATACTCTATGAAGCTCTGGTGGCATACTGGTTAAAGCATTTGGCTGTTACCTGAAAGGTTGGTGCTATGAACCCACCAGCTGTTACATGGGAGAAAGATGAGGCAGTCTGCTTTCGTAAACATTTACAGCCTTGGAAGCCCTTTGGGACATTCTACTCTCCAAAAAAGGGTCACTATTAGTCTGAATCAACTGAATGGAAGTGGGTTTTTTCTATAGCCATGAAAATGAGCAAACTGTTACTATGTGCATCAACATGAATGAATCTCAGAAACATACTATTGAGTGAATGAAGCCAGGCACAGAAGAATACAGGCTGTACAATTTCATTTACGTAAAGTTAAAAAACCAGCAAAGCTAATTTATGTTGATAGAAGTCAAGATAGTAGTTACGTTGGGGGGGTGTGATAGTTAGAATGGGACGTGATGGGAGACGTCTGGTATGCTGGCAACAGTTCTAAATATAGGTTATGTGTTTGTACACAGGTATGTTCCTTTGGTGAAATTTCTCACATGTAAGCTTAAGATTTGTGCATTTTTCTCCATCTATTATACTTCAGAAAGTTAACCACCCCCAAAAAAAATTAAAGCAAATAGTGACTGAGATAAAAATTGGAACTAATGAACCCTATCCTTAACATGAAATGATAGCTGTCACAGCCTTTCTGGTTTGATGTGGGAAGCTCATGAAGAGTATTAAGCATCTGTAGTTTCCACATAGTTAAGAAGAGGATGTTGAAGATGAAGGGAACCATCTTCCAGGATTTCAAAATGTTGTATGGAGCAGCCTTATATAATTGGATAGAAATAATAGAAAATGTTATCTGGAGTATTTTTCACAGGTAGCTATGAAAAAATGTACAGCATTTTTGTGTCTTAAATGTTTAGCTTTAACATAAACATTAGTATTAAAATGCTTGTTCCTAGAGGAATCATCAAGTGAGGTATTGCCGGGATAGAGTGATGAGGTGGGATGATGATGAAAGTGATTCAGTAGGTGGCAGCATTCCTTTTGAAGTTCTTAATTAAAATATGGGTACACAGGACGGGGGAAGGGGGGAAGAGGTGACTCTTAACAACTTTTTTCAGTGGGAGTGATAAAGGGTCACCTGGTGGACCAAGTAGACCAGCAAAAACATTTAAATATTTTTGTGTGGCTTCATGTATTACTATTTTCAGTGAACCTACAATATTTAGCATCTACAAAGCTAGAGGATGTATTTTTCTACTTGCAACACTAGAATGATGGCCTGCAAAAGGAAATTTGTTTAATGTAGTATTGCTTTAAATGGGTATTAATGAATGGAATGTTCTGGAAGGACCTGGCAATGCCCCCCCCCCTTTTGTTTCCTGTTTTGTATTTAGGAATATGTATATGTCAGTATTGAGATAATGACAGTAACTGCTTTGAACAAAGATTCAAGTGCAATTTCCTGATGAGGAGATTAGGATGCACTTGAGCAGAAATTAAAAGAAAAGTTAAAGTGATTGGCTGGTCTGTAAGATGACTGGTTATTTTAATACAAATTAAATGCTATTTAAATAATTCCTGGTTTTTAATATTGAAGTTTTCTTAAAATGATAGTGCTTGATGAAAGCATGGGTTAAGATACTGTAGAAGTCCAGAGTTACCAGCCAATCAAAGGACAAAACACTGTTCATGGACAATTATCTCCCACAGAATGAGAGACCAGTTCACAAATAAATTAGTTGGAGTCAAAAGGACTACAGTACTTTCAAGTCCTGACTTTGTTCCTTACTTGCTGATGACTTTGGGCAAATCACTTAACCTGCCTATTTTCTCATCTGTGAAATACAGGTGATCAGTAACTGCTGTGCCTTCTTCATGGGTTGTTGAGTGAACCAGATGGGTGCATTGTCTTTGAGGATGCTATGTTAGTGGTGATAGAATTAACAAATAGTCTATCACCACTTATATTTAAAAGCAAAGGCTATACATATTATTTTTCTGTATTGGACATTTAAAATAAAGACATTGAGCCTTAAAAGAAAAATTTATCATGTTTCACTTTGGAGTTATCCACTGGTGACACAGTGGTTAAAGTACGAGGCTGCTAACCAAGATGTCAGTGGTTCGAATCTACCAGCCATTCCTCAGGAGAAAAATGGGCAGTCTGCTTCTGTCAAGATTTACAGCCTTGGAAACCCTGTGGGGCAGTTCTACTCTGTCCTGTAGGGTTGCTATGAGTAAGGACAACTTGATGGCAGTGGACTTGGTTTTTATTTTTTTTGTGCCAGCAATTACTATTTTGGGATAAGGGAAAGTTGGTGCTGCTGACTTGACTGTGCTTAATCGTTAGCCAGAGTATATACAAATTGTTTCTTGTTGCTTCAAACTCAAGAAGAGGAACAGGAACATTATACACTGTAAAGAACGTTTATGTTTGCTTTGAGAATGTGTTATATTTTTTCAGATACCCCTTCCAATTATATTTTTGTTTATTTTAATATTAGAATTGGTTTGTGTTTTTCTTTTTTTGTATGTTGTGTGTGAGAGAGTTTTAGGGATTTCCCGTTTATTGTATTATAGTAGTCATTGACATTTTACATAATGATAACATCTTATGGAGAATACATTCAAAACTGATAACTAAATGTATTGATAACTAAATCTATTTGTTATTCCTGTTAGGTAAAAATAAGTAAGTTTTTTTCATTTGTAAGTGTATTGCCTTTTAATATTTCAAAAAATATTTTTAATGGAAAATTTTTTTTAAGTATATTTTCAATTTTCTTGTAAAAACATAAATGTTTTGAAACACTTGAAAGATGTTTTGGCATCTTTCTGACTTAGTTTGTAAATTGTCACTGATATTTTTAGATAAACTTTTTATTTTAGAAGAGCATTATTAGATTTATAGAAAAATTATGGCAGGTAGTATGGAAAATTTCCATATAACCCACTCTGAGTTTCCCATTATCATTAGTATGATATATTTGTTATAATTAATGAACCAAAATTGCTACATTATTATTAACTAAAGTCTATAGTTTATTCACATTTCCTTAGTTTTTACCTGATGTCCTTTTTCTATTCCAAGCCTGTCTTCTGAGATGCTTTTGGGTGGATTCGAACCTCCAACCTTGTGGTTACCAGCTGAGCTGTAAATCGTTTGCACCACGCAGGGACATCTCAGAAGGAACCAGTCCTCTAGCTGGAAGCAAGAGTCTTGATCTACTCATATCCCTAAAGCAGTTTTTTAAAAAACTAATTGTACTTATTGGGGCAGTTACCTTGGGTTTTAATGTTACTCCTAAGAGCTTTATTTAATCTGTATTGGCCTTTTAATTAGTAATGGGCAATTTTGGGTGAATTGTTAATTGATTAGAATTGTGGAAATTATATGCAAAGCTATTTTGTCACTGCAGCCTAAAACAGTGCAAGATTAAAACAGGGTCTGGTTTAGTTACTATTCTAAGATGAATGCTTGAGAACTATTGTTTTACTGGTTTTGGTTTGTATTCCAGCCTGGTGTTGGTTTTAACTCTTCTAAGAATTATTGTCTTTTAACTCACAGAGGTCCTTGATTCTACTCCATGAAGGGCCACTTTTCTGCCAATCAAAAGGCAGCATCTCTGAGATTGATTTTCTGTTACGGTGGATAATAATGGCTGCCTCCTGACAACATTTCAAACTCTTTTATGTAAACAGAAAGCAATCAAATAAGTACTAATCCAAGGATTATGGGGACCCAAATCCTGCGGCCAGGGGAAGGAGCTCTGCAATGTGTCCCTGGCTCTTTGCCTTGGGGGGGCAGGAGCCCCTGTCTCCTTCCTGGAAAGCTTGTTTGCTGCTTGTGCTGCCTGTTGGATTTCAGTGTGCTAGGACCAAAACACGCCTGCAGCTCCTGAGTGGAATTCAGAGAGACACTTACATTTCCATAAATAAATTAGGAATTCACTGGTTTCTTTGGGCTAATCAGGGCAGGCTGATAAACCTTGCTAGCTGTTTAATAAATGAATTGTGACTGATTACCTATTAATATGGACGCCTCAGGAATTCACCCTGGGGGAAGCAGAGCAGTGAAATAGAGAGGGGCATGGCCCCTTGGGAAATCAGGGCTTCATGTTTGCAGCTTAAATATCTCTGTGAAGTATCAATAAGGAGGTAATTGAATTTTGAACACAAACATGAGCGCCGGATGGATGAAAGGGGGAGGGGGATCTGATCATCTCTTCTCTGCTCCTTCATTCTCCCCTCCCCTTTTCCTCAGAGACCACTCTAGTGAAGATAGATGCTAAATCCATTAAATAAAGATTACACTCTGTCGTAGTAGAAAATGGCAGCTTAGCTAGATCCCTGGGCAAATTGGGGCCTTTTGCAATACCGAAAATTAAAATATACATTTTTAACAAGTGTGCTATCTTCCTAGCAATAATGCCAGGCCAGCTTGTGGGGTTTGCTCTTCCTTCAGATCGGCTTTTGTTTGGGCAGATCACTTTCTCTTGTATTAATGCCAATCTTTTCTGTATTCCTGGAGCAGAAGGGGCTGGGGTTTTTTTTATTTATTTTTAAAGCTTCTGTTGAGGCCTTTCCTGTAGCGGCCTGCTTGCCTGTAATCAGAGGAGTGGGAAGGAGATTAGTGTCCCACAAATTGACGGTAGATAAATGTTCCCTCCCCTTAACTGGTGGGTCCAGAAGAGCCCAATCACTTGTATTTCGGGGATGATTGGAGACTGTACAGCTGAGCAAGAAAAGGGCTTACAGACTGAAACAAACACTGATGTTTTAGATGCAATTTTACTTGGCTTTATTTCTTCTAGATAAGATTATTGATTTGGTTTGTCCTATTTTAAGCGAGATAAAGTCATATTAATGTAGAAAAAGAAGAATTGGCATCGTTCGGTTATGGATCGTAATACTTAGCCCTTTTTGAACAATAACAAAAAATAAGCATCAAGCCTTAAATAGTTTTGTTATCTTTATGTGAATACCCACCAAGTATTGGCTTTGTAGACTAACTTGTTTCTGTGTCAGTCTACAGTTGTTCCAAGAACCATTTCCTAATGCTTTAGGCAGTCTATCAAGGATTTATTGACCATCTGTTAGGTGTGTAGCCATGGTCAGTGGTAAAGAAAAAAAAAAGTCCTGTGTGACTACAGATGCTTCCTAAAAAACAAAGCTAATCATATCACACTGCTGCTTTGGTTTCTGGCGTCTTGAAAGATAAAATTCAGATTCCTCAGACCTTCACCAAAGGGCCTTCCTAATACTGACCTAGCTTTTCTCTTCCGTTTTATCAGGAAAACTCCTGCTTACCCTTCAAGGCCATTTAAAATCTCACCTCCTTGATGAAGTGTCTTCCCATTCCCTCAAAAAAAAAAAACCAAACTCACTGTCATCTTGGGTTTCTGAGGCAGTATCACTACAGTAGATTGCCCAATCTTCCTTCTGAAGAGTGGCTGGTGGGTTTGAACCTCTAGCCTTCTGTTTAGTAGTCAGATGCCTTAGGCACTATGCCACCAGAGCGCCCCTCCCATTCCCTCAGGCAGAGTTAAATTTTTGTTAGAATTCCATGTTGAATCTCCCCCAGAGGCTCTGAGGATTCCCCTTGGAAAATACACAGCTTCTTGATGAATTTTTTGCATCATTTGCCAGATCGTGTTGCAGATATGCCCAGTTCTTTATTTCAACATCAGAAGTCTCTTGATGGTCAAACTTTTAATAATTTGTCCTTATGGCACTTCACTTGATAGTTTAACTTTGTTTTGCAGAGACAGAGGATATCTTTCTAGTTAAGACAGGAAGGAACTCCTCTGTTTGCTGCCATTATTGTTATTGCCATTATAAATTATTGTTCTCTGTTGTTGTTGTTGTTATATGCCATCGAGTCGGCCCCGACTCATAGTGACCCCTCCTTGGGTTTCCGAGGCAGTATCACTACGGAAGTAGGATTGCCCAACCTTCCTTCCGAGGAGTGGCTGGTGGGTTTGAACCGCCAGCCGTCTGGTTAGCAGGCAAGTGTCTTAGCCACTATGCTACCAGAGTTCTCTAGACAGCAGAAATCAAACTTCTTTAGTCTGATCGCCACAGTTCACAAATGGCCCTTAATGATTTTGATTGCTATTTCGCAAAGACAAATAGCAAAATTTCAGAATTTTCTAGTAATTCTACTATGTTACAAGTTTCTACATTGATGTCCTTGGTCCCTGACTACAGTGAACTTTTGCATCCAGATGATTATAGATGTCCTTCCGGGTCTCCTTAACCCCAGCTTCCTGCTATTTCTCTGGGCCCTAACACTCTTTCCAGCCTTACACACAGCACAAGGGAAATAAGCATTTAAAGGCTCTGTGTTATTTATTCTAGGACAACTGTGTCTCTGCATACAAAAGAATGAAGTTAGACCCATATATGAAATTTAGCCATATATGAAAATTGACTCAAAGTAAAGCAGTAGCCTAAGTTTAAGAGCTAAAGCTCTTAGAAGCAAACACAGGGACCTGGTTTTTGGTAATAGATTCTTAGATATGACATTTAAAATGCAGGCAATGAAATACAAAATAGGGAAATTGGATTTCATCACAATTTAAAACTTTTGTGCATCAAAAAGTGTAAAGGCAGCCTGCCAAACAGGAGAAGATATTTGGAAACCATATATCTGCTAAAGGTTAATATACAGACTATATAAAGAACTTCTGCAAGTTAACAGAAGGACAAAAATTTTTCATGGACAAAGGACTTAGACATTTTTCCAAAGAAGGTACACAAATGGCCAATCAACACATGAAAAGATATTCAACATCGTTAGTCATTTGTTGTTGGGTGCCATCAAGTCAATTGTAGCTCACAGTGACCCCATATCACAAGTAGAACTATCCCATAGAGTTTCCTAGGCTGTAATCTTCATGGGAGCAAATAGCCAGATCTTTGTTCCCATAGAGCACTGGGTGGAATTGAACCGCTGAGATGTTTCTGTTAGCAGCCCAGTGCTTAACCATTGCACCCTTGTTAGTTACTAGGGAAGTGCAAATCAAAACCAGAGTGAGATAACATTTCACACCTGTGGCTGTTACCAGAAGAAAGGAAAATAACAAGGGTCCTTAAATAAGTAATTTCTTTTATAAGGATCAGCCCACAAAGCTGGTTCCTGAGGCAGAGGTTAAAGATGTCCCAACTATCCAGCTTTTTCAACCAGCTGTAGCGCTCCACTCCGTCATCTCTAACACCAACTACTTCCCCTACTCTCAGCACTCTCCCTCCAGTCTTTGGGTTCCATAATTTGCTGCAAAGTCTCACAGAACTCATGAATCACGCTTACAGCTTAGTGGTTTATTAGGAAGTAACAGGGTACAAGAGATCAGGAACAACTCAGGATATAATTTTTGATCAGAACAGCTGCTTCTTGCCCTCTGCTAGTAGGCCCTGGTTGGGGCCTTCTTGGGCAGGTGTTTAAAAGAAAGGTTAAAACTCTTAAGCTCTACTGGGTCACTAAGCCTTCTGGCTCCACTGTCACTTTTGCTACTGCTAAGCCACTATCCCTCTGCTGCTGCTTCTCATCGTCTTGCACTGTATCTGGTTTTACAGTTCTCTGTCTCCTGGGTCTAGGAAGTTTTCAGCACAGGCACCCAGGATCCAAAGGACACATTCCACTCCCATCTTTTCTTCTTGGTGATAACAAGGTCCTCCTTCTCTTCTGGGATTGGCTCTCTTTTAAACCTAAAAAACAAAAACAAAAACAAAAAACCCACTGCCGTTGAGTCAATTCTGACTCATAGCGACCCCTTCTTTAGGTTTCCGAGGTGGTATCTCTATGGAAGTAGATTGCCCAGTCTTCCTTCATGGCTGATGGGTTTGAACTACCAGCTTAGCAGATGGCAAAACTAACCAGTCCTTTCATTCAGGTTCCATACACCTTATTTGCAAGGTCCCACCCCTATGAGGGTGCCATGCACCTTATTTGCATTATTACCAAGCTGTCCAGTCCCCTTGGGGGGCCACAAGCTCCTTATTTGCATAGTCCCACCCAATTATTTGGTGAGAATTATGAGACCATGGCTATCGTTATTGTTAGATGCCATCAAGTCATCTCCGACTCATAGTGACCCTATGTACAACAGAACGAAACACTACTGGGTCCTGTGCCAGCCTCACAATCCTTGCTATACCTGAGCCCATTGTTGTAGCCACTGTGTCAATCCATCTCATTGAGGTATTTCCCCTTTTTATCTCATTGAGGTATTTCCTCTTTTTTGTTGACCCTCCGCTTTATGAACCATGATACCCTTCTCCAAGGAATGGTTCCTTCTGACAACATGACCAAAGTAGGTCAGACAAAGTCTAGCCATTCTCGCTTCCAAGGAACATTCCAGCTACACTTCTTCCAGGACAGATTTGTTAGTTCTTATGGCACTCCGTGGTACTTTCAGTATTCTTCGTCAGCACTACGACTCAAAAGCATCAACTCTTCTTCTGTCTTCCTTGTTCATTGGCCAGCTCTCACATGAGTATGAGGCGATTGAAAATACCATGCCTTGGGTTAGGTGTACCTTAGTCTTCAAGGAGACATCTTTGCTCTTCAGCACTTTAAAGAAGTCTGTTGCAGCAGATTTGCCCACTGCAGTAGGTCATCTGATGTCTTGACCGTTGCTTCCATTGGTGCTTATTGTGGTACCAAGTAATATGAAATCTCTGACAACTACAGTCTTTTCTCCATTTATCATGATGCTGCTTATTGGTCCAGTTGTGAGCATTTTTGTTTTCTTTATGTTAAGGCGTAATCCATACTGCAGGCTGTAGTCTTTAAACTTCATCAGTAAGTGCTTCAAGTCATCCTCACTTTCAGCAAGCAAAGTTGTATTGTCTGCATATCGCAGGTTGTTAATGAGTCTTCCTCCAATCTTGATGCCACATTCTTCTTCATATAGTCCATCTTCTCAGATTATTTGCCCAGCATACAGATTGAATAAGTATGGTGAAAGGACACAACGCTGACATACTCCCTTCTTGATTTTAAACCATGCAGTGTCCCCTTGTTCTGTTCAGACGGACAGCTTCCTGGTCTATGTACAGGTTCCTCATGAGTACAATTAAGTGTTCTGGAATTCCTATTCTGCTCAATGTTATCCATAATTTGTTAGGATCCATACAATCAAATGCTTTTGCATAGTCAGTAAAACACATATATAAATGTCTTTCCTGGTATTCTTTGCTTTCAGCCAAGATCCATTTGACATCAGCTATGATATCCCTCATCCCACATCCTCTTGTGAATCCAGCTTGCATTTCTGGCAGTTCTCTGTCAATATACTGCTGCAACCATTTTTGAATTATCTTCAGTAAGATTTTATTTGCATTGTGATATTAGTGATATTGTTTGATAATTTCCACGTTCTGTGGGATCACCTTTCTATTGGATGAGTACAAATATTAATCTCTTCCAGTCAATTGGCCAGGTAGCTGTCTTGCAGATTTCTTGTCATAGATGAGTGAGTGCCTCCAGCCAGCATCCGTTTGTTGAAACATCTCAGTGGGTATTCTTTCAGTTCCTGGAGCCTTGTTTTATACCAGTTCCTTCAGTGCAGCTTCAACTTCTTCCTTCAATACCATTCGTTCTTGATCATGTACCACCTCCTGAAATAGATAAACAATGACCAGTTCTTTTTGGTGTAGTGACTGTGTGTATTCCTTCCATCTTCTTTTGATGTTTCCCACATCATTCAATATTTTGCCCATAGAACCTTTCAGTATTGCAACTCAAGGCTTGAATATTTTCTTCAGTTCTTTCAGTTTGGGAAATGCTGAGCATGTTCTTCCCTTTTGGTTTTCTAACTCCAGGTCTTTGCACATTTCATTATAATAACTGACTTTGTCTTAAGCTGCTCTTTGAAATCTTCTGTTCAGCTCTTTTATCTTGTCATTTCTTCCATTTGCTTTAGGTACTCTCCATTCAAGGGCAAGTTTCAGAGTCTCTTCTGACATCCATTTTTTTCTTTTCTTCCTTTCCTGTCTTGTTAATGACATTTTGCTTTCATCATGGATGATATTCTTGATGTCATCCCACAATTCCTCTGGTTTTTGGTCATTGGTGTTCAGTGCATCAAATCTATTCTTCAGTGCATCAAATCTATTCTTTAGATTATCTCTAAATTCAGAAGGAATATAATCAAGGTCTTATTTTTGGCTCTTGTGGACTTGTTTTAATTGTCTTCAGCTTGAACTTGACCTTGTGTATGAGGAGTTGGTGGTCTGCTCCTGGCCTTGTTTTGGCTGAAGATATTGAGCTCCATCACCTCTTTCCACAGATGTAGTTGATCTGATTCCTGTGTACTCCATCTAGTGAAATCCACATGTATAGCTACTGTTTGTGTTGTTGAAAAAAGGTATTTGTAATGAATAAGTCATTGGTCTTGCAAAAGTCTATCATGCAGTCTCCAGTGTCATTTCTATCACCAAGGCTATATTTTCCAGTTACTGGTGATTCTTCTTTGTTTCCAGCTTTTGCCTTCCAGTCACCAGTGATAATCAACACATCTTGGTTGCATGATTGATCAATTTCAGACTGCAGAAGTTGGTAAAAATCTTCGGTTTCCTCATCTTTGGCTTTGGTGGTTGGTATGTAAATTTGAATAGTAGTATTAACTGATCTTCCTTGTAGGTGTATGAATATTATCCTATCACTGACAGCATTGTGCTTCAGGATAGATCTTGAAACATTCTTTGTGATGATGAATGCCAGGCCAACAATAAAAACAACAAGACACTGCCATTGAGTCAGATCCAACTCATAGCGACCCCTCCTTGGGTTTCCGAGGCAGTATCATTGCAGAAGTAGATTGCCCAACCTTCCTTCTGAGGAGTGGCTGGTGGGCTTGAACCGCCAGCCTTCTGGTTAGCAGTCTAATGTCTTAGGCACTAAGAGCTCCTGAATGCCATGCCATTCCTCTTCAATTTGTCATTCCCGGCATAGTAGATCATATGGTTGTCTGATTCAAAATTACCAAAATCAGTCCATTTCAGCTCACTGATGTCTAGGATATTGATCTTTATGCATTCCATTTCATTTTTACAACTTCCAGTTTTCCTAGATTCATATTCGTACGTTCCACATTCTGATTATCAGTGGATGTTTGCAGCTGTTTCTTCTCATTTTGAGTCATGCCACATCAGCAAATGGAGGTCCCAAAAGGTTAACCTCACCCACATCGTTAAGGTTGGCTCTGCTCTGAGGAGGCAGCTCTTCCCCAACCGTATTTTAAGTGCTTTCCGACTTGAGGGCCTCATCTTCCTGCACTATATTGGACAGTGTTTCAGGGTTATTCATAAAATTTTCCAATAATATATCAGACAGTGTTTCACTGCTATTCATAAGGTTTGCACTGGCCAGTTCTTTGAGAAATGGATGGCCCCTTCCTTCTTCAGAGTCTGTCTTAGTGTGGAAGCTCTACTGAAACCTGTGCATCTTGGGTGACCCTGCTGGTATTTGAAATACCGGTGGCATAGCCTCCAGCCTCACAGCAACGTGCAAGCCACCACTAACAGACAAATGGTGGGAGACCATGGCTAGAAAGGCCATATTTAAGTGATCCATTGCACTGCAGTTAGCTATGGAGAAACTGGAACTCTCACTCATTGCTGGTAGGAATGTAAATGGTGCAATTGTTGTGGTGGCACCTTAAAAAGGTAAACATAGAATTACCGTATGACCCAACGATTCCACTCCTAGTTATACCCAAAATAATTGAAAGCAGAGACTCAAACAGATATTTGTACAATGTTTGTTGCAGAATTATTCACCATCAAAAGGTAGAAATGATCCAAATGTCCATCAATAAACAAAATGTGATATATACACACAATGGAATATTACTCAGTCATGAAGAGAAATGAAGTTCTGATACCTGCTACAACATGAATGAACCTTGAAAACATTGTGATAAGTAAAATAAGTCAGATACAAAAGGACAAATACTGTATGATTCCACTTAAATAAAATATCTAGAGTAAACAAATGCATAGAAATGAGTAGGTTAATGATTACCAAGGGCTGGGAGTAGATTTTTTTTAAAAAAAAATGTTTAAATCGGTAGTTTTTTATTTTAATTGTGAAACATAATTTTTAAGAATTAATTAGTATTTCCATTGGAGTATATTTGTCACCAGGAGCTCTGGTAGTGTAGTGCCTAAGGCACTTGACTGCTAACCAGAAGACAGGTGGTTCAAACCCACCAGCCACTCCTCAAAAGGAAGGTAGGGCAATCTACTTCCGTAGCGATACCGCCTTGGAAACCCAAGGAGGCGAGGCTATGAGTCAGGTCCAACTCCACATTACATAACATGACTGAGTAGAAACACACAAAAAAAGAAGTTAGGTAAGCATATTCTCAGCCTTTGTACTACCTGCCTAGATGACCACTTTATAAAAAAAACATGAAGGTCTTTATCTGTGCTGACTTCCTTCACAATGCTTTCGGTCTGTATACTTTCACTTTGTTCACTGGTAGCACTTACAGTAGTTGCAATTAAATCATATTGTGTGTAATTATTTGGTTGTTATCTGTATTCTTACAAAAAAAAGGGGGGGCCTCTGTATTCCTAGTGATTGGATCTAAGCTATTATAAGTTATGTGTTTTAAACCTCATTTATCTTTAATTGATTAGTGCAAGTAAAATGTGTTTTCTTGCTTGTATTAATTATTTACTTTTCAGTGCAGATTGTATCTTTTGATTTAAGAAAAATTTCATGCTGGAAATTCTGAGGTAAAAAATCTGCCCAAATTACCTCTGAAATTTTTAAATAAAGAATTAACATTGACTTTATCCCTCTAGAGAAGACTATTGGTGCCTCCATTTCCTAAAATTTTCTGGTAATCTTAGCATAACCTTCATTCCACAAAATTCCTCTTGCCTGCCTTTGTATACACATAATATTACTTGCAATGTGATATTGCTGTTTATGCAATTAACTGATTTAAGCTTCTGTATGTATGTGAATAATGCCCAGGTGTCTGTCTTGTGTTCAGGAAGATTCTCTAGTCATGATTCTTAACCTAGAGTTCATGAATCTGAAATTATAAACAAAATTGTATGTGTGTGTACACACACATGTTTTTATACAAAGAGTGTCCATAACTTTTATAAGCTTTTTAAGAAGATCTCTGTCTTAGTTACTTAGTGTCGTCATAACAAAAAATACCACAAGTATTTGGTATTTATTGTGATAAAATTACAAGATTAGTGGCTGACAAGAACCTAATAGATAAAATAACCTGATTATAAGAAAGCATTTAATACTGCTTCTCCCGGCACCTTCCTTGCAAAATTAATTAAAACTAGCCAGGATATACGAGTCTCACGAACAGAAATTTATTTTCTATGGTTCTGGAGGTTAGAAATCCAAATTCAGGACGTGGCTCTAGAGGGCAATCTTTCTTTGTCTATTTCAGCTTCTTGTCGCTGCCGGCAATCCTTGGCGTTCCTGGGCTTATAGATGCATCTGCCGTGAGTGTCTGTATTCATATAGTGTCTTCACCCTGTGTGTGTTTCTGTCTCTTCTGCTGTTTTTATAAAAGACCACTTAGAAGTACTAGGTTTAGGACCCACCCTGCTTGATAGAGAATAACTCAATTTCCAACAGGGTTATTTCACAGGTTACAGGGATTAGGACTTCAGCACATATTCTGGAGGGGACACAATTTAATTCATAATAGTCTCTGTCATTTTGGATGCTTTTATTTGCAAATAACAGATGACTGAAATGGCTTAAAGGATAAGGATGTTATCATATAAAAACAAATCCAGAGGCAAAACCCACTTCTCACTTACTGACATAGTTAGGTTCTGAAGACCAGAATGCTTATGTTATCCTAAAGTTGGCACTATGCAGAAATGGAGGGTGACCACAGCAGATCACAAAGTGGAGGGTGGCTACACCATTACATAACTGCCAAACCGCTGAGAATCACGGCCCAGCCAAGTTGACACATAACCGTAACCATCAAGCCAGCATTACTCTTGCCTTGCACCTTGGCATTCGTTATTGCCAGACATATGTCATTAGTGTGCAAAATCATCAGATAATAAATTTTTTACTACTGTCATGAATGTGAAATATTGGATAATGAAATAGGCAATAAGTGAGGAGTAGGTGTACTTGTTTTTAGGGTTGGTTAATTCGAGCCTCAGCAATATCATCAGAGATCCCTGTTGGTTTCATTTTTCTGTTTTGCCACCTTCAATGTGTTGGATTCCCTCTTAGACTGGCTTTCATCATAGTTGCAAGACGGCTGCTGCAGTTTTTGACATCATATGCGAACAGCAGTGTCCTGAGACAGAACAGGGAGTTGTTTCCTCCTGTGCATCTCTTACCAGTGAGAAAAACACCAGAACCTCCAATGCAAGTTTTCCTTCACATTCCAT
Source organism: Orycteropus afer afer (assembly GCF_000298275.1). NCBI lineage: Eukaryota > Metazoa > Chordata > Mammalia > Tubulidentata > Orycteropodidae > Orycteropus > Orycteropus afer. Next base: position 8,127,062 of record NW_006921666.1, on the reverse strand, counting down.
TGAACAGTCTTGTCACACTTCTGTGCCTAAACCAGTCCTTATCAAGAAGAATGAGACCTGGGGCTGGGGAGAGGCCCAGCGTCCTAAAAACATGATCACCCTATACTGTATGAGGTAGCTATACAAAAGATTCTTTGTAGACCCAAACACCCTTCTGCCTGTAAGAGTTTAGAATCTCTGTAGCCTCAGAGGAATTAGGTCCCCTGAGGTGACTGCTGTTGTTAGGCCAGGAAATAACCTTTAATTTTTCCGTATCCACTTTATGTAGTCCCGTATGCATATGGAGGTTTTGAGATCCCTAGGTGAAAATTATTTTTTGTATTAATTATTCATATTAAAGAGGAAGAGTTTACCTTTTGAGAGGATCTTTCATCTTTCCCATTTTTCTAAATCTTTCATAATAGTTTTCACAAATCCCTTTTATTTAATGTCTACTAAACATTAATTAACTTACTCTTTACTTTCCCAAGCACTAATGGAAATACTGGATTATAACCAATCTAATGCTTTGTGGACATCCTACTAGACACTTTCCTCAATGTGATTTAAGGCAGTTTATAATCATTCCTTGTGATCTTGAGGCCAGTTTTCAATTCGTGAGACTCGTATATCCTGGCTAGTTTTAATTAATTTTGCAAGGAAGGTGCCGGGAGAAGCAGTATTAAATGCTTTCTTATAATCAGGTTATTTTATCTATTAGGTTCTTGTCAGCCACTAATCTTGTAATTTTATCACAACAAAATACCAAAGTTCTGACATAGTTTGTTCTCTAACTCTTGTTCATCAATGCTTGGTACTCATGGTTTGAGTAACCTTATATCTCATTCAGAATTGATCTTACGGGATTTCTCTAGACTTACAACAGTAATTGCTGCAATTTTATAACATTAGGATTTAGGCATAGACTTTAATTGGTATCACATTGTGTTCCATTTATTTAGTTTTTTTTTGAGTGATTACATCAGAGTCCAGCCAGGAGACCGAAGCTGCACCAGTAATTTGAATGGGGAAAGTTTTAAATAAAGAATTGTTCAATAGATAGAAAGTAGTTAACTACTAACCTATTACCGTTGACTTGATTCTGACTCATAGTGACCCTACAGTACAGAGTAGAACTGCCCCAAAGGGTTTCCAAGGCTGTAATCTTACAGGAAGTAGATTGCTACATCTCTCTCCCATGGAACAGCGGGTGGTTCAAACTGCTGGTTAGCAGCCTGGTGCTTAACCACTGTGCTCCATGGACTTTGTCAGTTAGCTGCTAAAGAGAAAAGATTTCCAAGGTGAACAGAAGTAGCAGCTGCAGAGAGCTTCTAACCCTTAAGACAGGGAACATGAACAAGGAAGGAACCAACAAACTTAGTGGAGGGTCCATCCCCCAAGGCTGAGATCCAGACCTCTGAAGAGAGGGCATGGCTGCCCCAGGAACATGCTGTCCCCTTTCACAGGGTCTTCCAATTCTGGGTTGTAGGAGCAATCCAACACTGGTAATGAACAATCTTTGCTGCCACTGAACTGAAAGGGCCACCAGTGCCGGAGCAGACACTGCTGGTACACCCAGATGCTGATCTGCTTGTCACCAGCCTGGCAGCCTCCCTCCAGTGCCTTCTGCTGACAGATTTTAACATCCCGAGCCAGCTGGCAGGGGCAAAAGTGGCCCACAGGGTCCAGCTCCAGTATCACAAAGCAGGGCATAGAAGAGTTAACTGCTGAAAGGCAACAAATGACACCTACACAGTGATTAAAAGTGTTGTGTAAATTTAAATCTTACAAATTAAATAATTTCCCTTGGCATCAACAATCATTTTTGTTTCATTTTGTTTTTTAATAGATCTTTATTTCTCAAACCAGGGCACACCCCTGACTTTTGCATTTGAGCCACTGATTGACTTAGGTGTGAATGTGTCCTAACGTTTTATTGGTTATTTTCCATGAAGAAGTTTAATAAATACTGTTCAATCACTAGGTTTTAAAAAATTTTCAAAATTAAAAGAAAAAAAATCTGATAGTAATTGGAAGACAAACCACGAATGCAACTAGAAGAGGGCTCCCAACTCTTAGCCACATTCAGTTTTCCCACTCCCAACTTCTGTTCTAACCATTACATTTTTCTTAAACTGTGGAGCTTTCCCATTCCAACTTCCTTTAGCACCTTTTTCATACTCATTTAATTGTTCTTCAGCTGTTACTTATGCTTCCCAGCTAAATCATATGACCATTGTTGTCAGGGACCATGCTTTATATTATTTTATATATCATAGCATGTTGTTGTTGTTGTTATGTGCCGTGGGGTCGTGGAGTCGTGAAGTCGGGAGTCCTGGAATAGCAAACCCTTCTTTAGGTTTCCAAGGCAGTATCACTACGGAAGTAGATTGCCCAACCATCATAGCACAGTGTTATGCAAATGCTTATTGAGTAGGTGGAATCTTATACTACAGAACAAGAAATGGAAACATAGCCTCAAGGCAATCAGAAGCACTAGATACTTCTCCATTCTTTTTTTCATTACTAATTTTTCAGAAGCTTTCAACAGTCTGACAGTTGTCCCTTGTACTCTGGAAAGAGTGTCACATTAGGATTTTAGAGACAAAACGAAGATGAGGGTTGGGGTGGGGACAAAACAGTTGTAATTACGGAGAATGCTAAACCAAAAAAAAACAAACTCACTGCCAAGGCAATATCTCTATGGAAGTAGATTGTCCAGTTTTCCTTCTGAGGAGTGGCTGGTGGGTTTGAATTGCCATCTTTCTGGTTAGCAGTCAATGCCTTAGGTACTGCACCACCAGAGCTCCCATGGAGAATGCTAAACCAAAACCAAACCAAACTTCCTGCTGTCCAGTAGGATCCGACTCATAGCGACCCCTCCTTGGGTTTCTGAGGCAGTATCACTATGGAAGTAGATTGCCCTATCTTCCTTCCGAGGAGTAGCTGGTGGGTTTGAACCGCCAGCCTTCTAGTTAGCGGTCAAACTGAAAAATGAACTTGAGAAGAGGGTTCTTTCAGATTAATGATGGTTTTAATGGATATGTTTGTTCTCTCTCTTCCCCAAGCCCTACTAACAACAGGAAAATAATTTATTTTTTAAGGCATAAGCCTTTAAGGAGAGGAGAAAGGAAAGGTGGTCAACACAGCAAAATTTTGGAAGCTGGAAAGCATATGAAATTAGTAGACCTAAGAAAAAGAGTTCCAAAGTAGGGAAAGCCATGAACTAAGCCAATTCACACTATACCCACCCCACCTCCCAAAAAAAGCCACTGCCACTGAGTTGATTCCAATTCATAGTGATCCTAAATAGAGTGAAACTGTCTCTTAGGGTTTCCAAGACTGTAACTCCTTATGGAAGCAGAATGCCTCATCTTTCTCCCACAAAGCGGCTGGTGGATTCAAACCACTGACCTGTTGGTTATCAGCCAAATGTTTTAGCCACCACATCACCAGAAGTCCTTCACACTGTACACGCACGCTTCACACTGTACAGTCTCCAAAAAAACTGAAGTGGGTGGTTCCAGGTGAAAGGGAGATGACTACGGGAGAATTAGTTGAAATCTACTTAAAGAATCAGATACTAGATCCACTCATTTATTCTCCCCCACATAATACTGGAGCTTTAATCTCTGGAGACAGTGAAAAAGAGCATTCTTTAAATGAAGATAACAGAACTGAAAATAGGAGCACTATATGGAAAGTGTAGTGAGCTGTGCACACTGTATGCTTTGACCATCCCTCCTTCCATAGCCAGGCCTTCATCCTTCACTCAGGAGATTGGAAGAGACTTCTGGAGACTCTTGGCAGCCCAAGAGGAAAGTCATAAGGACCTTGGAAGTTCTACAGCTAAACAGTGCAGCTCACAGTTGACAAGCCTAGTTCCTACACTCAGAGTTTTCAAGCAGCTTCTTGGGCCCTTGTTCTTATTTATGAAAAAAAAAAAAAAAAAGATTACTAGCATTTGAGAAAAGCCCTAATATGAAAAATAAAGATCAAAACTAACAAGTAGGAGAAATCAACTTGGAGAAAGCAGACTATGTAAAACTATCTCATTAATATCCTTAGAAAGGTAAGACATTACAAACATGATAAGAACAGGATACTATTTAAAAAAAAAAAAAAAAAGACTGTTCAGAGAATAGAGAACTCATAGAAATTAAAAATAATGAAAAACTAAATAGAAATTTTGAGAGGTGAAATTGAAAATATCTCCCAGAAGGTATACCAAAAAGAAATGGACAAAAGAGTGAGGAAAAGAGAAGAGAACCAACCCAGTAAGAGTCAAATCTGATTAATAGGAGTTCCAGAAAGAGAAGAGAAGAAGAGGAAATAATTAAAACATTAAGGAAATAATTCAAAAAAAAACTTCCCCAAATTTCCAGTCTGAGAGGTCCTGCCACATGCCAGCAAAATAGATGAAAATAGGCCTACACTGAGAGGCACATCATGAAATTTCAGAACTCTGGGGAAAAAGAGAAGATCCTTCCAACTTTCAGAGAAGACCAAAAATAAATAAATAAATAGACCTCATGCAAAGAATTGGAAATCACAGTGTCTATGTTTTTAGACTTGGAAGATCTAAAATAATTGACCTCTCATATACTCTTAGGAACTATTGGAAGCTGTGTTCCACCCAAACGAAGGAGTAAATCAAGAAAAAGACAAAGGGAGATACAGAAAATAGGGGTTTCCCTGGTAGTACAATGGTTAAGCATTCAGCTGCTAACTGAAAGGTCAGTGGTTCAAACCCACCAGCCCACTCTGTGGGAAAAAGATGCAGCAGTCTGCTTCCTTAAAGATTATAGCCTTGAAAATCCAATGGGACAGTTGTACTCTGTCCTGTAGGGTTGCTGTAAGTCAGAATCCACTTGTCAGCAATGAGTTTTCTTTGGATTCTATGGTGATAGGGAGGAGCATTCCAGGATGATTGCCATGTGCCAGGCAGAGAGGACAACTAGGCCAGATTTGAGACTTCTTCCAGATGAAATGGGTAAATTTACATCTCAATATGTTAGGATTTAAACAGCAAATAGGCATAGAATCTGTGGTTAAATTAGAGATGAGTACATAGAAAATGAAGCAAACTAAAATAACTCAGAGAAAACAAAACCAAAAAAAAAAAAACGTCAAGGAAAAGTACGCATAGTACATGGCTTAGCTGTGACTCCAAAACCCCTTGCTGTTGAGTCTATTCCAACTCATAGTCCCTCTGTAGGACACAGTAGAACTGCCCCACGGGGTTTCCAAGGCTGCAAATCTTTACGGAAGCAGACTGCCACATCTTTCTCCCACAGAGCAACTGGTGAGTTCAAACCACCAACCTTTGGGTTAGCAACTGGATGCTTTGACAGCTGTGCCACCAGGGCTCCTCTTGCTGTGACTAGCTTTTATATAGTCATAATAAAGCAGAAACTGACTGTTGATGTAAATAGAGTTACCATTTACAGCTCTGAGAACTAGGAGATGGGATGCTTGCACACGTACTGTGGGAACATAAGGTGGGGTGGAAAACAGAGCTAAATGATTATTTTCTATATTGGGGAAAATTAATAGACAATTCCTCAGATTGAAAATCAAGAAGTAGCTATATAGGCATATTTAGTTAGAGACTTAAAGGTAATATAATCATTTTATATTGTTTTAAGCTCCTGTTCTAAATCGGGCGAGAGAGGTTGCTTCTTCTGGGAAAAAATTAATGGGAAAACTGCAGTTTTTCTTAACAAACCTTACTTTATTTTATTTTATTTTTGAAACATGCCCATATATATAGCTTTAAAAAAAATTGTTAAAAAGAGGTGAAATGGGTTATAGGAAAGACAGAAACTGCATTGTAACATCTAGAGAGACAAAAGCTAAATAACATTTAATAGGGAAATAAATGGAAACCAAAAAAGTCAATATATATGAATAGGCCAAAAATTAGAGCTATTTATCTATCTTTGTTTATGTAGAAGGAAGATAATTACTTTGAATTAAAATATGATTACTTGTATATTTTCTATTTTTGTGCTATAAACATCTGTGTGCCCAAACTTATTTCAATCCAAATAAATTATTCACTGTTTCTGGGTAGAAGGCTACTATATTTCCATCCCATGATGGAAAATGGAGCCCAGGACTCATGCCATTAGCAATATATTGGTAATACAGTTTGATTAAAGCAATTTTACTTAATCATCCATCTTTCCTTTTTTGAATTGTAAGAGATACTTTTCTGAGTATTTAGTTGGACTGCAATTCACTTGGGGGGAAAAAAAATCCATGCTAATTTTTTTCATTATTAGGATCATTTAAATATTGACCTCTAATAACGGGTAGGTTTTTGTGAGTGGAATTTTACTTTTTCACAGGGCATTGAATTGTACATTTAGCACTAGTCTGGGTGATCTCTGGGGAGAGTGGAATTGATGGGTCCTCTTTCTGCTGGTCCCGGGTGGCTTGTGTGGAGAGCAGGTGTTGCAGGGATGGTGCATGCATTCAGGAGTCATAGTGCAAATCTGATCAAGGCATATATTCCCAAAACCACTCAGTCTAGTGTCTCTCCTGGGGAAGAGGCCAGCATTGACCTCCTATGCTTTTAAAAAAAGGAAAGAAAAGAAAAAGAAAGAAAAACTAATTATCAACCTACAGCAAATGTCATTCAACTCAAATCCCTGAAGAATAAAGGCGTAGGTGACAAATGTTCCTGAGGAGAGGGTTGAGCTGTCACTTGTCTTTTTAATGGATCACCTGTGTTTGGCTATAGAATCACATGTTATTTCTCCTATTGTGTGTTTCATCTGAAGAAATAACTGAATATCTGCAAGCACAAAAGAATTGTACTATTTTTATAAACCCCTTGGATTTGAACAGAATCCTAATGTCAAGGAGGATAGTAAGGGGTTACTTTCATGGCTCTTGAAGTATTCCTGGAACAGCTGTCTATTGACTTAGTTGTCCCTAATAGTTCACTTATTTTCCTTACTTTTGATTAGACTTGTTACATCCCATTTTGTCTGCCTTGAACTATAGACATTGATCATGTCCTGCTCCAGAGAACAGAGCTAGGAACAATGGGGAGAAGTTAGAGAGAGGATATAGATAACAGATTTTTTTTTTTATTTTTTATTTTTTTTTTGATGCAGTGTCAAGGAAGAACTTTCCAAACATCCAGAAATTAAACAGACTCTTCAAAAAATACTGAATTCACTCATCACTGGGAATGCTTATCAGACCTCTGAAATGTTACTAGTGCTGCTTGGGATTAGGTGGGAGCTTGGGTTAGGTGATCTTCAAGTAGTCTTTTCAACCATAAGAGTTAAGGATTCTATTCTTTTTCCTTTCAACAGAAGAGCTACAAAACAAATAGCCAGTCTCCATGTTGACTTGTTCTATTTTCACAATATTAGTGTTTATTCCTAACCTTTTACTCCTCTCTTTTGTAGAAGTTACTTTTTATTGATGGGAATCGCAATGCTATTAGCACTTGCCTTGAATTAGTAAATATTCTGATGGAAAAATTAACCAGTTTTTTCAAACATCATTTAAAGTAAGAGGAAATATATTTAATCTGAAGCCTGAATGACTTGGGTTAGATAATAGGAAGAATTTTTGAGGGGATCCATAAATTTGGATGAAATTCTCTATTGTAAAGGCCTTTGAATGTAAGGTAGAATGTCTATCTCCGATGTCTCATTGACCTCAAGCCTTCCCTCAAAGACTGTTTTAAAAATGTCTTTTTTTCCTCATATCCCCAGTCTGATTTTTCCTCTCTCCGTTCAAGAGAAATTCCTATTTCACTAGAAATATCTATAGCATCTTGAATTAATCTTTTTCTTTGCCTTTCTCTTAATATCTGAATCCGTTGCCTTCATTTTCTTCTGCTTTCTCCCAATTCCAAGAAGTATAGATAATGCTGTTCTCAAAAGATCATTCCCCTTTTCCTTATATTCTGATTTCTGGATTTTGGTGACATCTGAGGAACCCTCAGCCTTATTTCCATGTTTATTACCTCTCTCTTCAACATCATAAGCCTGTCCCTCTTCCATATCCACTTGAACCTTTCCAGTGGTAGGGAGTTCATTTTCTTTGCTAGATGATTAGAATTATCGCAATAGACTTCTGCTTCTTTCCTACTTCTCAGTAATTTATAGCCACAGTTGTTACTTTTGAAGTCAGTAGCATCAAAGAAACAAACAGTTTTCTCTCACACTTGAATAGGTCAATATATTTTAAGGAATCTTTCTCAGTGCCCCTTTTTAAAATTTATTCATGTAACGAATCGTGTAATTCATTTGTTTCACAGTGATTAATTGAGCTCATATTATACCCTAGACACCTGTGTTCTGAGGTCTCAAAGATAAACAAGTGACATACACACATGTATGTTCAGTGTAAAGGTTTGTGTGAGGTTCATGGCAGGTAGAAAGGGGGGAATAATCAACTCTGCCTGAGTACGGGTATCAGGAAAGCCTTCAAAGAGGAGACACTTGAAGCTGGATGATGTTGAAGAGTATGTAAAAAGTTGCCAGATGGACATAAAGCAGTCTGGGAATAAAAAAGAAAGGGGGAGTGATGAGCCACTAAAGAATTGAGATAGCACGTAATAAAGTAACACAGAAGTATGAAGTCCTGTGGTGCATTTGGGGAAATGTTAGTTGTTCCTGAGTAGGTGGTCATGTGTGAGAATAGTAGGAGATGAAGTCATCGACTAGATGTAAGCAGGACCCTGACGGCTCATTCACCATTCTATCCACACATTGCCTAGTTCATAGTAGAT
>NW_006921666.1:8115618-8118177 GCF_000298275.1 Orycteropus afer afer | reverse complement strand
TTTCTTTTTAACCTGTGTTACGGTCCTTAAAGGAGCTCTGGTAGCATAGTGCCTAAGGCATTTGACTGCTAACCAGAAGGCTGGCGGTTCAAACCTACCAGCCACTCCTTGGAAGAAGAGTTGGGCAATCTACTTCTGTAGTGATACCGCCTCAGAAACCCAAGGAGGGGTCACTATGTGTCAGATACAACTCTATGGCAGTGGGTTTGGTTTTTTTGGTTTGGATGGTCCTTAAATTCACTGTCATCAAGTTGAGTCCAACTCATAGTGACCCTACAAAAGAATAGAACTGCCACCTAGGGTTTCCAAAGCTGTAAATCTTTATAGTAGACTCATCTTTCTCCACAGAGCAGCTGGTGGGTTGGAACTACAAACCTTTTGGTTACCTTAACCACTGTGCTACCAGACCTCTTTATTATTGTCCTTTATCATACTTTATCTTAATGAATGTTTAAATGTTTTAGTCTACTGTAAATATCCTTAGAATATCTTCTATATGGTCTGAGTATAGGGAGCTCTGGTGGTATAGTGCCTAAGGCATTTGACTACTAACCAGAAGGCTGGAGGTTCAAACCCACCAGCCACTCCTCGGAAGGAAGATTGGGCAATCTACTTCTATAAAGATACTGCCTCGGAAACCCAAGGAGGAGTTGCTATGAGTCGAGTTGACTCGATGGTAGTGAGTTTGGTTTGTTTGGTTTTTTTTTTAAAGTCTTTGAAGGAGGCATCAGAATTGTATGGTATAAGAACTTACACCTTGTTAAGTTCTTGCAAAGGTAGATGAACAGATTATAAAACGTCCTGGAAACTATATAACAGTGTATTCGTAAGATTTTTACAGATTGCCCCCATAATTATAATAGCTTGAAGTTTCCTATCTTTCAAGTAGGACTTTCATTACATTAGAAAGCTTCTTGCTGCCCTCTTGTGAAAAGCTAAGTAATATTCCCAATTAACATACTCAGAAAAGTTAAGTAATTTTCATGTAAAGTACACGAAGGCTCTTTATTTTTCCCAAATTCTTAGGGCTTATATCTTTTACAGATTCTCAAGCACAGTTACTAATGGTCATTTCCCTTTTTGCTGTATATCTGAGATGAATATGAAATATTTATTTGAGTATCTGCCAGGATTTATACGCTGTATTTTGCCAGTTTACCCCCTAAAAGCAAAACAAAATTAAAAACAGTTCTTGGTAAGATCAACTCTATAGTATCCTGTTAAATTCTTTAGAAGTTACTTTGGAGTTTAAATGTGCCATTTTCTCTCCAATCAAAAACAGAAGACATTGAAAAAGTATAGGAATTTACTTTAATTGCTTTTGGTGGAAGAAATTCATTCTGACTAGCCAGAGTGCAGAGCCCCTGTTAGATGCCCAAGGCCTTCAGCAGAGACACCAGAGGATTCAGACCATAGTAGCAAGACTGCTTAACTGCCCCTAGTGTGAAGGAAACTCTGGGCCCGCAAACAATGCTTGAAAACAAGCTGATCTTCAAGTAACTTAACTGCCTACTGGAAATCCAATATTTGTTAATAAGAAGTCAACAAAATCTGATACTTAATGACGTAAAGTTAACCATGTCCAGTAACCAATAAAAAACACAAAAGGGCAGAAAAATGTAACTCATACCCAAGAGTTAGATTAGTCAATAGAAACAGATTTAGAACTGATAGAGATGAATGAATTAGCTGACAAGGGCTTAATGTCTGAAATAAAAAATTCACTATACAAGATTAACAGCGTTCAGAAAAAGATAGATGAATGGCCAGTAAGTACGTGACAACATGCATAACCTTATCAAGGAAATGAAAGTTAAAATCACAATGTGATACTGCTAGATACTCATTCCAACAAAACCCAAACCCACTGTCATCAGGTCAACTGCAACTGATAACAACCCTGTAGGACAGAGTAGAACTGCCTCATAGGGCTTCCAAGGCTATAAATCTTTAGGGAAGCACACTTCCTCATCTTTCTCCCACAGAGTAGCTGGTGGGATTGAACAGCCAACCTTCTGTTTAGCAGCCCAGTGCTTTAACTACAGTGCCTAGATACCTACTGGAATTGCTGAAATTAAAGACTGACTATAGCAAGTGGTGAGAAGAATCTGTCTGTAGAACTACTAGAATTCTCATACATTGCTGGTGAGAAAGTAAAATGGTACAGCCACTTTGGGACAGTTGGGCAATTTCTTACAAAGTATTAGTAATGTATTTAGGGATGACGAATACATTAACAAAAGCAAAAGGTCTATAGTATTTTGCATACTAGAAATAAACTATTAGAAAATCTTTTTAAAAAAAAAGATTCTTGTTCTTATAACAAGAATACAAGGTACTTAAGAATAAATCTAACCAAAATTTTATAAAACTTTTATGGAGAAAATTATAAAACTTTATTGATAGACCCTTAGGAAAACTTAAATAAATGTCATGAATCAGAAGGAAATAAAAGCCATTATACTTTTTTAAAAAAAGAGTCATCTGAAAAGTGATGAACATTTGTTATGTGAGCCAAGTCTAAATTTACCTAGACCTGGAAATTAGAGCATTAATTTA
>NW_006921666.1:8102133-8106648 GCF_000298275.1 Orycteropus afer afer | reverse complement strand
AAAAAAAAAAAAAAAACTTAGCTAATATTATTCCTCTTGGTAGCAGAAGTAGTGAGCACATAGAAAGTCTTCCCTTAAATGTTTTTCCTGTAAATGAAGTTATCAGCATTGCTTGTGAATCTGAGCTAGGAGTGCTGATTCAGTTACTACTTTTAACCAGTTATTGACATGGACTGAGGATTACTTAGTTTTCATAGCAACACTAATCTTTCATTTCATGGATTTTGATGTTTAAATATTACAGCTTTGTTAAGCCACACATAAATCTAATCTACTTATATTAAATCTATTTGCATCCTAACTTCCTGAGATGAATATCTAGTCATTAAACAAAGGGAACATTTTTCAAATAATTATTCACAGTGTTTAAGTAATCTAAGTACTGGACTTATTTTAATTTAAAGTAAGTGTATTTGTTTTCTAAAGCAGTGTATCATAAATACAAACCCTGATGTTATTTGAATTTAAACAGAATTAAGTTTTTTCTTTTGAGGTTATGACAGTAATGTTCCAACTCCCAAATTTTGTCATGTTTCTTTGTCAAGAGTGTTGATTGGTTAGATTTTCAGTCAGTTCTTCAGCAAGGAGAAAGTCAGGAGGAAAGGGCTGGCTTTCATTGTACCTCAGGGTGGAGGTAAGAACGGGCACCCTTGTCTTTAGTGGCGAAATTCAAGTTCTGTTGCCTTGAAATTCTTTTTATGGAGGCGTTGACTTGAACCAAAGGGCTTTTAATACCTCTCATTTAATTTTTTCTCAGCTCTACCTATCACCATTTTTAAAAACAGCTTTATTAAGATATAATCCATATACCATAAAATTCACAAGTCAGTGAGTTTTTAGTATATTTACAGAATTGTACAACTATTGCCACAATTTAATTTGAAACCCTGTACTACCCTTAGCAAAGAATTTTGCTAAGGAGAAGAATGCTGAAAGTACCGTGGACTGCTAAAAGAACTAACAGATCTGTCCTGGAGGAAGTACAGCCAGAATGCTCCTTGGAAGCGAGAATGGCCAGACTTCGTCTCACCTACTTTGGTCATGTTGTCGAAAGAGACCATTCCCTGGAGAAGGATGTCATTCTTGGTAAGGTGCAGGGTCGAAGAAGGAGGGGAAGGCAAGGCCCTCAACCAGATGGATTGACACAGTGGCTGCTGCAATGGGCTCAAGTATAGCAGGGATCGCAGAGCTGGCGCAGGACCGGGCGGTGTTTCGTTCTGCTGTGTGTAGGGTTGCTATGAGTCAGAGATGACTCGATGGCACCTAACAACAACACACTACCCTTAGCAGTTACTCCTCATTCCTCTTGATCCTCATCTCTTCCCTATCCCCCACAGGCCCTAGCCCACCATTAACCTACTTTGCTTATTCTAGTTATTTCATATAAATGGAATCATACAGTATGTGGTCTTTGTGATTGGCATCTTTTACTTAGCATAATGTTTCTAAGGTACACCCTTACCATAGCATGTATCAGAATTTCATTCCTTGTTATTGCTAATGTTCCATTGTATGAATGTACCACGTTTTGTTAATCCATTTCATCAATTGTATTTTTGTGTTTTTTACTTTGAGGCTGTTATGAATAATGTTATTCTGAACATTCAACTACAAGGTTTTGTGCCATCACCTATTTTTAACTTTATCTTGATGGTAGGGGTTTGTTCATATATTGTGATACAAGATTTACATTAGAACACCCAGGTACAGGTTTAACTTAGTATGAGTACATCACACGTCATCCAGTGATGTAAATGCATTTTTGCTAAACTGGTAGAAAGTCACTCAACTATTTATTAGTCTCTCCTTTGTCTTTTTGAGTCATTGGTGACTGACTGGGCAAGCAAAAACATGGCCGTTTAGACAATATCACTTTTAATGGTGGATTCCACTTCAAGGGACTCTCTAGAGTTTAGTATTTCATAATTTGAGCTAGAATGGAGAAGAATGGCTTAGGAATGGCTTCAATTTAGAAAAATCCATTTAAAGTTAATTGGCTTTCTTGGATCATATCTTGTTTTGTTGCTGTAGTTGTTTTAAATCTCAAACATGTATTCTTGTTTTTGCTCCAAGTGAATGCTTACAAGAAAGAGCCTATACACTTCTGGCATATAGAAATTAATTTATCTATTGACATTAACCTCAAAGATACACCATCGATTGTACAGATAAGGTGAATATACCCAGTACCTCAAGCTGAACATGGACAATTTTTTAGAAAATGTTTAAAAGAATGTGATTAATGATAGGAATCTTTAAGTAGGTTATTCACATGATATTCTGGCCTTCAAAATCAATTTTGAATTTTGGGGTTTATTTATTAAAGGACTCCTTCATCAAATCAGAGCAAGATTTCTATATTCCATTATTCCTAGGAATTTATATTTTTACCTACAGCTGCAGTAGGCTTTTGAACAAGGTAGCCAGACTGCTCCTTAAAGGCTGGATCATGGATCTGGGCAGACTTTGCTTTGTTCATTGCCTTTTTTATTCACAAATGAATTCAGTTGTTGTTGTTGGGTGCCATCAAGTCAATTCCCACTCATAGTGACCCTGTGTACAACAGAATGAACTCCTGCCCAGTCCTGTGCCGTCCTCACAGGCATTACTATTCTTGGGTCCCATCATTGTAGCCACTGTGTCAGTCCATCTCTGTGGGGGTCTTCTCCTTTTTCTCTGACCCTCTACTTTACCAAGCATAAGATCTCCAGGGACTGTGCCCTTCTGACCACGTGACCAAAGTAGGTGAGACAAAGTCTGGCCATTCTTGCTTCCAAGGAGAATTCCAGCTGCGCTTCTTCCAGAACAAATTTGTTCATTCCTCTGGGAGTCCATGGTATTTTCAGTATTCTTTTCCAACACCACAGTTCAAAGACATCAACTCTTCTTCCATCTTCCTTATTCACTGTGCAGCTTTCACATGCATATGAAGCAATTGAAAACACCATGGCTTGGGTTAGGATTGCCTTAGTCTTCAAAGTGGCATCTTTGCTTTTCAACAGTTTAAGAAGGTCTTTTGCAGGAGGTTGGTTCAGTGCAATATGACACCTGATTTCTTGACTGTTGCTTCTGTGGATGTTGATTGTGGATCCAAGTAAAATGAAATCCCTGAAAACCTCAATCATTTTTCCTTTTATCATGATGTTGCTTATTGGTCCAGTTGTGAGGATTTTCATTTTCTTTATGTTGAGGTATAGTCCATACTGAAGACTGTAGTCTATGATCTTCATCAATAAGTGCTTCAAGTGATCTTTACTTTCAGCAAGCAGGGTTGTGTCATCTGCATGTCACAGGTTGTTAATGAGTCTTCCTCCAAATCTGATGCTGTGTTCTTCATCTAGTCCAGCTTCTTGGGTTATTTGCTTAGCATACAGATTGAATAAGTATGGTGAAAGGATACAACCGTGATGACACCCTTCCTGATTTTAAACCATACAGTATCCCCTTGTTCTTTTTGAACAGCAGCCTCTTGGTCTATGTACTGGTTCTTTATGATCACTATTAAATGTTCTGGAATTCTCATTCTTTACAATGTTATCCACAATTTGTTAAAATCCACACAATCAAATGCCTTTGCATAGTCATTAAAACACAAGTAAACATTTTTCTGGTATTCTCTGCTTTCAACCAAGATCTATCTGACATCAGCATTGCTATCCCTCATTCTACTTCCTCTCCTGAATCCAGCATGCATTTCTGGAAGCTCCCTTTTAATATACTGCTGCAACTGGTTTTGAATTCTCTTCAGCAAAATTTTACTTATGTGTGATATTAATAATATTGTTTGATAATTTCCACATTCTTTTGGGTCATCTTTCTTTGGAATGAGCACAAATATGGATCTCTTGCAGTCAGTTGGCCAGGTAGCTATCTTCCAGATTCCTTGGCATAAGTGAGTAAGTGCCTCCAGAGCTGCATCCATTTGTTGAAACAGCTCAATGAGTATTCCATCAATTCCTGGAGCTTTGTTTTTCACCAACTCATTCAGTCAGCTTAGATTTCTTCCTTCAATACCAATGGTTCTTGATGATATGCCACCTCCTGAAATAATTGAACACTGATCAGTTCCTTTTGGTACAGTGACTCTCTTCTTTTGATGCTTCCTGCATCGTTCAGTATTCTGTCAATAGACTCTTTCTGTATTGCAACTCAAGGCTTGAATTTTTTTCTTTAGTTCTTTCTGCTTGAAAAATGCTGAGCATGTTCTTTCCTTTTGGTTTTCTAACTCTTAAGTCTTTGTACATTTCATTATAATACTTCATCTTCTTGAGTTGTCCTTTGAAATCTGCTCCACTCTTATTTTGTCAGTTCTTCCATTCACTTTAGCTACTCTCCGTTTAAGAGCAAGTTTCAGAGTCTCTTCTGATATCCATGTTTGTCTTTTATTTCTTTCCTGCCTTTTTAAGTGACCTTTTGCTTTCTTTATGTATGATGCTCTTGATATCATCCCACAATTCATCTGGTTTTTGGTCATTGGTGTTCAGTGCGTTAGATCTATTCTTTAAATAGTCTCTA
>NW_006921666.1:8093642-8102033 GCF_000298275.1 Orycteropus afer afer | reverse complement strand
GCTTCTTCCAGAACAAATTTGTTCATTCCTCTGGGAGTCCATGGTATTTTCAGTATTCTTTTCCAACACCACAGTTCAAAGACATCAACTCTTCTTCCATCTTCCTTATTCACTGTGCAGCTTTCACATGCATATGAAGCAATTGAAAACACCATGGCTTGGGTTAGGATTGCCTTAGTCTTCAAAGTGGCATCTTTGCTTTTCAACAGTTTAAGAAGGTCTTTTGCAGGAGGTTGGTTCAGTGCAATATGACACCTGATTTCTTGACTGTTGCTTCTGTGGATGTTGATTGTGGATCCAAGTAAAATGAAATCCCTGAAAACCTCAATCATTTTTCCTTTTATCATGATGTTGCTTATTGGTCCAGTTGTGAGGATTTTCATTTTCTTTATGTTGAGGTATAGTCCATACTGAAGACTGTAGTCTATGATCTTCATCAATAAGTGCTTCAAGTGATCTTTACTTTCAGCAAGCAGGGTTGTGTCATCTGCATGTCACAGGTTGTTAATGAGTCTTCCTCCAAATCTGATGCTGTGTTCTTCATCTAGTCCAGCTTCTTGGGTTATTTGCTTAGCATACAGATTGAATAAGTATGGTGAAAGGATACAACCGTGATGACACCCTTCCTGATTTTAAACCATACAGTATCCCCTTGTTCTTTTTGAACAGCAGCCTCTTGGTCTATGTACTGGTTCTTTATGATCACTATTAAATGTTCTGGAATTCTCATTCTTTACAATGTTATCCACAATTTGTTAAAATCCACACAATCAAATGCCTTTGCATAGTCATTAAAACACAAGTAAACATTTTTCTGGTATTCTCTGCTTTCAACCAAGATCTATCTGACATCAGCATTGCTATCCCTCATTCTACTTCCTCTCCTGAATCCAGCATGCATTTCTGGAAGCTCCCTTTTAATATACTGCTGCAACTGGTTTTGAATTCTCTTCAGCAAAATTTTACTTATGTGTGATATTAATAATATTGTTTGATAATTTCCACATTCTTTTGGGTCATCTTTCTTTGGAATGAGCACAAATATGGATCTCTTGCAGTCAGTTGGCCAGGTAGCTATCTTCCAGATTCCTTGGCATAAGTGAGTAAGTGCCTCCAGAGCTGCATCCATTTGTTGAAACAGCTCAATGAGTATTCCATCAATTCCTGGAGCTTTGTTTTTCACCAACTCATTCAGTCAGCTTAGATTTCTTCCTTCAATACCAATGGTTCTTGATGATATGCCACCTCCTGAAATAATTGAACACTGATCAGTTCCTTTTGGTACAGTGACTCTCTTCTTTTGATGCTTCCTGCATCGTTCAGTATTCTGTCAATAGACTCTTTCTGTATTGCAACTCAAGGCTTGAATTTTTTTCTTTAGTTCTTTCTGCTTGAAAAATGCTGAGCATGTTCTTTCCTTTTGGTTTTCTAACTCTTAAGTCTTTGTACATTTCATTATAATACTTCATCTTCTTGAGTTGTCCTTTGAAATCTGCTCCACTCTTATTTTGTCAGTTCTTCCATTCACTTTAGCTACTCTCCGTTTAAGAGCAAGTTTCAGAGTCTCTTCTGATATCCATGTTTGTCTTTTATTTCTTTCCTGCCTTTTTAAGTGACCTTTTGCTTTCTTTATGTATGATGCTCTTGATATCATCCCACAATTCATCTGGTTTTTGGTCATTGGTGTTCAGTGCGTTAGATCTATTCTTTAAATAGTCTCTAAATTCAGGTGGGATATAATCAAGGTCATATTTTGGCTCTTGTGGACTTGTTTTAATTTTCTTCAGCTTCAACTGGAACTTGCATATGCACAATTGATGGTCTGTTCCACAGTCAGTTCTTGGCCTTGTTTTGACTAACGGTATTAACCTCTTTCCACAGATGTGGTCGATCTGATTCCTTTGTATTCCATCTGGTGAGATCCACATGTATGGCTGCCATTTATGTTGTTCAAAAGTAGTATTTTCAATTAATAGGTCTTGCAAAATTCTATCATGTGATCTCCAGTGTCATTTCTATCATCATGGCCGTATTTTCCAACTGCCAGTGATTCTTCTTTGTTTCCACCTTTTACACCAATCACTAGTAATAATCAATACATCTTAAGTGCATATTGGGCAATTGCAAACTGTAGAAGTTGGTAAAAATCTTCACTTTCTTCATCTTTAGCTTTACTAGTTGGTTTGTAAACTTGAATAATAGTCCTATTAACTGGTCTTCCTTGTAGGTGTATGGATATTATTCTCTCACTGACAGTATTGTAGGAGCTCTGGTAGCATGGACTGCTAACCAGAGGGTTGGTTGTTCAAACCCACCAGCCACTCCTCGGAAGGAAGGTTGGACAATTTACTTCTGTAGTGATACTGTCTCGGAAACCCAAGGAGGAGTCGCTATGAGTTGGATGCAACTCGACGGCAGTGAGTTTGGTTTTGTTTTTTGGGGTTTTTTTTCACAGTATTGTACTTCAGGATAGATATTGAAACATTCTTTTTGATGATGAATGAGACACCATTGCACTTTTGTTTGTCATTCCAGCATAGTAGGTCATATGATTGTCTGATTCTGAATGGCTAATACCACTTCATTTCACCTCACTAATGCCAGGGATATCAATCTTTGTGAGTTCCATTTCATTTTTGACAGCTTCCAGTTTTCCTGATTTGTAATTTGTACATTCCATGTCCCGATTACTAATGGATGTTTGCAGCTGTTTCTTCCCATTTTGAGTCATGCCCCATCAGCAAATGAAGGTCCTAAAAGCTTTCCTCCATCCACTTCATTAAAGTGGACTCTTCTTTGAGGAGGCAGCTCTTTGCCAGTCGTATTTTGAGTGCTTTCCAACCTGACCGGCTTATCTTCCAGCACTATATCAGATAATGTTTCAGGGCTATTTATAAAATTTTCCAGTATTATATCAGACATTGTTTCACAACTATTCATAAGCTTTTCACTGGCCATTTTTTTCAGAAGTGGATGGCTCCATCCTTCTTCTCAGTCTGTCTTAGTGGAAGTTCTGCTGACCCTGTCCACCATAGGTGGACCCTGCTGGTATTGAAATCACCAGTGGCATAGCCTCCAGCCTCACAGCAACACACAAACCACCACAGATAGTACATTACTAAAAGCTCAGTTTAGACATCACCACCTTTCTAAAGCTTTTCCTGTCCATCCATCCCATGTCTTCTGCAGAATTAATTATCCCCATTCCTGTCTTCAGAATGTGTTACATGCTCTTCTTACAGATTTTATAATGTTGTTTGATAATTATTTATTTCCCAGACTGTCTTCTCCCAAGACTCTCAGGGGTAAGGACTGTGTTATATAGCCTTAACGCTGAGCAGAATGTATGACAATAGAGAGAGAGCTACTGTTTGGATAAAAATTTTAATCCTGAGGCTGAATATTTTAATTTCTCTCTTCATTGCTCATATTTCTTAAAGAACAGTGCCTTCCCCTTCCCCTTCCTTCCTCTGGTTTTTTTTTTTTTTTTTTACTTTGTGATAAGAAATATACTTTATGATCATATATTAATAAAATAAATCCCTATGTCCTCTGTTAGTAATTAATTAGAACTGCAGGCAACCAGAGTCAAAATCAAAGAGCCTGGATAATACAGGTGAAGTAAGAGTGTGCTCTTTCAGTCAGCACATATTTACTGTATGTTGACCATGTGCAGGTTGAGCCCTGGAGCTTCAGTAATAGTTTATTACATGCAAGGTAATATAATTTTCTGGCTATGGATATTTTTTATCTTCTAGTTATTTTAAATTAATTTGTGAATGTTGTAAATAAGATTATTCAGAAGCATCAAAATAGGATAATCTGAAAACACAGAAGGATAACTAGCTATTACTTCTAATCACAAGGAAAATAATCAATACCACGTGACTTCCTAAGTAGACACACCTTACAATCAGTTCTAACTGGATTGTGATGTGGTTTTTAAAAAATTCATAATCGAGTGAAGACAGTAATTGTGTCTTTGTACTGGTACATGATTGTAGAGGGAGAAGATTTTTTAAATTAAGGCTTATTGGATATTTAAAAAAAAAAAAACCTGTTGCCTTTAAGTTGATTCAACTCATAATAACCTCATGTTTCATGGAGTAGAACTGCTACAAGGGTTTTTTGTTTTTTTTTATTGTGATTTGGGTGAAAATTTACAGAGCAAATTTACTTTCCATACAGCAGCTCACACACACTTTGTCTCATGACATTGACTACAATTTACCACAGTGCAACAGCTCCCCTCCCACTTCCTCCTGATAGTTACCTCCTCCCTGGGTCCATCCCTCCATGCACTCCTGCCCCCTGAGCTGTCTCCCTATGCATAAACAGCCCTTCTTTCTCTCGTGATTGTTGTCTCCAAGGAGTGTATCTGCCTCTGGTAAATGTTTAACTCCTATGCCTGTCTTTTGTTCGGCTGCAAGCCACAGGAATGGGTTCAATTCCAGACCTGTAGGGCAAGGGACCATAATCTCAGTGGTTCCACAGGCTCTATCGGACCAGCAAACCTGGTCCTATGTAGGGTTTTTTTGTTTGGCTTTTTTTTTTTTTTTTTTGGCTCTAATTTTTACAAAAGCAGGCCTTTCTTCTATGGAGCTTCTGGGTGGATTTGAACTGCCAACCTTTAGGTTAGCAGCCTATTGTAGACCATTTGCACCACCCAGGGAGTTCCTGGTTGCATGATACTGAGTGATTCAGAATACAAATCCACCCAGGTAAGGTAGGTTTAGTGAGGTTATCAGTTACATAGATAGTTGTTGACATTGTGAGGACAAAGTAGGGATGCAAATGGTTTCTCCTTGACAGCTAACTTAAAGGTTGGTGATTCAAACCCGCCCACCTAGACCCTGGAAGAAAATGCCTAGTGGTCTGTTTCTGTTAAGCTTATATACAGTGAAGAACACCCTGTAGAGCAGCTCTGTTCTATAACACATGGGGTTGCCATGAGTCCATTCAACAGCAACTAACAACAATAGTAAAAGTTTAAGTTAAGTTACTCCTTTGTACATGCATACATACATAAATACACACACACACTTATGTATATAAGATATTTTATTGTTTTTTTCAGTGAAAGTTCACACAGCAAATTAGGTTCCCATATGACAATTTCTATAAATTGTAGCATTGGTTAGATTTTTCTCAGTGAGTCAGCATTCTCTTAAATTGTGTCTGGTTGTTCTGTTTCCAGTGCTCTTTCTCTGCCCCCATATCTTTTCATCTTTGCTTTAGAGTAATTGTTGACCTTGTGGTCCCATATGGCTGGTATCTTAGTGGAAGACTGTACTCACAGGTGATATCCTTTATTTTGTGTGCCAGTCTGTTATTTTGCTCAAAGGTGACCTCAGGGTTAGTTTCAGTTCACATTTAAAAAATATCTCAGGGTGATAGTTTTAGGGAGTCATCTAGTCTCAACTGGTCCAGTAACTTTAGACTTTCTAAGAATTTGAGTTGTGTTCCACATTTTTCTCCCATTCTATCGGAGTCCATCTGTTGTGGCCCCAGTCAGAACGGCAGTGTCATAGCTGGGCACCATCTAGTTCTTCTGGTTTTGAGGTAGATGAGGCTGTGGCTCGTGAGGTATTCTTTTTTGTAACTTGTTAACTATTAGACTAGTTTAGACCTTAGAGTTGGTCAGTCTTGCTGCATACCTCAAAAAGCTTCTGAGAAGATTCAATAAATGAGTATAACCAAGGACTGAGAATTTTGCAGAAGCAGCGTGTAGCTTCTACATGAGAGAAGGGAGCTTCTTTCTTAGCTTTTTTATGGATAAAGTGGAAATTGTGCTCGTCGATTTGTCAATATGATATCATTTTAAGAGAGAGGAAGATTGGAAGGGAGAAGCTCCTTATTATCAGATTTGACCCGATTTTAAAATTTCTTTTTAAATGATTTTTTAAAAATTAAATATCATCTGCTTTTGACTTTTGTTGTTGTATGTAATTTATTCTTTATCCAAAGAATTTAAAGATGGAAATAAACATTTATGACATAGGAAGTCACCCCCTTTCTAAAGCTTTTTGTGTCCATTGATTATCCCCATCTCTATCCCCTGGCCTAGTCTAATAGGCTCCCCTGAGTAGTTGTCTGCTTCTGACTTTATGAATTATATTATTATGAACTGTATATAGTGATAATAAGAAAAAGGTATATTTCAAGAGAAGCATTTGGTGAGGTCTTCTTTTTAAGACAATTTTAAGCATTGTTGTTATGTTGTTGTTATGTGCCATCGAGTCAGACCTGACTCATAGCGACCCCTCCTTGGGTTTCCAAGGCAGTATCACTATGGAAGTAGATTGTCCAACCTTTCTTCCAAGGAGTGGCTGGTGGGTTTGAACTGCCAGCCTTCTGGGTAGCAGTCAAGCACTTTAGGCACTATGTTACCAGAGCTCTCAAATTTTAAGCAATATACTGCCTTAAAGTACAGAGAATGCTATAATGAACTCCAAGTACCCTCCCCCAGCTTCCATAATTGTCAACATCTACCATCCCAGTTTTCTCTCCATCCCCTTATACCACACTTTTTATAGTTATTCTTTTGTTTGCTCTGGAGTCTTCTAAAGCAAATCTTAGATGTCATATCATTTTATCCGTGAATATTTAGTACATATCTCTAACTGATAAAGACTTTAAAAAAAAATGTTATCTGTAATTTGGTATGATCCACACTGTTGAAGGCCTTTGTGTGGTCAATGAAACACAGGTAAACATCTTTCTGGTATTCTTTGCTTTCAGCTGAGATCCATCTGACATCAGCAATGATGTCCTTCATTCTATGTCCTCTTCTGAATCTGACTTAAATTTCTGGCAGTTCCCTGTTGATGTACTACTGCAACCATTTTTAAATTATTTTCAGCAAAGTTTTATTTGTATGTGATATTAATGATATTGTTTGATAATTTCCACCTTCTGTTGGATCACCTTTCATTGAAATGGCCACAGATATGGATCTCTTCTAGTCACTTGGCCACATAGCTGTCTTCCAAATTTCTTGGTGTAAACGAATGGGTGCTTTCAGCATTGCATCCGTTTGTTGAAAGATCTCAGAGGGTATTCTGTCTAGTCCTAGAGCCTTGTTTTTTGCCAGTTCTTTTCGTGCAGCTTGGACTTCTTCCTTCAGTACTGTCAGTTCTTGCTTCTGTGCTACCTCTTGAAATGGTTGCATGTTGACCAATTCTTTCTTCAGTTCAACTCAGTGGCAACTAACACAGTGTAATATGATTACATCATAGTTCATTCAATCAGTCCCCTCCCTATTGATGGACATTTGGATTGTTGCCAGTCTTCAGTTATCACAAATAATAGGAACAAATAGGAATGTGAATACCTCATTTAATATTTTTACTGGTATTTCTTTGGGATAGGATCTTGGAATTGGAATTGGGTCAAATGATAAATGCATAGGTAATTTTGCTAGAATAAAAATTTCTTATCCATGGTACTTAATAAAAAATTTAAAAGGAAGCAGAGTTCCTTTTTGCTCACATGAATAAATTATTTCAATAAGTATATAATTGACCACCTGCTGGATGTCTGTTATTGTTCTAGTTGCTGGGGATACAAGAGGTTTTACAAAACTTCATGGAGATAAATTAACAGATTACTATAATCTGAGCTCAGATTATAGTAAGTGCTATGAAGGAAGTGAGTGGGTTGATATGAAAGATAATAACTGGAGAGGACCCACTTTAGGTAAGGCAGTCAGGGAAGGCCTCTCTGAATAGGACATTTGAGCTAAGACATGAAGATAAAAATCAGCACTGCCCTTGATTGGCTTCCCTACTGTATTCCAGGCAGTAGAAAGGATTTTCGTACCTTATTTACTCTCACAAGTACCTTACTCTGCAAGGTCTGTTTTATAATTCCCATTTTACAGATGAGAAAACAGATGCTCAGAAAAATAAATGGTTTGCTCCAGGTCTTAAACTTGGAAACAGAGCTAGAATTTGAACTGAATCTAGGCCTAACTCCAAAGCCAGATAAATTTTTTTCACTGTATTGCATTGCTTCTCATAACCAGGAAGAAAGTAGAAAATACTAAGTTAATAGAACAAACGGTTAAGACTTGTTTTATTTAACCTGGCAGAAATGGAGTATTTTGTTTTTCTTTTTTTGAAAAAATAACTGTTCATGTTTATTATTGAATGATTACAAACTCAAAAATACATGTGCTTGTTTTATTTGAGAAAATTTGTGTAACATAGAAACATCGCTTTTTACCCAATGTGTGTTTTTATTGCTACTGATTTGTTGATCATTCCTCCGTCCTTTTTACAGTCAGAACAGACTCGATGGCAGCTAACATGTGCTCTATATGATTACATCATAGTTCATTCAGCCAGTCCCCTCCTAACTAACATGTGCTCTATGATATGATTACATCAT
>NW_006921666.1:8063569-8092998 GCF_000298275.1 Orycteropus afer afer | reverse complement strand
TTGAGGGTCTTCCCCTTTTTTGCTGACCCTCCACTTTACTAAGCACGATATCCTTCTCCAAGGAACGGTCCCTTCCAACTACATGACCAAAGGAAGTGAGACAAAGTCTGGTCATTCTTTCTTCCAAGAACAGTTCCAGTTGCACTTCTTCCAGGACAGATTTGTTCGTTCTTCTGGCAGTCCATGGTCTTTTCAGGGTTCTTTGCCAATACCATAATTCGAAGGCATCAACTCTTCTTCAGTGTTCCTTATTCATTGTCCGGCTTTCACATGCATATGAGGTGATTGAAAATACCATGGCCTGGGTTAGGCACACCTTAGTCTTCAAAGTGTCATCTTTGCTCTTCAACACCTTAACGAGATCTCTTGCAGCAGATTTGCCCAGTGCAATATGACGTCTGATTTCTTGTCTGCTTCTTTGAAGGGGGTTGATTGTGGATCCGAGTAAAATTAAATCTTTGACAACTTCAGTCTTTTCTCCATTTATTATAATATTACTTACTGGTCAACTTGTGAGGATTTTTGTTTTCTTTATGTTGAGGTGTAATCCTTACTACATGTAGACTGTAGTCTTTACAGTCAGTAAGTGCTTCAAGTCACCTTCACTTTCAGCAAGTAAGGTTCTGTCATCTGCATATTGCAGGTTGTTAATGAATCTTCCTCCAATCCTGATGCCATGTTCTTCTTTATATAGTCCAGCTTCTCAGATTATTTACTCAGGATAAAGATTGATTAAACATGGTAAAAAGATACAATCCTGACGGACATGTTTCCTGATTTTAAACCATGCAAAATCCCCTTGTTCTGTTCGAATGACAGCCTCCTCATCTATGTACAGGTTCTTCACACAATTAAGTGTTCTGAAATTCCCATCTTTGCACTGTTATCCATAATTTGTTATGATCCACATAGTTGAATGCCTTTGCATAGTCAATGTTCTGGTTACCTAGTGCCGCTCTGACAAGAATATATACCACAAATGTGGATAGCCTTAACAAACAGGAGTTTATTTTCTTACAGTTTGGAGGCTTTAAGTCCGAGTTCAAAGTGCCAGTCTCTAGGGGCTGGGTGAAAGCCCCTCAGCCTTGGGCTTCAGCTCTTTCTCCAGCTCCCGGCCCACTGAAGCTAGAGGCATTTCTTCACTCAGACAGCTGCTGGCTGCGGAGGTTGAGAAGCCCAAGGTTGACAAGTAAAAAGGCATAATCCCAATGTTACCAAACCACACGGCAGGCCATTAACTTAAGTCCATTGTAAGTCCCAAGGCTGGCAGAGCATAGCAGGCTGCTGAGCAATGACACAGCTACATGCAGGATCCAAGCGTGCCATAGGCTAGAGACCATTCCCAAGGCTTCTCCTTATATACAGGAGACAGAGCATATCCCAAAGGCAGCTACTCAGCTGCTTGTGGTAGATCCCACCATGGAGTTGATTGCCAGTCTCATCATGGAGAATAACTACCACGAGCTGCCCAGCCCCTCAACCAGGCCCAGCCAAGTTGACACACAAATATAATTACCACAGTAAATAAAACACAAATAATCATCTTTCTGGTATTCTTTGCTTTCAGCCAAGATCCATCTGCCAGCAGCAATATCCCTTGTTCCACATCCTCCTCTGAATCCAGCTTGAATTTCTGGAAGTTCCCTTTCAATATGCTGTTGCAACTGTTTTGAATTATCTTCAGCAAAATTTTACTTAAATGTGATATTAATGATATTGTTTGATAATTTCCTCATTGTGTTGGGTCACCTTTCTTTGGAATGAGCACAGATATGGATCTCTTGCAGTCAGTTGGCCAGGTAGTTATCTTCCACATTTCTTGGCATAAGCAAGTAAGGGCCTCCAGCACTGCATCCATTTGTCAAAACAGCTCAATGGATATTCCATCAATTCCTGGAGGTTTGTTTTTCACCCATTCCTTCAGTCAGCTTAGCCTTCTTCCCTCAATACCATTGGTTCTTGATCATATGCGTCCTGAAATAGTTGAACATCAGCCAGTTCCTTTTTATACAGTGACTATGTGTATTCCTTCCATCATTTTTTGATGCATCATTCAATATTTTTCCCATAGAATCTTTTAATATTGTAACTTGAGGCTTGAATTTTTTTTCTTCAGTTCTTTCGACTTGAGAAATGCCAAGTATATTCTTCCCTTTTGGTTTTCTGACTCCAGGTCTTTATTACATTTCATTGTAATAATTGATTATCTTATTTTGAGGTGCTCTTTGAAATCTGTTCAGCTCTTTTATCTTGTCATTTCTTCCATTCACCAACTCAGTAGGCACTGTTTAATCCTCATTTTACAGATGAAGAAACTAAGATACAAAGAGGCTAAGTAGTTTACCTAAGGTCGCCACCTAATATATGATGGAGTTCAGACCTACAGTTCAAATCCTATGTGATCCTAAGTTTTCTATCATAAATATTAAAAAGATCATATCAAACAAATAGTTGACGTTTTTAAAAATTTTCTTGTGCTTTTGGTGAAAGTTTACACAGCAGATTAGGTTCTCATTTGACAATTTCTACTCAAATTGTTCATTGTTAACATTTTTCACAGTGTGTCAACATTCTCTTTATATGCCTTCTAGTTCTGTTTCTAGTACTCTAGTTTCCCTGCCCCCTATCTTATCATCTTTGCTTTCGAATGATTGCTGACCTTTGGGCTTCATATAGATTGTTTTTTTACTGGAGCACTGTTCTCACTGATAATATCCTTTATTCGATGTACTAATCTGTTATTTTCGTAACAGGTGACTTCAAGATAGTTTCAGTTCAGTGCTCAAAGAGTATCTTAGGACAATAGTCTCAGGGAGTCCTGTAGTCTCAACTGGTTTAATAAGTCTGGATTGTCTAAGAATTTGAGTTTTGGTCCACATTTTTTTTTCCCATTCTAATATGGCCCTGATCAGAATGATTGGTAGTGGTAGCTGGGCACCATCTTGCTCTGGTCTCCAGAGTAGACGAGGCTGTGTCCTGTGTAGGTTATTAACCCTATAAACTAGTTTCTTCTCTGAGACTTTGGTTTTCTTCTTTCTGTTTTGCTCCCGACTAATAGTAGGGACCAATAGTTGTGTCTTAGATGGCTACCCACAGCGTTTAAGACACTACTCACTTCATGAACTTTGTGGTACCAATTGACTATGTTGTCCCTTGAGACTAAGGTCCTAAGCTTTCAAACCTAGATAACCATTCTCATAAGGTGTTTGGTTATATCTGAGGGAATTATCTGTAACTGTGTCATCTTTAAGTATATATACATTCACACACATACCTGTATGTATGCATACATATAAATACTTCTATCTGTGCATACATTTGTACCCACCTTTACCTGCCTGTATACATATATGCCTATATACCTATATACGTGACTGGACACTAGTTTTTTTGTTCTTGTTGGTGGTGTTGCCAAATTCAAATAGTTTTAGGGAAAAATTATTATATTCTTCCTGGCTATTGAGTTAAACTAAATCCATACTGTTGTCCAGTGAGCCATGGGTGAAGATTCATAAATATTTTCTTGGATGTCTTAGAACTGTTGTTGTTATGTGCCATCGAGTCACACCTGACTCATAGCTACCCCTCCTTAGGTTTCTGAGGCAGTATCACTACAGAAGTAGATTGCCCAACCTTCCTTCCGAGGAGTGACTGGTGGGTCTGAACTGCCAGCCTTCTGCTTAGCAGTCAAGTGCCTTAGGCACTATGCTGCCATTAAATCCCAGATGATAATTTCACAAACAAGGCCACCTCTAATAATATTAAGATGGTATTTTTCCCTGGCTTAAAGAAAAATTCTGTAATAGCTATAGGAGTGCTCCTGGTGTGAAGACAGTATCTTAAATCTCTATGCAAGTCATACACAGTGTTATTGGGATGAAAAAATAGTGGCATGAATAATACCTGCTCACAGCCCAAGACACTTGATGTATCTTGGACCTCAGTGTTTGTTGGATTTTGCAATTTCATGAGCAAGATTTGTATTTTTTAAAAGTTCTATAATTCTGAGAGCTTCACTTGATGTCAAATCTGTATTCTTAGGTTGTAGGACTCCATTAAAAAAATAAATAATCTCAACACCTCCTTCCTCTATTCCCCTCCCCCCACACTCATTTTGTATAATATGGTAATGATATCACCGTAGTAGTAATTACGGGTCATCTTCATTTCTTTCATCTCTGCCTGTTCTGATGGCTTCATTCCTTTGACGGAAAAGATTTGGCTCTGGGTGCTATGATTATTTTGTTAAGCGTTATTCGAATAGACAGGAGTGAGAGAAATTAATCAATCCAAATGCAATTAGCATCATGTTTAACCCAGTGATGGACGTCTCAAGGTGAAACAGTCAGGGGAGTTTCAGACATTATTATTCAATCCAGTGGTTCTTATCTAAATTATAATCAAGAGAGGTTTTTATTGGCTTCTCAGTGTGAAGATGTAACTCTTTCCCTGCCCTGGGGGGGTCAAGAAGACTGGGCCTTCATCCTCCTCTGCCTTCAGCTACTGCCAGCACCTTGAAATGGGAGGGAGGTACCAAGCAGGAAAGTTGTCTTAATATCCAAGTTGAGTGAAATTATCTTTACTTTGATCTTGGTCTAATTTTCCCGAGCATGGAATCTAGCCTATGGCTACATTACTCTATTTAATTTGGGGGAAAATGTTTGGTGTAGTGATCAAGTCACTCGTTGTTGTTCCATCTTAACCTTATATGATAGATTATTATTGCTGTTCTCACTTTATAGATGAGGAAATTAAGACTATGTAAAGCTACTAGCCTTTGGGTCATAATAAGTGTTTCACCAGGATGTATTACTGAGTAAAGACCCTGAAGCATGAATGCTCTGCACAAATTTATGAGTATTTAATAAAAGTTCTAGCCCCAAGAGTATTAATCCATTGCTTTGATCTCATTGCCTTTCACTCAGTTGAGTTTTACCCTTGAAAAGGGAGTTAAGTGAAACTGAACTAGGCTGTGATGCCCTCTGAAAAGGAAACAAAATACAAATGAGGAGTTGTTAGCTCTTATTCCTTAAACCCAAGTCTTTTGGGGATTTTGTTGTTGTTGTTTTGTTTAATAGAGAGAAGGATTGCATATTTGAAATCTAGTCTTGTTTTACTCTTAAAAGACTCCAGGACAAGGAGAGTTGATGGAGAAACAGGCTTTCACCTGAATACAATATTTTTCAAATACCTGACAATTAAGATTCCTCTACTTCTGCCTTCAATCTTCAGCATCGTGGCTGACACTCCCTATATTTTATGTTACTGCTTGATGTTTTTTATTCTGAGAATAAATCTGTTGGCGGATGTTTCTGTCCCTTTTTTTTTTCTGTGTTGTGAAAAGCCATTAAAATTATTTTCCATATTGGAACTGTCCAAATTTGTTTCCCTACACATTGAATCCTAGCCTTTCTTTTCCATATTACTTCTCGGATAAAACATTCTCTGGAAATGGGCCTTATTGTGAATTGGGGGGTGGGGGGATTTTGATATAAAATTATAGTAGTTTGTACTGGAGGGAACACTGTTCTTAGCCATCTCAGCCTTTGGGAAGTAGAAGTTGTGTTAGAGCGCCAGGACACCTGATAGAAAGAGAATGTGGAAAGTGAGCCCCACAAAAAGGTGTTTTGAGGATGGAGATGTTGATAGTCTGTTAAAGTCATAGATGAAGCGTCCGGACTGTTCTTTTCTCAGAACGATAGTACTTCAGTCACATTTTTTAAATGTTTCTGCCCAAAGAACTTGAGGCAAAAAGCCTCAAAGCTGTTTTACTGGCGTTCAAATGCTACTTTTAATGTTTCGAGAAGTTAGATTTCCACCAAAAGCTGTCATGTGTGTATACTCTCCACGAAGAGTTGATTGAGAATAGTCACCAGACCGTATTACAGTAACTACCTGTGAGGACCACCAAGAGTCCTCATGGAATGAGGCTCTAAGAGACCCCCTCCCCTTCCAGCAAGACACTGGGCGCAGCTCACAGCACCTTCTGCTGTTGATAATGGCACCGGCACCAGCTGCTCTCACATTAGAGGCATTAAAAAGGTCTTAGTCTCTGACTTGAATTATTGATGCCATGCTGGTACTTTTCACTGAACTGGAGCTTGTTGAAGAATCCCCGTCTGGCAAACTGCCCTGGATGGACGCTGGCTCTGCTGTAGCGACAGGAAAACCTCCACAGTCCTGAGAGAGAAGTCAGCATGAGAGATCACCTGGGTTTCCGTTTGTTCTCTAATCCACCAGAATACCTGTTAGCAGCTCGCTCCATCGCAAAGGTCTGCTGGCCATTGGGAACAGCCCCTTTCTGTCACCTGGTACGCAGTAGGCCCTCCGTGTAACCAGCTCAGCTGTTCATCCACCCCTCCGTGCTTCTCTTCTGCACAGCACACGCTGATGGCTGGGAGATTCCTCTTGACATAGTAGGATCAGGAACCAAAAAGTCATTTTTAAGGAGCCAAAACAATAAATGGCATCATTTAAATGGAGTCATACAAAACATCTTTTATGACTCTAATAAATAAACAGCCTTTTAGCACATAGATTTCAATTAAACTAACTAGGATTGTATTTGTTCCTTTTTACTGGAAGTAGCTGTTAGCATAGTTAAGATCGTTGCCTCTAACACCTACTGTTACTCCAGCAGGTCAGTCCTCCAGAGCATGTGTTTTATACGGATGCAAGTCATTCACGTTACTGTTTGCTTTGCATTTGAAGATCTTTTAAAAAATGAACAGGCTTCTTTCTTCTGTCAGTCTTGGGTATGTGCTCTTTTGGTGTGAAGCTATAACTTGAGATTTCAGCACTCTCCATGGTCAATGGAAACCCATACAGGAGTCAAGAGTGAGAAGAATGATCATATTAATTTGAAGATGGTGGGCAGGCTGGCTCTGGGGGCCAGTTTAAGATAAAGAGGCATACACCACTTAATAAACTAAAGAAAGCATATTGTGAATGACAAGGTTTGTCAGTGAGGCAGGTCACATTCCAGTGTGATGGGCACACTGATGAAGCAGACACACCTGCACAGTTGCAGATGGAGCTTGAACATACGATTGATGTGTTCCAGCAACAGACAGGCGGGATCTACCAACAAGGGAACCTGCTCCTTTACCCCGGAACTCTTCCAGACCAAAAATACGTTTTCAGTTAGAAAACTGCAATGTGGTTCCACCACGTCCTGACTGCTGCATGTACTTTTCTCCATTCTTTCATTTTCCCCTTCCCCTCCTTTATGGTACATGAAGTAACTGGGAGTGCACAAGTATAGTACTGCCTAAAAAAAAAGAAATGGCCCGTTTTGATCAACATCAAATGGAAACTGAATGGGGAGAAATGCTGGTTTTGTGAAAATACCCTCTTTCCCTGTTAGTAGCATGCTCATTCAGTTTTTCTGAATAAAATATTTTAATAAATTATTTCATTCTCACTGTTTAACAAAAATAACAACAAAACTCCTTGCATACCTTGTTTGATTGGAGAATTTTAATGTTTGTCATTTATCGTTGTAAAATTAAGGACAATTTTAGAACTTATAAACATACAAACTTATAACATAGCTGTTATATGCATGGCAACCTGTCTTCAAGAGGGGGATACTTTCCTCTAAAAGAAATGAATTCTAGATGCTAGTTAATTTTCTCATTAAGTCAAGCATCTTGTTGTTTAAAAAGAATTCTTCTTTAAAATGAAATAGTTATGCAGTAGTTAGCATTTGTTGAATGTCTGTGGGTTTTGTGTATTATTTTACCTTGAACAGATGAGGAAACAGAAGCACAGAGAAGACTTGGGTGACTTGTCTGAAGTGGTCCAGGGTCAGAATAGGAGCTGGAGTTCAAATCCAACACTAATGCCAAAAGCCCTGCTCTTTCCACAGTTCTATGAATGCACTGCCGTCGAGTCGGATCTGACTCATAGCGACCCCTCCTTGGGTTTCTGAGGTGGTATCTCTATGGAAGTAGATTGCCCAACCTTCCTTCCGAGGAGTGGCTGGTGGGTTTGAACCGCCAGCCTTCTGGTTAGCAGTCAAGTGCCTTAGGCACTACACCACCAGAGCTCCTCACAGTGCTATGCTGTCTCCTTTACCTCTTGTCCATTTAAATCGAAGTCTCCTAAAGACATAACCTGTTGTTGCTCTTCTGGGTTGTGGGAGGACCAGTGAAAAGTAATGCTTCTCCACTCTCTGTTTTTGTTATTCTAAGGCATAGAAATATTTAAATAGTAGTCCACATTAGAATTGAAAGCCAAATACTGAGTTTCTTTCATTTCATTAAAAAGTTCCTTAATCTTTACATCGTTCCCTATGTAAAAGCCAAGCAGAATTTTATCAGGCAATTGCCTCAAAGTTATAATCTGGAAAATCTTTCTGTAATGAAACCCATATGTCATGGGTGAAAGGTGCAAAGCCCTGGCAGAGAGGGCTGGTCTCATGAGAGATTCTGCACCCAATCTCGTTAACCAGGGTGCCTCCAGTAATCCCTCATCCCCTCACCGGTGAGAAATCAATCTGTACCACTGAATCTCTTTCAACCAGC
This sequence comes from Orycteropus afer afer, assembly GCF_000298275.1. NCBI lineage: Eukaryota > Metazoa > Chordata > Mammalia > Tubulidentata > Orycteropodidae > Orycteropus > Orycteropus afer. Next base: position 8,084,470 of record NW_006921666.1, on the reverse strand, counting down.
CACCAGAAAATTTACTGCAGGGAAGGCAGAGTGGGGATAGTCATTGTGGAAAGAGCCAGAGGCAAGGCTAAATGTAAGGTGGCAGAATTGGAGCATCCAAAGCAGAGATTATATTAAACCACATACCACCTTCAGAGCAAGTGGAATAGAGTCCTCCCTTCAGCCATGACCTCTCTAAGTATACCCAGGTATTTACAACTGCCGTGAACCTGACAGCCTGTGAGAAACTACGAAGGGGGTAATCGAAGCAGCATAAACTTGGAAGTTGATTGTAGTTTATCCACTTGCTGCCTCAAGGGTGTGAGTGGTTTCTTCTCCCACACTCTACTGCAGTTCACATGTTAGCCCTGTGGGGACCGTCTCTATTGTGGATTTCTCAGTTTATGATCTCTGCACTTCATAGGAGGGCCTGTAAATCAGGACTGGACAGGGAGGTCATGCCTCCCTTCTGCACAACACACAACATACACTGTGGTGGCTGATGGCCATTAGATCCCTCTTGGCATAGTTATTAGAATGCGATTGGCAGCGGTTTCTTCCTGTTGAGACTTGTAGTCTTAGGGAATAAATCCAGAATCAGAAAGTAGTTAATAAATTTTCCTGACTCTAGATGAAACTCTCTAGCAATCTTATTGTCTCTAGGATTGTTTTCTGTGTAATACATTAGGAAAAGAAAAGAACCAGGAAAGAAGGGAAGAACTAGAATTGCCAAACTGAGGACCATGTAACCTTACCCTGGCCTTTATGCTAGAATTATACCAAGCTATTGGGAAGGATGGAGCTAGGAGGGGGAATAGAAATCACTTCCTCTCCTCCACCAGCAAGCAGTTGTTGTTGTTGTTGTTGTTATTTGCCGTCCAGTCGGCCACGACTCATAGTGACCCCTCCTTGGGTTTCCGAGGCAGTATCACTACGGAAGTGGGATTGCCCAACCTTCCTTCCGAGGAGTGCTGGCGGGTTTGAACCGCCAGCCTTCTGGTTAGCAGTCAAGTGCCTTAGGCACTATGCTACCAGAGCCCCTCCAGCAAGCAGTAGCCATCTCTAAAGGATTTTTCCCAAAGGGATTTGAAATCCGTGGTGGGAGTTTTTTTGTTTTGTTTTGTTTGTTTTGTTAATAAAATGCATTTACATATAAAACCCTACTAGAGAGAGAGAGAGAGAGAGAGAGAGAGAGAGAGTGTGTGTGTGTGTCTATGTGTGTGTGTGGAAGAGGAACACAGAGTAGTAGCAGAAGGCTGTCTCCCTACTCCTAATGGGATTTTGTAGCAGCATGTGCGAGTTTGTTTCAGAAGTCAAAAATGAACAGATGTTGGTATAAATTACCTCTGTGTCTGATGTCTTGCAAATTAAAAGCGCGGTTGGCATCACTAAACAATTTGACTAGGTTTGGGGGGGGTGCGGTTAGCGGGTGGTGATTACTGTAGCAGGTCTTGGTAAGAGTCTTCGTTCTGCAGCAAAGCAGGAGAGCAAGGAGAAGGAAATGAGGAATAAAATGAGGGGTATGTGAATTAATCAGAAATGTTAACATCGCTGATGACAAGTGAACAGGAGGGCACGTGCTCTGGAGCGGGCCCCAACCCACAGCAATTTCTCTGTGTGCGTAAAGGGGCTGGTGCTTAGGATCTGATTTATAGGGCACAGCCCTCTTTTAGGGAGCACTGTGTCATGGGTTCGTATATCTCCTATATGGGACTGCAAGTAGGAAAACTTTCTCCCCTCCCATGTAGAAGATGATGTCTCCTGAATTACTTCTACTTTTACGGTGGTTTCCTACTGCTCTGTGTACTTGGATTAGGTTGGAGGGGGAGAAATGATTGAGCAGAAGAGGGGTTCTTAAAAAGGATTGGTTAAATTCAAGGAGAACTTGCTACTGAAAGACTTTGAAGTAGCCATTTATTTTTCCTTATAGACTCTTCTGTCCTTCAAACAGAATAGGTCTCTTTTTATTTTCTCTTAAAATATTGGCCATTCTTCCATTTGGAGAAAACAAATATAGGAGAGAACTGAGAGACCTGCAGGGCAGCAGGCAGAAATAATTAGCAAGATCAGAGCCAGGTCCATGACCCAGGACTGTGGAGCAAGGCTTTGGTCTGCCCAGTAAAGTGTTTGTATTGCCCCATGTCTGGATTCCAGAGCTCCTGCTTCTGACTATGTCTCAGGATCACTTAATACCATGTTTGAAAGTCCTTAATAATCACTCAAGTAGGCAGTAACTCGTAACCCATCCAATAGAAATAAATGAGGAGACTGACTCTGCCTGAAGGTATAGTGAATTCCTACAAGATCAGGCAGAGAGATTCCAAGGAATGGAATTTTTGAGATCACTAACCTCCCTTATCACCATTCATTCATTCATTTACTCACTCAGCCAATAACAGGTATCATTGTTATAACCACTATACCAAGCATGTTCATTACTGTTATTCAAAGGAAGCTTACGACAGCACTAATATGCTCCTCTTTTACAGATGAAGAAACTGAGGCTCAGAGATTTTACCCAGTCCAAAGTATCACCCAGCTGCTAAATGCTAGAGCTGGAACTTAAACCGAATTCAAGCCTGTGTTCTCTGAAAGAAGCGTATGCCACATACCATAGGCAATAAAGTACTGGCTGGGTTTTCTCTAGGGTAGTTAGTTTTTGACCCCTGATTTTGCCACTTATCTGGCATTGTTTCCATCCAGGGAAATAATTTTTCTTGACAAATAAACAAGGTACATTGAAAAAGAATCCCATAATGGAGAAAATGAAGCACTGAGGACCACTAATTAGTCGTATTAATTGTCTGTGGAAAGGAAAAGGTTAGCATTTAACGTGTTCCCACTTGGTTCTCATTCTTTTGTATATTATCATTCATTCAGCCAACATTTTTTCAGCATATACTAGGCCTAGCACTATGCTAGATGCAGGTGATACAAAGAATAATAACACATGATCTGTACCCTCAGTTCTTACAGTTTGGTAGAGAAAGCCAAGTAATTGCATACATTTTTTATAAGGAGCAATGGTGTAGGAGAAATTCTACCAAGGATTTGGGTGGGATGGGGTTGTAGGCACATGAGGCAAGACCTATCTATCATTTGGACTTCCATTCCTAGGTAATAGAATCCCCTTTGCCTTTGTTGGAGGCCAGGAACTTGTTAAGGATGGGGAATCAGAGACTGCAGTTACCAGAAACCTCCCAGGGTTATAGTTTGTATTGTTTTCTTTCTTAGTTGTACAAACAAACAAGAAACTGTTTAACTTAGGCAGTGAGTTGGAGAGCCCACTCATGTAGCACCATTTGCGCTAGACTTGGGAAAGGCAGCAAGGAGGTTAGGGCAAAGGTCCTCCTCCCTGAAGGTATCTCCCTAGCTACCTCACTTCCTTGGCCAAGATGGAAACATGTTCTGTTCTTGGGAGGCCAGGGGGCACAGCTTGCCCTGTGCCTGCTGTGTGGTTCCAAAAGACTTCCAGTCTCCAGGGCCAGCCACTGGGAAACTTTCAGCCCTGTTAAATCCGTTTAAGAGATCTGAAAAGATGACCTCGTGGGATGAGGATGGAGGGGGGTGTTACGCTACCCAAGCTTTTTGAGGATTTGCGTGACAGAGCTGAAATAAGGGGCGTCTAGAGTGACCCTTGTAATTGAGAGACGTTTCTCTTTCATTTTGGGACCTCATATGTAGGAGAGTAGCTGTATGAACCCTCTGGCAACTACAGCATCCAAAGATGGATGGTGCTGAAAGTCAGAGAAAGACACGTAAACCCTGCCTGGCTATAGTAATATCTAAGGACTGACAATGCCAAGAGAGAGAAGACCAAAGCTCTATAAACCCTACTTTATTACACAATCCACAGATGAACTGCACTGAGGGAATATAAACCCTAGTATTTGGCAGTATCCAGGGGCCGCCGCTGCTGAGAGGTGGGGTAATGATCTCTGATTTTGATTTGAGATCATAAATGTCCAGAGACCAACAACTCGGGAATGACTCTAATCTTGGTTGGATTTTAGCCTCGGAGGGCGAACCCTCTAGAGAGGGAACATGTGAGTACAGGTTGGATTCTTGAAGGAGTGATAGGTTTTGAGAAATCCTTGATGATTTTTTTTAAGTGTTGATGATAAAGTCTTCCCCAGTTGGCCTACACCTTACAGTGACTGCCAGCATGAGAACAGCTTTGCCAGGTTTTAGCTGGCAGTTGTGATTTGTTTTTCCCCCTTCTAGGAGGTTAGTGGTGGTTGAACCTGTTGTGGTGACAGTTTTTCATACAATGTAAGTCATTGTGCATTTTTTAAATTAAATCTTCCTATGAGCCCTTTTTCACATTTGAGGTTTTCATTGACCTTTCATTTGCTTTGTGATTCCAGCCAGAGAGATGACACGAGGGAAGTTCCTCAACATTCTAGAGAAGCCCAAGAAGTAGCAGCTGCTCGTGGATGGATGTCCTGGGAACCGTAACCGTGCTTCCTTCCCAGTGCGGCTCTGACTGTGCACACCTCACTGCTTCCTCGGGAGAGGCCGGAAGGGGTACTTCCAGGACTGACTCCCTCCCTTGTTCCTGGCACTCTGCTCCTCTGAGAACTTCCGGCAACAAGAGAAGAATCTGGTCTACCCAAGGATCATTGCAGTTTCCAGTCAGCTTCCAGATTTCGACGTACTTAGCCTTGGATGTGGCCAACACCAGAGGGTGTGTCATTCTTAAAGGTTAAAGTCCTGCTTTCTCATTTCCAGAAGTGATTCAGGAGCCCCAGAATCTTATAGTTGATTTGATTCAGTGATGGCAAAGTCAATTGTGATATGTTGATTGGATGGGTTCTTTTGAGTTGCACTTGATCTGTTAGGAAAGTATTTATGATGCAGAGAAACTAGAGACCAACCGGATTCTAAACCAGTCCATGCAGCCTAACCTGTGAACTCTTCAGTGTATATGAGGTTTCAAGAATCCCCAGTTGGAGAAACCACAGTCTCCTTAAAATACCTAGTTGGTTTTTCAATTCTTTACTTCTTGTGACAGTCCCATTCCCCAATGCCTTCCTTGCCTCCCAGCTCCTGCCATTGGTTCTTACAGGGGACTTCTGAGTGACAAGTCCCTCCTGGGATTAGCTCGTCTAGTGAAAGCCTCGTGCAAGGTTACATTGGGTTCTAGACCTCAAGGCCAATATGAAAGTAGAAGAAAGAACTCTTGAATGCTAGATAATCTGTTACAGATGCAAGTCAGGTATCTGGCCTGAAAGATAGAAAAGGGGGCTGATTCGCAGGAACCCATTTGGTTAGAAACTAGAAAGCCTAACAGACCTTAAAAGAAGTGTGCTGTGGGGTGGTGGCAATGTTTTGTCCCCCTTGTCCCCTCATATAGCTCATTTCAGATACTTCACTATCTGACAAAAATACACCTACTCACAAGTGCAGGAGAGAAAGAGAATTTCCTGATTGAGATACAACGCTTAGGAAGCTCTTCGCCAGTCATCTGCCCCATGTTAAAATGTCAAAATTTGGTCCATGGGCAAAATCAATTGCACGTGCTCTCCTTGTTTTGTCTTATACACCAGCCCCAGCCTCTGATGTTTAGAAGTACATGGCATTTCTACACTGGATGAAGAGAACATCCATGTAGGAATAGTGTGATGGCATTGGACACAAGTAAAGTCGTGGTCGAGTTTTTGGTCCTGAGTGTCTGTGCTAGGGCTCCACACTCCAGTTTAACAGCTGGTCCATCAGTGCTTGTGCCTTGTTTCCCGTGTAGAACTAATGTTGGGTTTACGGTCCTTTGTGCCATTTGACTATCCATGCAATTTTACCAATTGAAAAGGAAAGAAGATTGACTGTGAGATACCAAGAGTGAGGAAAGAGGAACATATTCTATTCTGCCTTGTGCTACGGAGAAGTTTAGGTTGTAGAAGCTTTGCTTTTAAGTTAAGTTTGTTGGCATTCCTTTATCTCACTGAATGCGGTTGAAGTGTGTGTGTGTGTGTGTGTGTGTCCGTCCAAAAAACAATGCCATAACGTCAAATTTTTCCTTTGCTCTGTTTTTGAGAGTTGATTACATCGGGCACTTTTTAATGCTTGGGGAAATGCTTTGGGTTATTTTCCCCAAAAGTCTGTAACTCAAGTCTGTAACCTAAAGCTACAAGGTTGGTTTTCTGGTCTGCTTTGGCCTCTTTCTTTACTGTCATCTTATTCACCAGCACTTACATGGAAGTAGATGTTTTAGAATTACAATATTTATTGGTTTTGTATTTGTCGTCCTTAGAAATGTTAATGATGTATTTTTATATTGATAATATAAATTTATGTACAGTATGTGCGTGTGTGTATTTCAGGATGTTAGAGGATTGTACTTTGTATATGATGGTTTCTGTGTCTTCATAATAAATATGTCCCTTTTATAGGAGAGTGAGTCAAAATCTTTCTGTTTGCAGACTTCCAGTTAAGCATGACAGACTGCACACGAATATTTCCTGCCACCTACCAAAACCCTCACTGTGAGCTCCTTTTCAGTCCTGTTCAGGAACTGGAGAAGAGAATGTCCTGATCAGTCCCACTCTGTGAGAAAAAGCTCCTCTGCTGCCCGTATCACGTTGTCCTGATGTGGCCCTTGTTGACAGCTCACTGTCCTCATGGTAACAAGGGAATTGCATCAAGAGGACATCCCACCTGATGGTTTCTAGGAGAAAAATAAGCAAAAAAGCAATGGTACTGTCACACAACAGAAACTATCACCTGTTGGTTGTTTCCTGCTCTGGACCTGAGCAGGTCCTTTTAGAGAAAACACTCTCTTATAAGGAAAGCAAATCACTTATCATCATTGGGTCCTCATTTATTTCCCAGGAAAAAAACACCTGAATGGACAGTCACTGTCTGACTGACTGAGTAAGTAACCAAACAGGGTCAACAGCAGGAACGTTCTCCTCTAGGCCTTTAAAGATCATTTTCTGGCTGTCTCTCAGATTCCCTTTTCCATTCTGAGTCTGTCCTTGTAAGCCATCTGTTGGCCGTAGGCAACATCATCCTGAGGAGGCATCGCATTGGTGCTTACAGGCACATTTTCAGATTCTTACTAAAATCTTTTCTTACCAGTAGTCTCACCGCTTCTTTTGTGTGTGTGTACGTGTGTGTTATAATTATATATGTAACCAAACATTTACCATTTCAACATTCTTCACACATACCAAAAAAAAAAAAAAACCAAACTCACTGTCATGAGTCGGATCTGACTCATAGCAACCCCTCCTTGGGTTTCCGAGGCGGTATCACTATGGAAGTAGATTACCCAACCTTCCTTCCGAGGAGTGGCTGGTGGGTTTGAACTGCCAGCCTTCTGGTTAGCAGTCAAAAGCCTTAGGCACTATGCCACCAGAGTTCCTTTCACATATACAGTTCAGTAATAACTTGCATTGATCATGTCATTGAACCATCACCCTTATCCATTCCCAAATTTTTCCATCACCCTTAACAGAAACATGGTGTCCCATAAGTACTGAGTCCTTTCTCCTTCCTTCCAGCTTGCCCCCTTCACCACTGATAAACGTAGATCTTTATACACTTGCCTCCTGTAGGCAGATATTTCATGTAAGTGGGATCATACAATATCTGTCCTTCTGTAGTCTCAGCACTTCTTGTTCTCATCGGTCTCTCAGGTTTTGAGCCTCTGATTTGCTTGGCTTTTCTTCCATAGTCAAAAAAAGTTCACAGGATGTTAGTCGTGTTGAATCGAAATACCAACTGATCTTTCTGTTCCCCATTTATCGTATTTTTTTCATGGATACTTGCTAACTGCTCCTTGTTTTTCATTCTGTTTACTGTAGCTCCTCTGTCTTCTGGACTCATGCAAGTCAGGGTAGTGAAAATGGAATTGGTAAAAGTCATTCCATTGCTCCTGTGGCTTCTGAAGGATGTTTGGACTTCCGTAGGAACTTTGTAACGAAGCCAAGAAGTTTCATCTCCAGTGCAATGCTCTGATCCCTGCTGTTCCCTCCAGGATTCAGGGATCACAAGATGGTGGACTGGCAGAGAAGGGAGTCAGGAAATGGGCACATGGGCCAAGGTGCACTGTGTCAGGGGTCAGCTTCCTTACCAGCTCAACTTCATGACAAATCCCATCTCCAAGCATTTGGTTATGTTCTCTAGTTTCTGTTTTCTTCATCCCTTGGAAGCTGCATGACTCCCCTCAGGACTGCTGCATGGGTTTCATTTCACCAGAGTGCCTTGCAAACATCCCACCGATACACCCCCAATAAAGCAGGCATACAGTAGTCTCTCCGAGCTCAGAAGTTCTGACTGGGCTGTAACTGGCTCATCTTGTCTGTTTCGGCTTTTTGGCCCTTTGAGGATATGTCCCATAACCTTCCCAGCTTTGCATGGCACAATTTCTTCTTGAGTAGGGAGCATTCAGGGGCTTCAGGTGGCATCACATGGCACCATGAGACTCCTGGTTGGCAAGGGTGCTGGTGGAGCCTCTTAATCAGCACAGGAACTCTTCAGTGCTCCATTAGCTGGGCCGAGCATTCGGAACCTTCCCTCCTGTGGGCCCTTCCTCCTAATGAGAGCTGGAAGAGGGGCCCTCACAAAACACTGCCTCTGAATAATATTCTGCTTTGTCCCCACCAGTAACCAGGGCTGACAGGATCACTCTGTCCATTTCTCTTCTAATTAGCACAATTCCAGCATGGCCTGAGCCAGCAAATGGAGAAAAGCGATCAAAAGCGATCAGACAACCGTAGCGAATCACAAACACAAAGAGGGCCATTCCCCATAATTAGGTGAGACAATTCCTCAGTCTTTTCTCGGCTGGAGTTTGCCGCTAAGACTCTTGCTGTTTGGGTCCCAGCAACACAAGTTACATGTCTCCCTGGGACACTAATAAGCCCCAAATTGCCTTCCGCTTCACACAACTCTACCCAGAGGACAGATGCGGGGGGAGCACAGTGAGGGGACAAGGTCTCCAAACACACAGCTGCTGCAATGTTTCCCCAACTCCAAGAAGCAGACACAGGCTGAGGGTGGAAGGGAAGAGGCAGTGGCTTGACCCTAGAGCCCAGTGCAAGCTGGTCCCTGTCCCTTGAAGCACTTAGGATTTCTGACCCAGGGAAGCCCGTTCTCCGACGTTTCCCTTGCCCTGTTCATTCTCTGCCTTCTGCTTGTTGTCCCCTTTTGGCCTCCTCTCCCCTTCTCCCACCGGTGGTATCATTCCTGGAACTACATGGAAGTCCTATGCCAACCAAAACTCTGTACAATTATAGTTTAAATCTGAAGGATGGCTACCACGCAGCCTACAGGTAAATTCTGCCCTTGAGCTCATGACCTAGAAGGGGCATCCCCTTCCCCACTCACTTTGGGCCTCACTTCCAACACCCACCACTTTCTTGTCTCTGGCTCTTCCCCAATCCCTGCCACTCTCTCACTTGGAAGATTCCTGGTGTTTTTTAAAACAGAAAAATGGTCCCTCAACGGCCAGGGCAAGAAGCCATAACTAGTCTCACTCCATGTGGTTTAGAGATTGGCCCCTTAATAAACAAACAGCTCCCCCAGGATTGCAGCCCATTATAGGGATTACTTGGGGTGATACAGCCATGAACTTGGTCATAGCCAGGGACAAAGGAATGCAGGGAGAGTGGCAGATGGAATCTCAATTAAAATCGAGCTCTCAGCTGAGTTGGACTCACTTGTTTTCATCTTATCCTGCCTTCTGCTTTGGTCTTGTTCTGTACGTTACGTTTCTGAAGGTGACCTCCAATACCCAAAACACTCAATTATCTAGAATCCAAAGAGCCAGAAAACTCAAGTAATCAGGGTTGCTTTATTGTTTTTCCATCTTCCTGAGACTCAGAGAAAACTAAGATTTGACTTTTTTAATAACTTCTGGAACATGTCAAAGAAAGAAAGAATTGATCAAATTTGTCCAGTCTTCTATAGGTTCTTTGATTATAAGTAAAGTTTAGGACTGTGTCTGGCACAAAATTAGAGCTTAATAGGAATTTTTTGAAAGAAAGAATGAACTGTGGTGTGATATTCAGTGTTCTTAGCCTGTCCAAGGTGTCGTAAGAGCTTGGATTTGGAGAGAGGCAGAGATGATGAGCTTGTGCAAATCTCTTCTCTCTGAACCTCATTTTCCTCAGGACTTTCCCACTCAACAAAAGAGCAGACTATCATTGCAGACAAGGGCCTAGACCCTGAAGTCAGCATGCCAGTGTCCAAATCCTGTTTCTGCCACTTCCTAGCTTTGGGCAAATTGCTTAACCTCCCTGTGCCTTAGTTTCCCTACCTGTGAAGTGCATCCAGTCATAACCCACAACTCCCAGAGTAGCTGTGGAGATTAAATGAGTATTTGTGTTTAGAATGGGAGCTCTGGTGGCGCAGTGCCTAAGGCATTTGATTACTAACCAGAAGGCTGGCGGTTCAAACCCACCAGCCACTCCTCGGAAGGAAGGTTGGGCAATCTACTTCCGTAGTGATACAGCCTCAGAAACCCAAGGAGGGGTCACTAAGTTGGATTCGACTCGACGGCAGCGAGTTTGGTTTTTGATTTTTGTGTTTAGAATAGTGCATGGCCCATGTTGCCCTTTATAGAACTGATTGATAGGTGTATCTCTAAAGTTAGAGTTAATATAAACCTATTGCCATCGAGTCAATGCCAACTCATTAGCAACCCCCATTGGGTTTCTGTTCTAGTTCCCTAGTGCTACTCTGACAAGAATGTGCCACAAATGGGATGGCCTTAACAAACAGGAGTTTATTCTCACAGTTTGGAGGCTTTAAGTCCAAGTTCAAAGTGCCAGGCTCTAGGGGCTGGGTGAAAACCCCTCATCCTTGGGGTTCAGCTCTGCTTCCTGCTCCTGTACCACTGGAGCTAGAGGCTTTTCTTCACTCGGACAGCTGCTAGCTGCTAAGACTGAGAAACCCAAGGTTGACAAATAGAAAGGCACAGTCCCAATGTTACCAAACCACACAGCAGACCATTAACTCAAATCCAGTGAAAGTCCCAAGGTCGGCAGAGCATGGCAGGCTGCTGAGCAACGACACAGCTACGTGCAGGGTCCAAGCGTGCCATAGGCTAGAGACCTTTCTCAAAGCTTCTCCTTATATACAGGAAGCAGACCACATACCCAAAGGCAGCTACTCAGCTGCTTGTGGTAGATTCCACCATGGAGTTGATTACCAATCTCATCATGGGGAATACTATATCCAGCTGCCCAGCCACTCAACCAGGCCCAGCCAAGCTGGCACACAAACTTAACTACCACAGTTTCCAAGCCTGTAAATCTTTACAGAAGTAGATTGCCTCATCTTCCTCCCACGGAGCAGCTGGTGGGATTGAACTGCCAACCTTCTGGTTGGCAGCCAAATGCCTTATACACTGTGCCACCAGAAATCCTTATATTTAATATAATATTCAATTATTATACTCACATTTATATAAATGGTATACCCTGCTGGCAAATACAGTAACTTTTAATTACCTTGGAGTTCCTGGGTGGAGCAAACAGTTAATGTGCTGGCCACGGATCGAAAGTTGGAGATTCTAGTCTACCTAAAGGTGCCTGGGAAGAAAGGCCTGGTGATCTACTTCTGAAAAATCAGCCACTGCAAACCCCACGGAGTACAGCTCTGCTCTGACAGACACGGGGTCACCATGAGTGGAAATGGACTCTATGCAGAGTGCCCATTTCTCTAACTTTCAAGAGAGCTGGGTTTTACTGAATCCTTCTCCTGCCCCCTGCCTTTGTAGGGTACCACATCTTTCAACCCTGTGAGGCAACCGTTGCCATATTGACACTCAGTAAATACTGTTGTTGACTCTACAGACAGTGGCACTGAGGGCCATTTGTTGCTGATGAACAAGGAAGGGAAAGGTATTCTTTGTGACTCTAGCAGGTTTTCTGAGCTGATCCTGGACTTGGCCAAAGCCTCAAATCATTATTAGTCCTTGCTGGTACTTCTGGTCTTGATCTATTCTGAGCATCTAGGTATTCCAGTCATTGCATAAGCTCACAGTTTGTTGGTGATACCTGTTTATAAAAGCAATGAAATTTGTTCTTGTGTATGCAAATATCTATCAGCTGGTAAATCAAAAAGTATTTAGTGGACACCTGCCATTCCCCCCATTCCTCCATTCTTTCTCTGGATGATCAGCTGTGGTGTGAGGTTTGTCAAGTTCTCATTGCCTTTCCAGAGCTGAAAAGCGTCCACGCGGGCCTCAGTTCCCAGCAGCCTCCTCTCAGCTTTGTCCTCTCTGGGAGCCCATGGAGAACAGGCCTGGCCTGACTGCAGCCCACACCCTCAGGGTCAAGTGGGGCTGAAGGTCACATCCCAGAGCCTACCTGGTGCAGCCAAGCCCCAAGAGCCAAGCTAGCCTGATTCAGCGGCTTCACACAAAGGAGCAGCTGAGAAGAGTCAAGTTGAAAAAGCAGTGACTTGAAGCTGAGGAAATGAGAAGTAGTGGCAGCATCTGCTGGTGGGCAGGGCCATGAGGGTCAGAGCCAGAAGTGGTCTCTGAGGAAGGGGGTGGCTTTTGGAAAAGCAAGCTCCTGAGAGCTTCTTCACCTTGGCCTCCCATCCGTCTCTGCTGCCACTGCTTCTGCTCCCTTACCTGCTGAGCCCCATCCTTGCTTCCCTCACAGGCCTGCTTACCCAAAACCAAATGGCCCAAAAGTCCTTCAAGTAAATATGGCACATCTACCGAGGGGACTGTTATGCAGCCATTTGATATGTTTGCAAAGTGGTTACAATATCAAGGAAGAAATGGTTTTCTCATAAAGATCAGTGAAACTAGAAAGATGTAAAAGTATGAATGCAAGATGGTGCCCGGTTATGACTGTCAACCACTCAGAAAGTGATCAGTGCAAGAGATCCTGGATGGAGTGGGAGAACAATGTGGAATAAAACTCAAAATCATTAAAAAAAAAAAAAGACCAGGTTTACTGGTCTGATGGAGCCTGGTGAGATCTCTGGGAATGTGACTTGGAGTCTTCAGGTCTGGACTTGAACTCACTCCCATGGCTTCCAGACAAACAATAGGCATATAGGATGAACATTTACATCAGGCAGATACACTCCTTAGAAAGATCAAGCATGGGAGAACAGAAGGGAGATAACTCACGGGGCAGGAATGCATAGGAAAGAAGGACACAGGGAAGAGGTAACTACAGGGAGGAAGTGGGAAGAGAGCTGTTACACTGTGGGGAATTGCAGTCAATGTCCTCAAACAAAATGTATATGGACTGCTATATGGAAAATGAATTTGCCCTGTAAACTTTCACCCAAATCACAATAAAAATTTTAAAAAAAAAAAAAAAAAGTGTAAATGCAGCAAGATCTCCAGTGGAGAGGGGGGTGGGGGATGGGGATTAGAAGGAAACAGACCAAAGTGGCGACAGCACTTGCTGCCTGTTTGGAGGATTATGGGTAATTTTCATTTTTTCCTACATTCCCCAAACTTTCTGCAGAAGCATGTACCATTTTATACTAAAAGTAGTAAAAAACCTCTGGAGCTGGGTTTACAGGACTGAAGATGCCCTGTCCATCAGCCCAGCCTGTTAATATGCACACATGCACACACACAGTTCATTGATGATACCTGTTTATGGCAACGGAGTTTGTTCTTGAGAACTCAAATGTCTTATCAGTTGGTAAACTGGAACATATTTAATGGACACCTACTAAGTGTCCAGCCCTGCCTACTACATCACATGTATATTCTTCAAGGAAAAAAATAACCTGTTCCCTAACCATGTCTAATTCCACCCCTCCTCACCCTCCACTCTGTTTGCTCTGGAACAGATTGATGTCTTCAGTAGGTGTGCAGGCGATGTTGTAAGATAGCTGTCTTTCCCTCCGTCCATCTGATGAAACTACATCTAACTTAATTTTGCTGTATGATCTTAAGGTTGAGTTTCCTCAGCTCTTAGGCATCACTCTGGGTATTGTGTTTGTGAGTCCCCTTCACTGCTTTATCTCTGATTACCCTCACTGCTTTCCCTATTTGGAGAGAAGAAGAAAACATGAGTTAGGGGTCAGGAGTAGGGCTGGGCCAGGTCACAGTCTAGGTTCATAGCCATATGTTCCTCATGGACAGCCAAGGAGGTGCTGTACCATCTGGAAAGGGAATGCAGGCTTTTGTGCCAAGTTGGGATGTGAAAGCAGGAAGGGGTGCGTAGAAGGTGGTTCTTACCTTTATCAGGAGACGAGTGTGTATATAAAGTCAGTTTCTCCACAAGAGAGAAGCAGAGTCATGGAATTGATGAAGTAGAAATATGAAAGCATCAAGGCCAGAAAACTAGGAAATACAGAGAAGAATAGACCTTGTTCCCAAGAAGTAACTCCAGACCAGCCCCAAGCACCCAGAATATACAAGACTAGGTGTCTGACTAAGCCCTGCAGGGTCCAAAGCAGCTTGCCCCTCACTGTCCTTCAGTAGAAATAGATGTCATGACGATCAAATGCTCTCCCTGCCACGCCCACTCCTGCCTGCACTTCACCAACTTGCCCACTTGCCCATTCTGTTTCGTAAAGAAGCACTAGGTTCTGCCCAGATCGGGATAGCGAAACAAGGAAGAAAAGATGTCAGGCATGTGTAGTAGTCCTGAGTCCTGCCTGACTCTAGGGGCTTCAGCCAGACCAAGTGGGACAGTCACATCTGTGGTGGTTTAGTTTGTGTGTCAACTTGGCTGGGCCTGGTTGAGTGGCTGGACAACTGAATATAGTTATTCCCCATGGTGAGATTAGTAATCAACGCCATGGTGGAATCTACTGTGAGCAGCTGAGTAGCTGCCTTAGGGATGTGGTCTGTTTCCTGTATATAAAGAGAAGCCTTGGGGAACAGTCTCTAGCTTATGGCACACTTGAACCCTGCATGTAGCTGTGTCCTTGTTCAGCAGCCTGCCATGCTTTGCTGACCTTGGGACTTTCAGTGCACTTGAATTGATAGTCTGCTGTGTGGTTTGGTAACATCGGGACTGCCCCATTTTATTTGTCGACCTTGGGCTTGTTAGCCTCAGCAGCCGGTAGCTACTTGAGTGAAGAAAAGCCTCTAGCTCCAGTGGACCCAGAGCAAGAAGCAGAGCTGAAGCCCAAGGCTGAGGCGCTTTAACCCAGCCTCTAGAGCCTGGCACTTTGAACTCGGACTTAAAGCCTCCAAATTGTAAGAATAAATTCCTGTCTGTTAAAGTCATCCCATTTGTAGTATATTCTTGTCAGAGCGGCACTAGGTATCCAGAACATCTGACGAGCCCCCCAAGGAGGAGAGGAGTGCTCCAGAACAGGCAGCTGAGACCACTGTTACAACGCGAGGACTGCAGGCCCAGTGACACTTCACAGCATTACCAAAGATTGATGCAAATTGGTTTGGTTCTGACCCTGTCACACCAGGAAGGATAATGATTCCAGCAGTGGCGGGCGTGGAAGGGGGCACATGGTGGGGGCTGTGAGGACTGGTATCTCACTTTGCATCTTCATTAATGATCTGAAGACAGGGGTAAACAGCATGCTAATGAAACCTGTGGGTGATTGGTGTTGCAGACCTCAGAGAGGATGGAGAAATAGCACAGCGAGACCCAGAGAGCTCAGAAATATGGGCAGGAGATTGTCAAATGAGATTCATCCTCGGAAGATGAAAGCCAACATGTCAGAGAGGAATGATGGTGGTCCCCCTGGGTGGGGGCCTGCAGACCTGAGAAGCAGAGATGGGTGGCAGGGTCAGGAGGGTGAGTGAGGGGATGGAGTTTGGGGTGTGTCACAGGGAGACAGTTAAACCCTCGTGCATTCCTGGCCAGAACAGCCTGCAGTGAGAAGGCTGGACCAGGACTACAGAACACACAAGGAACACTAGTCCATTGCCTGGTGCCAGCTCCTGGGCCCCTTTGCAAAGCTGTGCCTCTGACTTCACAGCCTAAAACCCCATTTGACCTGAGTTACTGAAATGAAACAAGCTACACACATTTTTTTTTTAATTGTGCCTTAAATTATTGCTATTGTTGTTAGGTGTCATCTAGTTGATTTCAACTCTTAGTGACCCTATGTGACAAAGTACAACTGTCCCATAGGGTTTTCTAGGCTGTCATTTTATAGGAGCAGATCTTCAGCTCTTTCTCCCAGAGGCACTGGGTGTTTTGGAAATGCCAGCCTTTCAGTTAGCAGCTGAGTGCTTACTAGAAACCAAACTAACTTATTACTGAGTCGGATCCGACTCATAGTGACGCCTCCTAGGTTTCCGAGGTGGTATCACTACAGATTGCCCAACCTTCCTTCCAAGGAGTGGCTGGTGGGTTTGAACCACCAGGTTTCTGGTTAGCAGACAAGTGCCTTAGGCACTATGCTACCAGCACTTACTGGGGATAGGATATTCAAGAGCAAGGAAAAAAAGACTTTTCCTCATCTTCAGTCCCAAGGAGCTCTGGTGGAGTACTGGATAAGACACTTGGCTGCTAACCAGGAGGTCAGCAGTTCAAACCCATCAGCTGCTCCAGGGAAGGAAGACTGGGTAATCTACTTCCATAAAGATTTATAGCCTTGGAAACCAATTGGGGGTTATTCTGAGTCAAAAACGAGTAAATGGCAGTGAGTGAGGGGAGGGTCAGTAGTTCCCCATTCAGTAAACATTTCTTGGAGGTATAACTTGTTTACATTAACTGCATAAATCTTAAACAGTTCAATTACTTTTTCCTTGAGCAAATCACTTAACCTCACCAAGCCTCAGTTTCCCCATCTAAAATAAATACGTAGCAGTCCATATCTTATAGCTATGTTGTGAGGAATGAGTGAGATAGAACATGTGAAGCACCTAGGACATAGTAAGCATTCAGCTGTGGATAATTATTATTTCTATCCATTGGTGGTTGTGCTGTAGTAAATTACCTGGTATGACTTTTCTAGCCATAAGTCTTTGTAAACTCCATGGTGGAATTTGCTGTGAGCAACTGAAGAGCTTCTGATTGTTAAAGTTATCCACTGAGAGTATTTCTGTTAGGAGCAGCACAAAGTAATTTTCTGAGAAGTTCATTTTCTCTCAGGTGTATAGAATTCTGATGTTGGGATTGGTTGGTTTGGCCACTCTGCTAGGCTCAAAAGGAGCCCTCCTAGAGGCAGAAAAAGTCTCTCTGACTGCTGGCTGAGAAAGACGTGCTGCTGAGAGAAACACGCTCCTGAGAGACATGAGAGACACACGCTGCTGAGCGAGAGACATGAGAGACACACACTGCTGAGCAAGAGACATGAGAGACACGCACTACTGAGAGAGCGATGTGCCACTGAGACTGCTGGCTGCTGAGTAAAATGGCCGGCTGCAAGAGACTGAGTGCATTTCTGAACTTGAATTGTAGCCTGGTGCTTCCCTAAGAAACCCCATAATCTGGGAGTTCTGTGTGGCCACCACAGTGAATTATTGAACCCAGCAGAGAGGTGATGGGTGCTCCGGGAGAAACGATTGGTGAAAGGGCTAGAGGGAGGCAGCATGTCTGGCCTCACAGGAGTAGGCCTTGGGCTACTGATGGTTATTCTGTCTTCCTTTTGTGGGGTTAGAGGAGATCAGAAGATACGGCCTCCCTGCCCCTTTGGCAGTGGTGCAAACGGTGAATGCTAACTGAAAGGTTGGAGGTTTGAGAACGTCCAGACGTGCCTCAGAAGAAAGGCTTAATGATCTACTTCCAAAAGATCACAGCCATTGAAAACCCCACGGAGAGCTGTCCTACTCTGATACACATGAGATCACCATGAAACCAAAAAAAAACAAACTCACAGCTATCAAGTCAGATCCAACTCATAGCAACACCTCCTTGGGTTTCCAAGGCTGTATCTCTACAGAAGTAGATTGCCCAGTCTTCCTTCCGAGGAGTGGCAGGTGGGTTTGAACCGCCAGCCTTCTGGTTCACAGTCAATTGCCTTAGGCCCTATGGCACCAGAGCTCCTTGAAATCACCATAAGTCAGAGACAAAACATTCCCTATGACAACAGAGGAAGAAGGAACAGGAGGGGAGGATGGAATGTGTGGCTAATTGCCGCCATTACAACTGCCTCTTTTGCTGTGAGAACAGAACTAGATGGTGCCTAGCTCCCATTACTGAACAATTTGATCAAAGATTCTGTAGAAGAATCCTGATAAAAAGAGGGGAGATACAGACAGAATTTCAAATTCTCAACGAGTCTAAATTTTCTGGAGCCACGGAGGCTGGATGAACCACCCAAACTATTGCCCTGGAATAATCTTTAAATCCTAAACCAATAGTATCCCCTGAAGTCTTCTTGAAACCAAACAGTAGTTGAGCTTAACTCATAAAGAATGTCTGCCTTAAGCACTGTGCTCTTTCATGATCTATCTGTCTTGAAAGGGATCAAATTGACAACAGCAACTGGAAAGATTAGCTAGGACCCTTAGAGGGCAGTGAGTCTATGTTAATGGGGGAGGAACAACTCAGAAAAGGAGGGTGAGAAGGTTGCAGAACTTGAAGAATGTAATCACTGTCACTGAATAATACCCGTAGAAACGTGGATTGGTGCACCGATGTTGTGTATGTTCTCAACAACATCAACATAAATAAATAAAATTCCCCCACAAGACTGTGAACAACACATGCACTGTCTGAAGAAAACTTAGGCCAAAGGAAGGGAAGTGAGCCTGGAGAGTAAGAGCATGGCATTTGAGTCAGATCTGGGTTTGAATGAAGGTGAATAACCATCCCAGTTTGCTTAGGACTAAGGGATTTCCTGGAATGTGGACACCTTCCGAATGGGATGGTTAGTCACTCTAGTTCCAATTCAGGTTCTTCTACCTAATAGCTTATTAATTTCCTGTTCAGTTAAAGGAGGAACAACTGAGGTTGTTGAGAGGATCAAATAAAATACTGTTTGATAGTATTTAGCAATGAATCTGACATATAATAAATGCTCTTCAACTGTTAAGATTCCATATAAGTAAAATTCAAAAGCAGGCACAAACTAACCCAGGATGAGAGAAGTCAGAATAGTGGTTTCCCTTGTCGAGGGATTGACTGGTAGGGAGCATGAGGGACTCTTCAAGGGGACTGAAAACATTCTAGTGAGGAAATAGTGAGCTTTATAGTCTTTGTGAAGCAAACATATTTGGGTAACTAAAAGCATCTTTCTTAATGCTGCTGGTTATGTAAATAAAGGCAGAAATCAAACCTAACCCACTGCCATCCAGTCGATTCTGAGTCATAGTGACCCTGCAGGACAGAGTAGAATCGCCCCATAGTGTTTCCAAGGCTGTAAATCTTTACAGAAGCAGACTGTCCCATCTTTCTCCTACAGAGCACCTGGTGGGTGCCAACCACTGACCTTTCGGCTAGCAGCCCAATGCTTTAACCACAGTGCCATCAGAGCTCCTTAACAGCAGAAATTCCTTTTCCTTGGGGTTAATTAAAATAAACAAAAGTCTCCTGAGACCCTTAGTTCTTGCCTTACATCCCCCACCCCACAAAACAAGGGCTTCCATTTTCCCATGCTCCCCCGTCTGCCCAGCCTCCATGTAGATACACTTTTGATGTCATTGTCATCATGGCCTTGAACCATTTTGTGGTTTCTCACTTAGTTCTGTCCTCCCGCTGTCATTTTTTATATGAGCTACTCTCCCCTCCACAGCCACTGGGGACACATAATTCCCCAAGTGGACTTTCAAAGCTGGTCCCTACTCTGACTTCAAAGCCTCACTGCAGAAGCAGAGTCACTGAGTCTTTGCAGTCTTCAAAACCACGACTCCACTCTTAGGTGTATACCCAACAGAATTACCCTTCTGTACAGTATGAACTTTTGGTGTCTGGCTTAACTCTTCTCATTCTCTTTGTGAGATTCATCCGTGTTGCTGTGTGAAGCTGTTCAGTGGTTTGTTCTTTCTGCTGCTGACCAGCATTCCATTATAGGAACATATACAGTTAACTTACCCATTCTCCTGTTGATGGACATTTGGTTACTGCCCAGTTTTAGACTCTTACAAATAACATTGCTATCAGCCTTCTTGTGTGTGTGTTTTGGTAGACACCTACACTCATTTCTGTAGGGCATATGAAATTCTAGAACAGGCAAAACTCTTGGGTGATAGAAATCAGAAAGGTGGCTCCTTGGGGGCTATTAACTGGGAAGGGGGACAAGGAGTTTTCTGAAGTATTGGAAATAATCTTGTCTTTATCTCAGTGGTGGTTACCCAGGAGTATATGGGTGAATGTGTGTGTGTGTGTATGTGTGTAAACATTCAAGCTGTACATTTAATATTTGTGCACTTCACTGTATGTAAACTGTACTTCAATTTAAAAAAGAGAGAGAGAGAGATTTAGGGTCCTCAGAGCCTCTAAAGGAAAACACTGGTGGTTTTTATGTTTCAAACCACAGCCCCATGGAAGCTATTGGAACAGGAACCCAGGGAAATCTAGAGGGTCCCAAACTCCAGATTCTAGAGGAACAGAGGAACAGAGTCAGAAGGGAGAACAGATGGTGGTAAACGTGCTCTTTGTCAACTGCCTCACTAGTGACTGAGCTTAAGGGCTGAAGCAGCCCCTGTCCTGTGGCCTCACTCGGTGACCTCAATATATAGGCAGGCCATCAGTCAAGCCCAAGGGCCTCAAACACTCCATGCTTGGGCTCTCTTTTGAAGGAGACTCATTCTCTATCCACCCCTTACTGCTAATCCAGTCCCAAAACTGTGGGCTCCTTGAGGGCAGGGACCGGGTCTAAGGTAGTAAATACAAACAGAGGTTTCTGCAAAGCCTGACACATCTTAGGTGCTTACCTTAGTTATCTAGTTCTTCTACAGCAGAAATACCACAAGTGGATGGCTTTATCAAACAGAAATTTATTCTCTCACTGTTTGTTGTTGTTGTTGTTGTTAAGTGCCGTCGAGTCGTTTCCGACTCATAGCGACCCCATGTACAGCAGAACGAAACACTGCCCGATCCCACGCCAGCCCCACAATCCCTGCTATAC
>NW_006921666.1:8051954-8052463 GCF_000298275.1 Orycteropus afer afer | reverse complement strand
ACAAGCCCGCCTGTGCTTACCTTGCTCCCAGAGACCTGGTCCCTCTCGGGAGGGTAACAAGGGAAAGTGTTCAGTGCAGATCAGTCCTCTCACTGTTTAGGAGTCTCAAAGTCCAAATTCAGGGTACCAGGTGTAGGAGAAGGCTTTCTCTGTTGGCTCTGGGGGTAGGCCTTTGTCTGTGGGCCCAGCATTCCTTGGAGATCTCCATGTGTCTTGGCATCAATCCTTCCCTGGATCTAGGAGGTTCTCAGCACAGGGACCCCAGGTCTAAAGGATGTGGTCCATTCCCAGCTCATTTCTTGGTGGTAATGGGTCCCTCTTTCTGCTCTCTTCTCTCTCCTTTCATCTCTTGTAAAATAAAAGGTGATGCAGGCCACACCCCCAGGGAAATTCCCTTTATCAGGGCTGTGACTTGATTAAGGGTATGGCAACCACCCGAATCCCCTTACCACTGAATGGCTGATCACATCAGATCACATCATAGGAATTATTACTTTGTTACATAACTA
>NW_006921666.1:8010544-8051074 GCF_000298275.1 Orycteropus afer afer | reverse complement strand
AAGCTGAGTGCCTTTGGGCAGGAGGCTTGCTGGTGGAGTGGACTGCACATAGGTGTCCCTATTGGCAGAGCTAAAAGAGCTTTGTAAGACTTGCCCAGGTAGGGACAGAGGCCAGGCGAGAGGCCAAGGGCCAGAGAGGTGCACCTCAGGGCACAGCAGAGGGGAGACTGTCCTGATCATAGAATTGTATCCTGAGCACGTTCCTGAATCTGAGTTGCACCCTGTTATTTCCCTAACAAACCCCATAATCGTATTATCTGTGAGTTCTGTGTGGCCATTGCAATGAATCATTGAATGCTGCAGAGAAGTAGTGAGTGCCGTGGGAGGGATGATGGTGTCAGAGTTGGTAAAAAGGCTGAAAGGTGGTGGCATGTCTGGCTTCATAGGAACAAGCCCTGGGCTGCGGATGGTGATTCTGTCTCCCTGTAATGAAGTTAGAGAAGCTCAGAGGATGGCATCCCCATGTTCTTTTTGCACAAGGCATCACTTAAATCCTTCCAGGCTGGATCTGACCACTGATCTCAAAGCCAAAGATATGCTTCTTGGATCATAGATTGTGTTAGACTGGGTTCTCTAGAGAAACAAAACCAGTAAAGCTTATATGTAGAGAGAAAGAGAAATTTATCTTAGGAATATGGCTCACACACTTACAGAAGCTGGCAAGTCCCAAGTTCTTGGATCAAACGTCAAGCTGGAGCCTTTTCCCGACTCATGCAGCTGCAGGGGCTGAGGCACTCAAGATTGGCAGGCAGTATACTGGCTGTTGACTCCAAAAAATGACAAATCCAAGATCTCCAGGCCAAATGGTGGATTGTTCACTCACGGACAGTTATAGGCAGCACAACAGAATCATGATCCACAGAAGAAAGTCTCTTTTCCCAGGATGTCCATAAATATATTGGAAGCAGGCCACACCCCTAGGGAAACTTCCTTTCAGTGGATTGGCTGCTCAAAACATATCCATCTGATCCCATCATGGGAACAACCCACACCACAATTGCTTAAACCACACAGAACTGTGGTCCAGCCAAGCTGACACACAGCTCCAACTGTCACACAGATCATTCAGGTGCTCCTTCCTTCACTTGGCATTCCGGGTGAGCTACCAGCAACTCTGACATGGCTTCCGTTGAGCATAGTTCCAATTCTGAAGAAAAGAAGCCCCTGCTCTTTCTAGAACCAGGTTTCTCAGGATCATTCGAAGGTTCCAGCACCATCTACCTCATGCAAAAAGGCTGTGTCTACACTGCAGGCAACTCTAGAATTACCCTTTGTGCCAGTGGCAGTCTCTCTGGGTTTTGCATGCTCTCAGATGGAAGGCCAAGAACAGCCGGGTTCTTTGATCCCTTGAAGAGTCTTCTGTGCTATCCAGATCAGTAGCTGCTAACTACATATGGCTCTTAAATTTAAATTAATTGAAAGTAAATAAAATTTTAAATTCCATTCCTCAGTTTCATTAGCCACCTTTCAAACGCTCAATAGCTACATAGCTATTAGCTTACCTTATTGGACAGTACACAATTATACTGAACATTTTCATCATTGCAGAAAGTCCCACTGGACATCACTAGAGTATATGGCCTTCAAACCCTCTTGAAACCTGTAGGTGAGGGGAGAAAAGACTTAGATAGATGAGACTGGGTCTCTGACACCAGTTTAACTATAGCCACTCTGCCTATAAATTCAAATTTCATTGGTGGGGGGGGTGGGGATTGGGTTCTACTGGGTTTTAATCTTTTATACTTTTTTTTTTTTTTTACAGGTAGTAAGTAAAAAGGAAAAAAAAAAAAATAACTTTGTTTAAGGGCCAATTACTGTAATTGTTGTCCATAAGTTGTATACCTATGAAAAGTTGAATTGGCAAAAGTTGTGTGATAAATATGTTTATTTTGACCAAAAATAGAGAGAAGTAGCTGCTGACACACTCATGTACAATCAACACCTCATGGGACTTAGTCCCTGGGTTCAGAGGTTTATGGGCATGGTTTCATGGGACATTCTGCTTAATTGGCCTAATATCCTGTTTAGTCTTCTGTTATACTTTCTAGGTTGTTGTGTAGTGCCTGGGGTCTTGAAAACTTGTAAGCTGTCATCCAACATACAAGAATTGGTCTCTATTTGCCTGGAGCAACAGAGGAAGAAGGAGAATCAGGAATAAGAGCAATAAGAGGAAGAATGTGTGGGTAATTGCCTCCATGAACAGTTGCCTTCTTTGCCATGAGACTAGAAGAATTGAATGGTGCCCAGCTACCATTACTGATCATTTTGATCAAAAATTCTGAAGAATCCTGATCAAAAGGGGGAAGATGCTGACAGAATTTCAAATTCTCATGGAATCCAGATTTTCTGGAACCATGGAGGCTGCATGAACCCCTGAAACTATAGCCGTGGGATAATCTTTAAACCTTAAACCAAAAAATATCCCCCTAAAGTCTTAAAACCAAGCAATGGTAAAGCTGAACTGGTAAAGAATGTCGGTTGTGAGCACTGTGCTCTTTTAAGATCTCTCTCTACATGGGATAAAATTGAGAATGGCAATCATCAAAGGTTACAGAGGAAACTTAGGGGGCAGTTAGTTTGTGTTAATGGGGGAGGAACAACACAGAAAAGGAGTAAGAATAGTTGCACAACTCGAAGAATGTAATCCATGTCATAGAATTGCACATGCAGAGATTGTTGAATTGGTGTATGTTCTGCTGTGCATAGTCTCAATGACAACAAAAATGAAATATATTTTAAAAGATAATAAATACAAATCATATTTTAAAAGAGCAGATTGTGAAAAATAGTTCACCTCCTTCCAAACTCCGCATCCTCGGATCTCTAGTTATCAACTTGTGGGAACTATTGCTGTCTTACTTTTCTTTTTTTCCAACTTATCTTGGCTCTTGCTCATATTGGTACATAAAGATTTAACAGCTACCATAACTTAGCCAGTTCCCTGTTGGTGGACATTGAGGTTGTTTCCAGTTCTTTGCTACTACAATGTTGCAATAAATAAATTATTCTTGTATTTAAATCTCTATGCCTGTGTTCAAATATATCTGTATATTACTGGTGGTGGAATATATTTTGCTGGGTCAGAGGCCAAGTGCATTTTTCATTTTAATGTATATTGCTGAATTGTGTCCTTCTCCCCAAAGAGGCTATAACAATATGAAGTCTTCCCCCCATCACCTACCATGCGCCTTGCACCCCTGACAAACTCAGATGTTATCAGACATTCAGGTTTCTCACAGATTAACAGTTACTCCTCATGGGAAGGGGCTTCTATGGCCTCCCAGCCCATGACCCTGAGGCCCATCCACTCACTGACCTTCTCTTCCTGTCACTCCTTCTGCTTTCAACTGTTGCCAAGAACATTGTTGGTTCCAACTCATAGGGACCCTACGTACAACAGAACAAGACACTGCCCGGTCTTGCACCATCTTCCCAATCATCACTACAGTGGAGCCCACTGTTGCAGCCTCTGTGTCAGTCTATCTCCTTGATGGTCATCCTCTTTTTCACTGACCCTCTACTTTACCAAGTATCATGTCCTTCTCCAGGGGCTGGATCACCCTGATAACATGACCAAAGTTATTGTTGTTGTTGTTACGTGCCGTCAAGTTGGATCTGACTCATAGCGACCCCTCCTTGGGTTTCCAAGGCAGTATCACTAAGGAAGTAGATTGCCCAACCTTCCTTCCGAGGAGTGACTGGTGCATTTGAACTGCCAGCCTTCTGGTTAGCAGTCAAGTGCCTTAGGCCCTACGCTACCAGAGCTCCTTATGACCAAAGTATGAGAGACAAAGTCTCACCATCCTTGCTTCTAAGGAGCATTCTGGCAGTACTTCTTTCAGGACAGAATTGTTCAGGTTTTGGGCAGTTGGTCCGTGGTGTATTCAATACTCTTTACCAGAGTCATAATTCAAATGCATCCATTTTTCTTCCATCTTCCTTTCTCACTGTCCAGCTTTTGCATGCATATGAAGTGACTGAAAATTCCACGGGTTGGGTCAGGCTCACCTTGGTCTTCAAAGTGACATCTTCACTCTTTAAAACTTTAAAGAGGTCTTTTGCAGCAGATTTGCCCAATGCAATACGTCATTTGATTTCTCAACTGCTGCTTCCATGGGCGTTGATTGTGGCTCCAGATAATATGAAATCCTTGACAATTCAATCTTCTCTCCATTTACTGTGTTGTTGCTTATTGGTTTAGTTGTGTGGATTTTTGTTTTCTTTGTGTTGAGGTGTTATCTATACTGAAGGCCGTATTCTTTGATCTCCATCAGTAAGTGCTTCCAGTCCTCTTTGCCTGCAGCAAGCAAGGCTGTGATATCTGCATGTCATAGATAGGCTGCCAGCGATGGTTCATATTTAATCAAGTACTCACTAGGCCCCCAGGCATTGGTCTAAAGCCTTTACTTCAGTGACTCATGTACTTTTCACAGCAACCTCATGAACTAGGTACTACTGTTGTTTATTATTCCCATTTTACAGATGAGAAACCCAAGGTTTAGCGATTAACTTGTTCAAGGTCACCTAGCTTTTCAGCAGCACAGCTGGGATTTGACCCAGGTCTATCTCACTCCCAAATCTATATTCATTATCAATAAGTTTTCCCACACACCACCTTCCCCTAGACCCTCCTTTTACATGGGCACCAAATTCTCTTCTCCCCTTACATCCATCATCCGACTGGAGGCCCTTTGCCCCAGAACCTGTGAGCCCTTCTTTCCTGCTCACTCTCTCCTTGCAACACTCAGGGCAGGCTCCTCTATCCCCTGACTCCACCCCATTCACTGTTACTGTTTCTTCTGTCCTTGGCCTTGGGATGGCCCTACCTGAAGAGTTGGGTCAGCCTAGCCTTCCCGCAGGTGATTACCCCAGCACCCTCCCCCAGGTGATTACCCCAGCACCCTCCCCCAGGTGATCACCCCAAGCCTACAGGGCTGGGGAGAGCTGGGGACAGAGAAGCAACGGCTTCTATCACCTGACCCTACTCAGCCAATTCAGGAAGACAAGATGTCAAGTTAATGAGCCTTTGGGCCTCTAATTAGCTGTCAATTACCTCAAATTAATCAACTCCTCGCCTAATTAAGCATTATCGGCAGGTGGGCACAAAGCGGGCCATTGTGTGGGAGCCATGAGAAAAGGCGGGCTGGCAAACTTGGTTAGGATCAGCGCTGTGCACAGCGCCGCGCCCCTCTGCGCTCAGCCACAGGCCCAGCCGGGAAGCACTGGGCCCTCTGCCCACTACTGTCCCAGACACTGGGGACCCTGCAGACCCCCAGGGTAGCTGGGTGGACTCCGCCTGGGAAGGAGGTGCACAGCGTAGAAGCAAGTGGCACAGCACTGGGACAGTGAGGACCAGGAAGGCAGGCCGAGGAAGGCCAGGGAGGAGCGTGCAGCTCTGACGTGGGCTCAGAGCTGGGTAGAGTGGAGGCTGCATTGTGGCAGGAGTGCAGGCCTATGTAGGCAGACAGGGCCAGCTGCCAGAGCTTTTGAGCTCTGTGATGCCAAGAAGTGGCTTAACCTTTGAAAAAGGTGAATTTTTTTTAGGATCATTTTATAAAAGATTTGATTGGGTGTTTGAGAGGATTAAATGATAAATGTGGGTGTTATTGTGCCATGGTCAAGACCTAGAGTGCATCATTAAGAACTGCTCAAGCTATAATGTGTCTCTAAGTCACTAAGACCCAGGCCTCAGGCAGCCTCCAACGTGCAGTGCACCTTGAAAGATGTGAATGATCTGCCTAGAACATGCCAGGTGCTAGACACAGGATGCCCTGGCCACAACTTCCTCTCTAGCCCTCATTTCCTAGCATCTTCAAGACCCTAGGGTCCAGGGTCCCTTCCACTCTTAAAAGGAGTGCTAAATGGAACTGGGTGCCAAATGGAACTCACTAGAGGAGTTGACCAGAGGTCTCTAAAGAGTGACCAGGAAGAAGAGGATAATGAGAGCCCTTTTCCCTGTCCTGCCCACTTTGGACCTGGGGCTTCAGAGCCTGAAGGAGAGGGGTCTCTAGGCAGTCCCTGGGTGCTGAGGTCTCATCCTGACTATGGTCCTGGGGCTGAATGGGGTCCCCACTCTCCCCAGCATAGAACAGGGCAAGGCCAGAGCCCACCTGGGCAGCTCTGCACTCATGCCAATCTGTCCCTTCATCCCCACAACCACCCTTGTAATATACCCATCAAGTCTCTCTTCTGTACCCCTACCTTATCCCTGGCACAGGACCCCCCTCTCCTTATCTCCTAAGGCAATGAATGTCCTCAGCCTAACCTCCGTGAAAGCCTGGAGACATCTTCTCCCTCCCTGGTTAAATCATTCCATCATTTAGCAAACATTCATCATGCCTACTAATTACAACTTTGCTGTTGAGTCGGATTCGACTCATGGCGACCCCTCCTTGGGTTTCCAAGGTAGTATCTCTATGGAAGTAGATTGCCCAGTCTTCCTTCTGAGGAGTGGCTAGTGGATTTGAACCGCCAGCCTTCTGGTTAGCAGTCAAATGCCTTAGGCACTAAGCCACCAGAGCTCCCACTAATTACAACTTGCAGTATGAAGAGGAGATGGTTGGGTGTCTTGGTTCTTCAGTGCTGCTATAGCAGAAATACAAATGATGGCTTTAACAAACAGGAATTTATTCTCTCACAGTTTAGGAGGCTAGAAGTCTGAATTCAGAGTGCCAGCTCTAGGGGCTGGGTGAAGGCCCCTCGACCTTGGGCTTCAGCTCTGCCTCTTGTTCTAGGTCCACTGGAGCTGGAGGTGTCTTCTGACTCACACAGCTGCTGGCTACTGTGGTTAACGAACCCAAGGTTAGCAGATAAAATGGCACAATCCCAAGATCAGCAGGCAACACAGCAGGCCACTGGTTCAAGTCCAAGAACTGGAGATGAAGACTCAGCCAGATGTAGGATCCAAATGTGCCAAAAAGCTAGAGACCTTTCTCAAAGCTTCTCCATGTATATTGGGAGCAGGCCAAAACCCAAAAACAACTCCCCTTCAACTGATTATGTGCTCACAGCAACGCCCACCGTGGACGTGATTACAATCTCATCATGGGGGATAACTATATCCAGCTGCCCAGCCACTCAAACCCATTGCGCAGCCAAATTGACACACAACCTTAATTACCGCACTGGGTAACACTTGGAAATCATTAATGCATGCTTTGGAGATGCTGAGGAACTAAAAGGAACTAGGTGTCATTAAGGGCCTACTGTGTGCTGGCAGGAGTGGCAAAGTCAGACTGTGGGTGTGTGTCCTCCTGACCCCTGTCCACCACACAACAGCATGTCTGGGCCATGCAGGTGTGTCCTCCCAGGTGAAGGGAATCTTGAGTGGAACCTTGAAAGAGGTGCTGGGATCCCAATAGAGGAACAGCATGTATGAAGGCCTGAAGGCAGCAGAACATGAGAGTTCAGGAACTAGGCACAGAAGATACTTCCTGAGAATGCTGTAGGAACCACAGCAGAAGAGGAGACTGAGCAAGGGAGCAGAAGTCAGATCTCGGAAGGCCTAGAACCAGGGCTGTTACCCTACAGGGATTTGGGGAACTTTGGAAGACTTCCTGAACACTGGCCCTCCTAAAACCAAAAAAGCCAAACCTGTTGCCATTAATTGATTCTGACTCATGGTGGCCCATGTGTGTCAGGGCAGAACTGTCTCCCACAGGGTTCCCGATGGCTGGTCGTTCAGAAGTCGTTTACCCCACCTTTCTTCCTAGAAATCTCTGAGTGGGCTTGAACTGCCAGCTTTTCCACCAGCAGGCAAGCACTTAACCTAGGGAAGGTGGGTTTCCATAGGGGTAAATCCATAATTTAAATAAATCCAGCTGCTTGGCTGGATTTCAGTAACTAACCAGGAGAGAGAGAGATTTGGGGGAGTGAAGCCTTCCTAAAACTTTCAAATCACCTATTTTATGGTCTGCCTCCCGGAGTGGTGGACCTGCTTCTCTCTTTCTCAGCCCAGAGCACCTCTGCGGGTGCTGGGTGCACAGAGGCACTTTGACATACTTGCTGGATGTAATTCATTTCTCTCCAGCACAGGCTGACATGCGTGTGTGTGCAAGAACTTGCTTTAAGCCAAAACGTGTTTGTCCCCGCCAGAAATTTGGAGTTGAGGCTAAACGTTACCTTTGGCTTGAATGGAGGAAACAGAAGGTTTGGGCCATGGGACCGAGAAGCTTAGAGAGGCGGACTACAGGAAGAAGGAAGCAGTGCTGGGGAGAATCTGTCCTTCCATGGACCCAGCCTGTCCCAGATCCCACAAGGCTCCGTCTTGTGTGGTCCACACCTCCTTTCATACCTAAGCAAGTTCCAAATGTTAGTACCTGCATCCTGCTGGAACCCCCCCACCCCAAAGCACCCGGACACATACTCATCGAAAACAGCCTCCAGGGTCGAAAGGGATCTTAGAGACCAGCCAGGCCAATGGTTTTGATTGGGCCACAGGAACTGCCAACTCAAGGGGCATCCTTGCAGGGTCAGAAGGCTAGTAAATGATTTTATTGCCCAAACAATGCAGAGACCCAATAAGAGATCCAATGAATATATTACACCTGTATGTACTGTTTAAAGGAGGCCTGGTGGTCCAGTGGTTAAAGTATTCAGGTGCCAACCAAAAGGTCAGCAGTTCAAACCCACCTTTCCATAAGGATTTATAGCCTTGGAAAGCCTTTAAGACCATTCTACTCTGTCCTATAGGGGCGCTATGAGTTGGAGTCAACTTGACAGCAGTGGATTTGGTTTGGTTGGATGGCACAGTGGTTAAGTGCTTGGCTGCTAACCAAAAGGTTGGTGATTCAAACCCACCAGCCTTTCTGTGGAAGAAAGATGAGCAGTCTGCTTCCGTAAAGATTTACAGCTTTGGAAACTGTGGGGCACGTGGAATTCGACTCAACGGCAATAGGTTTGGTTTCTGGTTTTGGTATGTATGGTTTAGTGAATTATTTATCAAGATATGCGATACATACCCATAGTTTTTAAAGATGCAGAAAGGTGGGGTGAATACACACCCTTGCTCCCCAGTATCTGATTCCCCTTCCCATAATCAACCACCAAGCAACTTTTCATATACATTTCCAGAGATTGAAACAATTTTTATTGTAAATATCTTTTCTTTTTCAGAAGTGGGAGTAAAATATACTGTCCGGCATCTTTCCCTTTTCACTGATAATGTCTTGGGGATTGTTCCAGATCAGAGTATCAAACAGTGGAACAATATTCAATTGTATGATTTTGTACTGTTTTTTTCTTTTAGATATTGCATGAAACTGTCATACCAAGAGGAAACTAAGGGGACATAGCAACTAAATGTAATGTGATATCCTGGATGGGATCCTGGCGGGGGACAGAGGGTGGGACAATTGGGGTAGGGGGAGAGCCCCTCAGATCCCAAACCTTCTGTCTCCTCCATTCAAGCCCAAAGGCAACTTTCAGCCTCAACCCCAAATGTGCAGGAGAGACAAACATGTCTTGGCTTAAAGCAAGTTCCTGCATACAAGTTAGAAGCTAAGGAAATCTGAATAAAGCTGCTGTTGTTGTTGTTATATGCCATCAAGTCGAACCCGACTCATAGCGACCCCTCCTTGGGTTTCTGAGGCAGTATCACTACTGAAGTAGATTGCCCCATCTTCCTTCCAAGAAGGGGCTGGCAGGTTTGAACCACCAGCCTTCTGGTTAGCAGTCAAGTGCCTTAGGCACTATGCTACCAATAAAGCTGGATTTTAGTTAATAATAAGGAGATCTGGTGGTGCAGTGGTTAAAGCATTGGGCTGCCAACCATAAGGCTGCAACCCACCAGCCGCTCTGCAGGAGAAAGATGAGTCAGTCTGCTTCTGTGAAGATTTGCTTCCTTGGAAACCTTATAGGGCAGTTCACTCTATCCTATCATGTCACCATGAGTGGGAATCGACTCAAAGGCAGTGTGTTTATTTGATAATAACATATCAGTCTTGGTTCATTAATTGTAGTAAATGTAACTGATGTCAATAGTCAATAGTAGGGAAAACTAGGTGCAAGGTATAGGTGGACTCAGTACCATCTCCCCAATCTTTTCTGTACATCTCAGACTGCTTTGAAAAATAATTTACTTTAAAATAATAAAGTTATATGGATGCTAAGATTAATGAAGTATCAATTCATTAAGGCATTACTGAGTGCCAGAGAGTTTTGGGAGAAGTTCATGGGTGGTGCAAACATCTAAGCACCTACCAGCCAGAAGGTTAGCGGTTCAAACCCACCCACAGGTCCCTCAAAAGAAAGGCCTGGCAACCTGCTTCCAAAAGATCACAGCCAGGAAAACCTTCTGTAGCACAACACATGGATCGCCATGATTTTTTTTTTTTACATTTAACCTTTTCATGACCAAATTGTATTCTTTGAATTTTTGTTGATACCATGTGTTTTCAGTAATGGAAGGCATGCTGAAATCAAAGGGAAAAAAATTGGGGGGTAATATGGATTTTGATACAATAATGTGGGACACATATGTTCCAAATGGGCTCTGGTGGTAGGATGGGTGACATGAAGCCCATTTCTTCAGATTCACACAGTTATACAGGTCCCCATCAGGTGGTACCGGGTACTACAGCTGGGAAAGCAGCTTCCCAAGAAACCTAAGAGGCTGGAAGTGTTGGTGGATGCCCCATGGTGCCCCACGGGACACGAAAGGGTTAAAAGGGCTCTTTCCAGTTGAAAAGGTAGAACCACTGATGTAGTTTAACTCTCTCAGTTTACAATGAGAAAACAGAGGCCTAAAGGAAGCTGGTGGCTTTGAACCTCCGAGTCAAATGTCTTAAGCACTACAGCACCAGAGCTCTTTAACAGAAGCACTGTACCCCCTAAACAGTAACTCCCCCTTTCTCTCCCTCCCACCCCTGGTAACCACCAGTAAACTTTGGTCTGCATACATTTGCCTATTTCATATAAGTGGGATCAAGATCTTCATTTCTTCTTTATGGCTAAAAGGTATTTTCATTTTAACAGACTGACATACAAGCTGAAGGGAAGACTTTCTAATGATGGACTGTCAGACATTGGTCAAAATGAGATGCCCTTTGTTGTTATTGTTATGTGCCGTCCAGTCAGACCCGACTCATAGCGACCCCTCCTTGGGTTGCCGAGGCAGTATCACTACGGGAATAGATTGCCCAACCCTTCCTTCCTTCAAGCATCCACTGCCGTTGAGCCAGATTCAACTCTTAGCGACCTCTCCTTGGGTTTCCGAGATAGTATCACTACGGAAGTAGATTGCCCAACCTTCCTTCTGAGGAGTGGCTGGTGGGTTTGAACTGCCAGACTTCTGGTTAGCAGTCAAGTGCCTTAGGCACTATGCCACCAGAGCACAGCACCTGGCATATAGGAAATGCACCATGGTGTCAGTTGCTGATGTAATTATTGTCAGGACTTTACTAACCAGGACTGCCTGGACTGCGAGGTGGTGGTAGCTGCGCCCATGCTATGCACATAATCACCACTAGAGGGAGCCAGGAGCGGTTCCCCAAGGCTCTCTGCGGCGCCTTCCGGAATGGCTCTGCCTTTCATTGGCCTCGCAGACTGTAGGGTCTTCGGCGGTCCAACCTCAGGGATGTGTGGAATACCCTGTACCCCACTGAAGGGCCCACTCTGCATCTTCTTGCTCCAAGGTTCTACATGCAAACTCTACCATACTTCTACCCTCATCTTGTAAACTGGGACTCTAACACTCAGAGAGGTTGACTGATGTGCCCAGGGTCACACAGCTAATGCATGGCAGAGCCAGAAACCCATGGGGCCTGAATTGGTACTTCCATCTATGCCTCAGAGGTCCCCTTTCAGAGGGTCTCAAGCATCC
The DNA here is from genome assembly GCF_000298275.1 of Orycteropus afer afer. NCBI lineage: Eukaryota > Metazoa > Chordata > Mammalia > Tubulidentata > Orycteropodidae > Orycteropus > Orycteropus afer. Next base: position 8,039,253 of record NW_006921666.1, on the reverse strand, counting down.
TCACCATAGCTTTCTATTCAGATGGGAAAACTGAGGCACAGGGCAGTGCTAGGACAGACTGCATGTGGGTGGCCCAGTTAGCCACGGGTGGGCAGGAGGCTAAGGCTAGGCTATCAGCCCACTGACAGGTGGTCACAGCAGGAAAGCCTGTGAGGGCAGAGAGTGCCAGCCTGCCCCAAGACGGGGTGGAGGGGGGAAGTCTGTGGGTAGCTCCCTCCTGGGGCTGGGTGACAGCTGCAGCCTAGGGTGGGAGGCCAGAGGCCCCACACACTAATAACTTTCACTCACTGCCCCAAAGCTAATCCCATTACTGTGCATGGACCCTCTGGGACCACCCTTCCTAGCATCCCTAATCCCTGCCTCCCTCTGGGAATTGTCCAGGGCCCTCCCTGCCAGCCTTTGCCAGCCCCAGTCACGTGCAGCCCCACCCCTCAGTCTCTGTCAGAACACCTGTGCCTACCCCCCCACCGCCTCCCGCATGATTCCTGCGGCCCCAGAGGGACAGCCAAGAGGGCTAGAGGTCCAACTTCCTTCACCCACCTCACCCACCGGTTCTGGCCTGCCTTCCAGTCCCCATGGCACCTTCCCAAAGGGACCTCTAGCTGGACTCTGGGTTTTCCGAGCCTCCTATCCCTTCTAAGCAGGTTTCTTGAGGCTTCTGTTGTACATTCTGCTGTAGGAATTGTCAGGAGAGAGTGGGGTTACAGTGTCTTCATCTGTAAGATGTGAGGACAGTAGCACCCACTTCACACCCTTGTTCTGATGATGCTATTGTTGTTAGTTGCCACGAGTCAGTCTGACTCACGTGACCCTGTGTGTGCAGAGAGGAATAGCTCCATAGCGTTTTCAAGGCTCAAGGTTATGACCTTTCAGAAGCAGATCACCAGGCCTGTCTTCCAAGGGGCAGAGGGTGGGTTCTAACCACCAACCTTTCTGCTAGTAGCTAAGCACTTAACCTTTCGCGCCACCCAGGGACTCATGTTCTGAAGATACAAGGAGATATACCAGTGGTTAGCATCCACTGCCGTTGAGCCAGATTCAACTCTTAGCGACCTCTCCTTGGGTTTCCGAGATAGTATCACTACGGAAGTAGATTGCCCAACCTTCCTTCTGAGGAGTGGCTGGTGGGTTTGAACTGCCAGACTTCTGGTTAGCAGTCAAGTGCCTTAGGCACTATGCCACCAGAGCACAGCACCTGGCATATAGGAAATGCACCATGGTGTCAGTTGCTGATGTAATTATTGTCAGTGGATGGATAGCTGTCTTCAGTCACACAGATTTATTCCTCCTGTTGCAGGAAGGAAGCTCCATGGCTTGGGGGCAGACATTAGAGGGAGGCCGATTTTGGCCCATTCACAGTCCTCACAACACTGAGAGGAGCCACTCTGTATTGTACTGGGTTTCTCTGTATGGGCATTTAACCCTCACAACACCCTTTTGAGATAGGTGCTATCATCAACCCTATCTTGCTGTGGTGGTTAAGTTTGTGCATCAGCTTGGCTGGGCCTGGGCAGCTGGATGTAGTTATTCCCCATGGTGAGACTGGTGATTAACTCCATGGTGGAGCCTACTGGAGCAGCTGAGTAGCTGCCTTTGGGTGTGTGGTCTGCTTCCCATAGATAAGAAACAGCTTTGAGAATGGTCTCTAGCTTATAGCACACTTGAACCCTGCACGTAGCCATGTCGTTGTTCAGCAGCCTGGCATGCTCTGCTGATCTTGGCACTTTGAATGGACTTGGATCAGTGACCTGCCGTGTTGTTTGGTAACATCAAGACTGTTGCATTTTATTTGTTGACCTAGAGCTTGTTAGCCTCAGCAGCCAGTAGCTGGCTGAGTGAAGGGATGCCTTTCGCTTCAGTGGGCAGGGAATAAGAGGCAGAGCTGAAGCCCAAGGTCGAGGGCCTTTCACCCAGCCCCTAGAGCCTGGTACTTTGAACTCGGACTTCTAGCCTCCCGAACTGTAAGAGAATAAACTCCTGTTTGTTCAAGCCATCCCATTTGTGGTATAATCCTGTCAGAGTAGCACTAGGGAACCAGAACACTTGCAGATCTGGAAACTCAAAGAGAGCTGATGTCCCAGCTCTGCCAGACAGAGAGTAATGAGCTCCTCGTGTGTCAGAGTATTCAAGGTGAAGCTGAAATCCCACGGCAGGACCCAGCATCCCCAGCCACCCGCTTCCAGGCGAGGCTGGGCCTCAGCCCTCTCTCCAGCCTGAGCCTGGGAGGGGTGCCGTTGGCCCTAGACCTCCCTCTCCCCCTACCTTCTGCTGCTCCTCATTTACATAAATTATCTCTCCCCAATTATCCATCCAGCTGTCCCAATGCTGATCTGTGAATGAATTAAAAACAGAATATAATTTAATAATGGCTGATTAGAAGGAGATTAGTTGTTATATAAAAAGGAAAAGCCAAGAGCCAGCTAGTTGCCCTTAATCTGAGCCAATACCATCGTCATTTGGGAAAGGCTACCAGGGCCACCATCAGGCAGGCAGGCATGGGTGACACGGTGGGGGGCAGAACCCATGTGGTCCCAGACCACCCCAGAGAGAAGGCAGGGCAGTGGGAGCCTGGAGTTGGGATCCAATCTCAGCTGTGGGCTCTAGGTAGCTCCTGTGCCTTCCCTGGGCCTTGCTGGTTGGTGCTTGGGGTCCCTTCCTGCTCTAAATTCTTGTTGTTGTTGTTGTTGTTGTTATGTGCCTTCGAGGCATCTCTGACTCATAGCGACCCCTCCTTGGGTTTCCGAGGCAGTATCTCTATGGAAAATTCTAGGTGCTCTCAAATTAACCCCCTGGGATTTCCAAAAGCAGCCACTTCCCCCCAACAGACCATCCCCAACCTCTCTAGGCATAGAATCTGGGGGTTCTAGAGCAGTTCTTGGGGCCTGACTTCTAGGAACACGTAGGAGTTGAGCACCCAGACCTCCCCAGGAGGGACCTGCCTGTCTGGGTTAGGCAGTTAGAGGAGGGAGCAGCCTCTAGGGTTGGTTGCCCCAGAAGCACTCCATGAAGGAGGGACTAAGACAAAAGGAAGGAGGTATCCTGGGCAGGACCTCTGGGTCCTCTTGGACACAGCTCAATGTCTCAAATGACCTGTCTCTGAGATTCTCATTTATCCTTTTGGTCCAGCTCAAGTGCACCTCTTCCAGGAAGCCTGCTTGATCTTCCCAGCTTTGACGGCTCCCCAAAAAACAAAACAAAACAGGAAAAAACACTGATGTTGAGTTGATTCTGACTTACAGTGACTCTATAGGATAGAGTAGAACTGCCCTATTTGGTTTCCAAGGCTGTCAATTAAGAAAAGCAGACAGAGTGGCAGAGTGGCTGGAGAGTTTGAAGCACTGACCTTTTGGTTAGCAGCCAAGTGCTTTAGCCACTTCACTCCCAGGGCTCCCTAGAGTCTCCCCCAGTGCTCCCATAATTCCCTGGGCTTCCTCCATCAGAGTACTAGCACATCTACTTTGTCTCCCAGCTTGTGAGCTCCTTGACGGCACAGACCATGGCTTTGTCATTTCAGCATCTCTGGTTCTGAGTTCACAGTGAATTCTCAACAAACGTCATTGAGCAAATAAAGATGCTTCCTCCAGAAAGCCTCCCCTGATTGCCCTAGTGTAGGTTAGGTGCTGTTTTCTGTGCTCCCAAAACACACTGTAATTACATCTTAGAAAATAAAGCAAGGCACTGTTGTGGACAGAAAAAAACAGACATGGACGAGTAGGTAGAGATGGGAGACAGAACAAGGAGATAGACTGACTGCCTGGTATGAGTTCTAGGTCTACCACTTTCTACTATGTGATTGGGGCATGTTACCAATCTCTGTGTGCTTCAGTTTCCTCACCTGTGATTGGATGTAGATAATAAAGTTCATAAATTTTTGTGAGGATTCAGTGAATTAACAGAGGAAAAACACTTGAAACTGTGCCTAATATGTTGTTGTTGTTATGTGCCGTCAAGTGGGACCCCTCCTTGGGTTTCCGAGGCAGTATCACTAAGGAAGTAGATTACCTCATCTTCCTTCCGAGGAGTGGCTGGTGGGTTTGAACCACCAGCCTTCTCATTAGCAGTCAAGTGCCTTAGGCACTATGCTACCAGAGCTCCTGTGCCTGATATAGTGAGTGTTTAATAAGTGCTTGTGGTTGTTATGGCGTCTGTGAGTGATGCAAAGAGTTAAAGTGTTCAACTCTGATATAAGATTGGCGGTTTGAGTCTGTCAAGAGGCACCTAGGAAGAAAGACCTGGCTACCTACTTTCAAAAAACCAGGCATTGGAAACCCTGTGGAGCACGGTTCCACTCTGACACAGTGGGGTCACCGTGAGTCAGTGTCGACTCCACCACAACTGCACTGATGGTTGTTGTGGCGCTTGTCACACTGTTTGGCATCTGTCTGTTGACTTGTCTGTTTCCTCCACAGCTATGGGCTCTCTGTGGACAAAGACCGGGTCTCTCATCTCTTGCTCCTCCATGCCGAGTCCAGAACTGGCACAGACGAGTCACCCATTAAGTGTTGGATTGATGGATGGATGGACCTATCTAGCGGGCTAGCTAGTGGCCTGCCTGCTGCCTCTGTGCTGAAGGACCCACAGCGGCACATGCTATGGCAGAACCAGCATGTTTCACCAAACACTGATGTAGAATCTGCGTGGAGCCAGATCTGGGGTCCTGACTCCCCAAAAAGACTCCCAGCTTCATGCCTTGAGAGGGGTCTAACCCATGTGGTCAAAATAGGAGGGACAGCTGCCAGGCCTGAACACTGGCAGGCCAGATCAGAGGAGGAAATGGGAGTGCTACCTCAGAAGGGCGGCTAAAGAGCCCTTGGCAGCAGACGCCTCAGATGCCACGGGCCACAATGGAGCAGACAGCAAGAGGAACGGAGTCTGGGAGCGGACGCCACAGGCTGGGGATGGATGGGCCGGATCCAGGGAGAGGCTGATTCCCTCCAAATCTAAGGTGGTACAAAGTGTTTGCTGATTGGCTAACTGAGCTGCTCCTGAATGTTTCAAACTTTCCTGGTCCTAAAAGTCTTGATTCCTGATTGTGGTAGTTATGTTTGTGTGTCAACTTGGCTGGGCAGCTGGTGGTAGTTATTCCTCATAATGAGACTGGCAATCAACTCCATGGTGGGATCTATCACAAGCAGCTGAGTAGCTGCCTTGGGGATGTGGTCTGCTTCCTGTATTTAAGGAGAAGCCTTGGGAATGGTCTCTAGCCTATGGCACGCTTGGATCCTGCATGTAGCCATGTCGTTGCTCAGCAGCCTGCTATGCTCTGCCGACCTCGGGACTTACAATGGACTGAAGTTAATAGCCTGCCTCTTGGTTTGGTAACATCGGGACTGTGCCTTTTTACTTGTTACCTCGGGGGGGTTCTCAGCCTCAGCAGCCAGCAGCTGTCTGAGTGAAGAAACGCCTCTAGCTCCAGTGGGCTGGGAGCAGGAGGCAGAACAGGACCCCAAGGTTGAGGGGCTTTCACCCAGCCCCTAGAGCCTGGCACTTTGAACTTGGACTTAAAGCCTCCAAATTGTAAGAATAAAGTCCTGTTTGTTAGGACCATCCCATTTGTGGTATATTCTTGTTAGAGCGGCACTAGGGAACCAGAACACTGATGTTTGGGGAGGGCCCTGGAATCGGTATATTTGACAAGCCTCATGAACAGGATTCCACCCCCAACCCATTCCTTACGTCTGGAGCTGCAGTGGTTCCTGGGGACAGGGGCTGACTGGGACCTCACTTTCCCCATCATCCTCTCACCACCCCGTCCCCACATACACCCAGCCCAGCCTCTCCAAGAACACTCTCCCTGGTGGAGCCCAAGCCTCCCCATCCATATTGTGACAGGGGGAGGCCTCTCAGGCGAGCTTGGGCTGTGGGATAATTTGATATTCAAATCCTGGCAAAGACCTGCTTCAAATTGCTGCAAATTAAGCTGATTTTGTCCCTCCGAATGAGGGATTTTCTTCTGTGGATCAACCCTTCCCAGGACTTGATGAGGTCAGGATTAGAGAGAGAGTGCTGAGGCCGGAAGCCAGTGGGAAGATTGGAGAACTGTGAGGACCCTGTGGCCCCACACGAGGGCTTGGCCTGGGCAGACCCCGGAGTTAGGAAAGGTTCCCAGGGTCTTGAAAATCAGCTTTTCCCAGTGGTGGCTGGGCCTCTGACCCCCAAACCAGCAGCCATGCCCCGGGAGAGCCTGGTCCTGTGCTATTCACAAGGCAATCTCTGGACCTCAGAGCACCTTCCAAGCTCCTGTGGGTGAGGGCACGGCCAATCATCCCATTTCACTGGTGAGGAAATGGAGACTCCGAGAGGCAAGTCAAGGCTCCATGACCAAAGACAACCTGGACTCCACCACTGCCACCACCTGCTGTGTGACCGTGAACAAGTGACCTCTCTGAGCCTGCTGCTTAGGACCATTGACAATGCTTGTGCCTTACCGGGCACACAGCAAGCACTCAGTGAACATCCGCAGCTAGGAAGTGGCAGAACGATGACTGGAACCTGGGTCTTCAGGAGAGGGTCCGGGCAACTATTGCCCCTGCCTGCTGTTGGGGGTCTGTGCCTGCTCCTGACCCCACCCTTCCCAGGAGGACTCCCTCTCTGGCAGAACTACATTTCCACCTGTGTTAACAGAGCCTCTGCTGTATGTTGCAGCCATTTCAAGTTGCACCATTAAAGATTTTATGCTGGTGACGTTAAAATTAAAAAGATGTATGTGCAAGGAGTCACAACGAATTTAATCAACTTGATTTAATAGAAAACAGCAAATGGAATTTATGATGCTCCAAAAGACAAGGGAATTTTTTTTTCTTTTTTTTTAACGAAAAATAATAAAAAGCACTTTGTGGAAAACAGAAAGTGGGGTGCCTCCCTCCCCCCATCTGAAGAGTTTATCAGATGCTAATCCGCAGCGAACAACCCCAGGCGGGGCTGTTGGCCTACTAATCCCAGCTGCCATTAAAATATTAAAGATAAATCTAATCGTCTCTATCCAAAATAAGCGACTTTTGTGTGGGGAGAAAACATGTAGCCTTTGGGAGGAGAATTAGTCCTAATGCATCAAGTGGAATTCGGTCCAGGCTGGGCCGAAATAGGGTTTAGAGCCAAATGAGATGGTAATAGAAATAAAACCCAGAATAACAAATTAAAAACCCTCATTTGCACGAATTAAAAGGGCTCACAAAAGGGCTGGAGGCCCAGCCCTGCCCTCCTTGGTCCCCTCCTCCCCAGCCTTCCTCTCAGGCACCCAACTCTTTGCCCACTCTTGGACTCCAAGAGAGGAACTGAGGCCTGAGACCTGCCCTGGGCCTTGCCTCATCCTGTCATGTCTGCCCCACACAGTCACGTCTGCCCCACACACTCCCAGTACCCCTCTGTGCCCACCCTTTCACTCTCATATTCCCCACTTGTCTCCCCGTCACCTCCTGAGCCCAACCAAGCCCAAGCCCAGGTTGGATCCTGAAGGTTCTGACGTTCAGAAAACTTCAGGCATCTCCCCATACTTCCTGACTGAAGGCTGAGGTTTTGGTTTTGTCTCCTAGACTCCCTAAACCTCTGTTTACTTCATGGTAAATTGGGGATTATAATGGCCCTCAGCCTCACAGATCCACTTTCCCTGGCATTGATCCCCAATCGGCCCCCACCCTGGCCCTGCTGGATTCAGTGAGACAAAATTTGGGGAGTCCCCAGAGCCGCACCTGATTCACAGCGGCCCATAGAGAGCCCTCCTTTAGGGGCCCCCTCAAGACTCCACCAGCAGCTCAGCCACCCAGGGACCCTGGGGAAGTTAAGCCTCCGCCCCTGGAAGGGAGGAAAGCTTAGCAATAGGTCAGTTAGGAGGTGGGGAGGGTGGAAGGTCAGGCCTTTTTGAGTAACTAGGGGATCATTCCCTATGCTATCACTTGAGGGGACTGAGGCCACCCCAGATCCTTGGGCTTCTTACTAAGCAACTCCTAGTCTCCCACTCTTGCTCCAGGGATGGCCTGATGGCTCCTCCTTCATGATGTGACATCAGAAAATGGTTTGCACTCAGACTACTAAGCTAGAGGTTTGTGGTTCAAACCTACCCAGTGATCACATGGAAGAAAGGCCTGGCAATCTATTTCTATAAAGATTTGTTGTTGTTGTCTGCCCTTGAGTTGATTCTAACTCATAGTGACCCAATATGACAGAGTAGAACTACCCCATAGAATCTCCAAGGCTGTAATCTTTACAGGAGGGAGCTCTGGTAGCATAGTACCTAAGGCACTTGACTGCCAACCAGAAGGCTGGTGGTTCAAACCCACCAGCCACTTCTCAGAAGGAAGATTGGGCAATCTACTTCCGTAGTGATACTGCCTCAGAAACCCAAGGAGGAGTCGCTATGAGTCGGATCCAACTCAACAGTAATGAGTTTGGTTCATTTTTTTGAATCTTTACAGGAAGGAGCTCTGGTGGTATAGTGCCTAAGGCATTTGACTGCTAACCAGAAGATTGGTGGTTCAAACCCACCAGTCACTCCGCAGAAGGAAGGCTGGGCAATCTGCTTCCATAAGGATTTACCATCTCAGAAACCCAAAGGGGGTCATATTCAACTCCATGGCAGTGAGTTTGGTTTTGGTCTTTAATTTTTACAGGAGCAGCTCTGTCAGGTCTTTTCTCCCATGGAACAGCTGGTGGGTTCAAACCACCCACCTGTCAGCGGCTGATTGCTTAACCGTTGCCCCACCAGGGCTCCTTACAGCTATTGAAAACTCTATGGGGCAGTTCTGCTCTGTAATTCGTGGCATTGTCATGAGTTGGAATCAACACAAGGGCAATGAATTTGGTTTTGATTTTGGACACATACCCTCATTGCACCTGGGAACAGTACCTCACCTTCTGGTCAAGGTCTGAAACCTGCTGTTAGAATCTTACTCACTGCCTTGGTATCTGGATGCTTATCAAAGGAGACAGGTGCACCCCTCCCCCATCAACCCCTTCCTGAGAACCTGTTTGAACTGCAGAGGGCAGAGGTGAGAAGGGGGGACACATGCCTGAGTCACTCCCCGACCCACCTCACTGGGGCCCCTACTCTAGGAGGGCCAGGACATACCTCTGACCTCCCCCAACCCCAGCACAGCTCCCCCAGTCCTCTTAACAAAGCCATTTGAACGGGAAACTCATGTTGACAGCATTTTATTACATGATATTAATGGAATTGGATTGTGAGCTAAACATTTTCCTGGCTGAGTTTCTGCATTCAGCTGGCCTGCTCTCCTCTGCACCCATCACAATCCCTCCTCCCTCTGAGGAGTCTGGGAGAAGGTCTCTCCTCCCACCTTAACACCTTCCTCTTCCTGGGCCCTTAGACTCTGCCAAGAATGATTCAAGTTTCCACTGGTTAGATGTAGGTGTAACCCATTCAGGGGCACTGATTTCATCCTTTGAGTTGTGCAGCCATTCTCACCCTCCTTTTCTGAGTTGTTCCTTCCCCATTACCATAAACTCACTGCGCCTAAGCTATTTAATCTTCCAAGTTGATGCTATCAGTTAGATCCCATATAGACAGTTCTTAAAAGACTGTAATGCTCAAGGCAGACACTCAGTACTAATTAAGCTAAACTATTGCTTGGTTTTAAGAAGACTTCAGGAAATATTTTTGGTTTAAGATTTAAAGAGTACCTCAGGGCAATAGTTTTAGGAGTTCACCCAGTCTCCCTGGTTCCAGAAAGTGAAGAGTTCATGAGAATTTGAAATTCTGTTTTCCCCCTTTTGATCAAGATTCTCTTATAGAATCTTTGATCAAAATGTTCTGCAATGGTAGCCAAGCACCATCCATTTCTTCTGGTCTCATGGCAAAGGAAGCAGTTGTTCATGGAGGCAAACGGCCACACATTCTATGTTGTTGTTGTTGTTATGTGCCGTCAAGTCGAACCCAACTCAAAGCGACCCCTCCTTGGGTTTTCGAGGCAGAATCACTACAGAAGTAGATTGCTCAACCTTCCTTCTGAGGAGTGGCTGGTGAGTTTGAACCGCTAGCCTTCTGGTTAGCAGTCAAGTGCCTGAGGCACTATGCTACTGCCTCCTCCTATCCTGACTTTCCTTCTTCCTCTGTTGCTCCAGGACAATAGAGGCCAATTGTTGTGTCTTGGATGGCTGTTTGCAAGCTTTTAAAACCCCAGATACTAGCAGCAACTGACTAGGAGGTCATACAAGCACTTAAAGTGTTATTAGGCCAGTTAACTGGGATGTCCCATGAAACCATGACCCTAAACCTCCAAACTAAGATACAAAATCCCATGAGGTATGTGTTTGTACATAAGCAGCCTCAGCAGCTACTATTTAAAAAAAAAAAAAAAAAAAAATTGTTTATCATGATTTGGGTAAAAGTTTACAGAACAAATTCATTTTCCACTCAACAGTTCATATACATTTGGTCTCTTATGAAGTAGATTATGGAGCAACTGGTGGGTTTGAACCACTGACCTTCTGGTTAGAAGCCAAATGTCTTACCCACTATACCACTAGAGCTCCTTTTATTATATATTTGGACACTTTTATAGAGCATACATATGTGTATATGGAAATATCATCTGGCAAACCTATATATGATCATGAATATATATTCCCGTTTGCCTACCCATACCTGATCTTCTTGCCTGTCTACCTATGTATCCACCCATAGATTAATGTTTGCTATTTCTGATAATAGGAGCTCTGGTAGCATAGTGCCTAAAGCACTTGACTTGCTAACCAGAAGGCTGGTGGTTCAAACCCACCAGCCACTCCTCAGAAGGAAGATGGGGCAATCTACTTCATAGTGATACTGTCTCGGAAACCCGAGAAGGGGTCGTTATGAGTCGGATCCGACTTGACGGCACATAACAACAACAACAACATTTCTGATAATGCAGTATTGCATATGTAAAAGTATTTACCTTTGCTGTCTATACCACTTGTGCCCTCTCTGTGTGTTCCTTTTCCTTAGTGATATTGTGCTGGTCACCCACTGTTGGTATATTGCCTTTCCCTTCACCTATATCAATACTTGTCTCTTATCCAGCTAGCAATTTTCCCTACCCTCCCATCGCTGGTAACCAACAACCTTCCCTTCAGTGTATAAACCTTTCCTTGACTTTTCTTTTTCATAATTGCAGATTTTTTGTTTTATATACAAAGAACTGGCATTGTTTCTTTCACTGGGTAGATGCCCTATATCCTTTGTGTACCGGCAGAAACACTGATGGCACATATTGAGACCGTATTTCTGCATCAGGCCATGTCGGTTTGCGCACGCGGCAAGAGTGAGTAACCCTGGCCAAATTTCTGGTGGATGACTCCAGTAGACCTACTGGTGACCCATGCTGCTCTGAGGGATGACGCGTCAAGGCAAAAAGTTTCCTTGACTTTTTACAATAGTAAAAAGGGACTATTTTACTATTACAGGGACTCAAACAATATTTGTCTTTCAGCGACTGATTTAATTCACTCAGCATAATGTCCTCCAAGTTCATCCATGTTATGAAGTGTTTCACAGATTCTTCATTATTCTTTAATGTTGCATAGTATCCATTATGTGTACGTACCATAGTTTGATTACCCATTCACCTGCTGATGGACACTTTAGTTGTTTCCATCTCTCTGCTATTGTGAATAGTGTTGTGATGAACATGGGTATGTATATTCATGTCCCAGCCCTCACTTCTTTAGGCTATGTTCCTAGTAGTGGGATTGCTAGACCAAATGGTATTTCTATTTCTGACTTTTTAAGGAAGCACCGTACCATTTTCCACAGTGGTTGTACCATTTTACAATACCACCAGCAATGTGTGAGAGTTTCAGTCTCTTCATACTTTTGCCAGCATTTGTTGTTTTCTGCCTTGTCAAACTTGGCAATTATTGATGGGATGAGATGATATCTCATTGTTGTTTTACCTTTTTTTCTTTTTTTTTTTTTTTTGTAAGTATCTATCACACAACTTTTGCCAATTTAACTTTTTACAGGTATCCAACTTATTGACAGCAATTACAATAATCAGATGTGCAACACTACCCTTCATCAATGCATCACCACTAACTCCCAATTTTCCCCTCTCTCCTGTCCCTGCTAACCCCTAATAAACTTTGTTCTCTGTGCTTTTGCCTTTTCTTGTCTTGGGCTGGGTTCTCTAGAGGAACAAAACCAGAGAAATTTTATCTCTGATGGTTTTGATTTGCATCTCTCTGATGGCTAATGGCATGGAGTATATTTTCTTGTGTTTGGTCACCATTTAAATATGGCTCTGAGCTCTTGGCAAAGCCACCAAGAACATGGCTTTGGAGTCCCCCAGACATGGATTCAAACCCCATCTCTGCCACTTACGTCTCTGTGGTCTAGATGAGCTGCATAGCCTGACTGATCCTTCTTCTCTAAAATGGGAATTCTAACAGCCAACGTGCAGAGCATATCAGTTAAGTTCTTCTTTAACTGCAGTGACAAAAACCCAACTTGAACTGATGGAGAATGCTGGGTATGTTAAAAAGCAACCATGGGTAGGGCACAACAGGGTGATTAGAACCTCAGGACATACTCACATGGTGTCCCACTCCCTCTTAGTGCTACACGCTCAGCATGTAGGTTTCTTCAGAGACAGAAAATAATGGTTGCTGATAGCTCCCAAGATTGCTGTATTACACCATCATCCATCAGGGAAAGATTAAGCCATACTCCCAGTCCAGGTCCAAAAATCCTCCGAGAGGGAATCATTGGCTCAACTCAGGTCAGGTGCCCATCCCTGAACCAATCAACTGTAGCCCAAGAAATGAAGTCATTTTGGGACATGGAGAAGAGAGTGTATTCTTAGAGAGTACACGGTTCAGGGTTGACAAACAATAGGGCACCATCATGCAGGGTTATTGTAAGGATTAGAAGTAAATATGACACTTACTGGGTGCCTGCCCTGTACTGGGCACAATGTCAATTGTTTTATGTACATTATTTCATTTAATCTTCTCATGTCTCTACTGTATAGATTCCTTACTTATCCCCATTTTGCAGAAGAGGAAACTGAGGCTCCAAGAGGTCGAGTAAATGGCTTAAAACCACATGGCTTGTAAGTGTTGGGACCAGGATCCAAACCCAACCATCTGCCCTCAGATATTGTACCACGATGCTTCATACCAGTGCTGCACTGGCCACTGTGACATGATGGCCAAGGGTGTGGGCTTTGGCGCCAGACGGCTGGTGTGGTAGATATTTGCTCACATTTTTTCCTTCTTTCTCCACCCTGTGGGGAGAGTTTGCTGCCCTACTCCATTGACATTAAGTTTGGTCAGGTGACTTGCTTCAGCCAATTGGATGTGAGCAGACACAACTGGAGCAGACTTTGAGTGAGCCTGTGTGGTTTGGTTCTGCTCTGAGATCATGCCTCATGTAGCCACCAGTGCCCGAATGAGTCATGTGAAACAGACCTGGAAACAGCCCACAGTTCCAAGTCAAGCCTCGCTGTGCCCAGGTAACTCAGGAGCCCGGGACAAGAGACAAATGACCTGGAATGTGAGGGTTGCTTGTTACACAGGACTTGTCCAAACCATGGTGTTTTGCTGCCCCTTCAAGAAAGAGCTTGCAGTTCAAGTGTAAGAATGCAGTTGGCAGACAACCTCCAGCTACAGCCCCTTTGGAATCCACTGCAATGTCTGAGTGACCAGGGATGGTGAGGACATAAGGGCCCGGTCTTTCTGCCCAACTCAGGGCTCTTCTAACAGACAGCCTTTGCTCCAGCACTCCCTGTTGGATTGGCTGAGGATCTGTTAGACCTGCATTTTGGTTCAAGGCTCTCCCCACCCAGTCCTGCTTCCTCCCACTTTACCTTTCACAGATGTTACCCTTCCCCCAAATAAACCACTTGCACTCCTAACTCCATCTCAGCATCTTCTTCTGAGACTACTCAAACCGACACAGGCTTATTGCCCCAAAACCTAGTGTACTTAGTTCAAACACAGACCTCATGATTCACTAGCTGCCCAATGCTAACCACACTGTGACTCAGTTTCCTCACCTGTTAAAAGGAGAGGATAAAAGCACCCACCTCATGGATTTTTTGTGAGTATTAAGAAGATAATCCACGTCCAGCATGCTCAGCAAAGTGCCTGACACTTGTTGTTGTTATGTGCCATCGAGTTGGACCTGACTCATAGCAACCCCTCCTTGGGTTACCGGGGCAATATCACTACAGAAGTAGATTGCCCAGCCTTCCTTCCGAGGAGTGGCTGGTGGGTTTGAACCGCCAGCCTTCTGGTTAGCAGTCAAGTGCCTTAGGCACTGTGCTACCAGAGTTCCTGCCTGACACATAGTAAACCAAAAAAACAAACCCACTGCTGAGTCGATTCCAACTTGCAGCGACCTCCACTGGGTTTCCAAGGCTATAAATCTTTACAGAAGTAGATTGCCCTATATTCTTCTATAAAGCAGCTGGTGGGTTTGAACAGCCAGTGTTCTGGTTAGCAGTCAAATGCCTTAGGCACTGTGCCCTTCACCGCAAGAGCTCCTTGACACATAGTAAGCATCCAGTAAATACTGAGATTACCAGAGGTAGTTGTAACTCTCAGTCAATAAATGCTAGCTACATCTAAGTGAGACACAGCAAAACTCCAGGTCAGCAGGAACCAATTTTAGGTGGATCTTAACAGACTGAAGAGATTGTAGACAAGCGTAAGGTAGGAAAAATTACTGAAACTTCATAGATTCCAAGCCACTGTCTGTGATCAAGGAAAAGGTGAGCAGATATGATTCCTCATCATTTTCTAAGCACTTTCACACATGTTTCTCATCTGTCCTTCCAAGAGCTCTCTGAGAATGCCAGGACAGCCTTCATCTTCCCATTTTACAGATAAAGGAACTGAGACACAGAGGAGCTGTTCCTCAAAAACCCCTACTTATTCCAACCCAAGATGTGGACACGCACTGTCTTCACCCCACCCCACCCCAGGCTCCCATACAACTGACTTCTTCTCCCATCAAGTCTCTGCCCAAATGTCAGCTCCACAGAACAGCCTTCTGGTGTCCATACAAAACAGGCCCTCCTGACACTCTACAACCCCTCATCCTGCTTATTTTCTTCTGAGCGTTTTTCTCCTTCTTAAATGATCTCGCTGAATATTTACTTGCTTGTTTGTTAACTGTCTCTTACAATTAAAACAAATTCCAGGAGAACAGACTTTGCTTTCTTTTCGCCTCACAATATTCCCAACAATAAGAACATCCTCTGGTACATGTTGTTGTTGTTGTTATGTGCCATCAAGTCGGCCCCGACTCATAGAGACCCCTCGTTGGGTTGCTGAGGCAGTATCATTACAGAACTAGATTGCCCAACCTTCCTTCCAAGGAGGGTCTGGTGGGTTTGAACCGCCAGCCTTCTAGTTAGCAGCCAAGTGCCTCAGGCACTAGGCTACCAGAGCTCCCTCTGGTACATAGTAGGTGCTTACTAAATATTTATTGAAGGAATGAATACATGACTGGATTGTCTTATCACAGTCCTGTGAGAGTGAAACAGAACACTCTCAGGAAGTCAGAGATGTGGTCATTCCCACCATCTGAGACTGAAGGAGAAACAGACACAGCCCAAAGGCATGTGGCAAGCTGGTAATAGAACAAAACCTCTAAGGCCAGACTTCTTGCTTCTTTCCATTGCTCCACTTTGCCTGTAGGTAAGCACAGGGGAAAGGACAATAACATGCGTGGGATGCTTTCTTCTCCTAGAAGAAGCTAAGCAAGGGCTAATGCTGACTGAGGAAGGTGGGTAGAGGGTGCCTGTCTCAAAGACCATCAAGTCTCATAGAGACTCCCATTGGGTTCCCAAGGCTGTAAATCTTTACAGAAGCAGACTGCCTCACCTTTCTTCTGCAGAGTGGCTGATGGGTTCAAATCACTGACCTTTTGGTTAGGAGTCAAATGCCCTAACCACTACACCACCAGAAATCCTTAGAGGGAGCCTATAGGCAACTCAAACCTGGTGAGTGGTTTTCTGCTGGGGTGAGACCCACGGGTGAGCTACAGGACGTGCCTGGCAGGAGGCAGTGCCTCCAACAAGGCTAAAATCATTACCAAGAATCTATTCCTTCCCTTTTACATCCCTGGGGCCCTCCAAGAAAAGTGCAAAGAATACTCCTTGGGCCCTTGGAGAACTAGGAGAGAAAATCGGACCCAATTGTTTGAGGTAACATGGTCTCAGCAATCCTGGATTCTGGGGGTTCTCCCTCAGCCTTGACCCCAGTGGCCCTTTCCAACCCCTCTTGGCATTCCTTCCTTTCTTTTCCCCCACGCCCAGTGGAACAGGATGGTGGCGCAATCATTGCTGGGGCATCATTTGCCCCTCTATATCCAAAGTCCCTTCCTGCACTTGAGGCTCTGGGTCCATCTTCAGGAGACCAGGTTTGGACCTCAACTTGGCCCTTGGCAGCTACATGAGCTATGGGATGTTACCTAGTCTCTTTTGGGGTTGCTGCTTCTTTTGGTGTATTGAGAGGATTCACTGAGACAATGTTAAAAAGTTGGAGCTTAATAAATGTTCAGTCAGCATACATTAAATATGAATCAAAACCCATCTTGTTTTTCTCCTATCAGCCTCTTTATAGAACAAAGGGAACAGAGTATCTGGCCTAAGATCTGATGAGAGAAGGAGGGGAGAGAGGATCTTTGGGGCTTGGATGTTCTAAGACTCTCAGGAGAGACATCTACCACAACAAAGATAAGGTTTACCCCCAAGGGGTGAGCCCAAAATACACAAGAGCATTTTTAAAAAGTGAAACACATTCAAGGGTGACAGAGCTGTAATGGGATTATTGATTCAAACACAGGTCCTCTCTCCTCCCTGCATTTTCTAACTCCCTCCCCCACAATTGTGGCTGACTATGGGACAGTGGCTCAGGGAGACAGCTAACAGGAGAGAATGATTTGGCTGCAATTGGTGCTAACCATGACCTGCATCGAGGCGAAGAGGGAGACATGTCCTCCCTCTTCTTCAATCTCTGTTCCTGAGCCTTATTTGTAAAAAGGGTGACAAGACTCCTGACCTCTCAGAAAAGTTGAGTACATTAAATAAAGTGTCGTTGTTGTTGTTATGTGCCGTCGAGTTGGACCCGACTCATAACGACCCCTCCTTGGATTTCCGAGGCAGTATCATTACTCGATGGCAAATAACAACAACATCATTACGGAAGTAGATTGCCTCATCTTCTTTCTGAGGAGTGGCTGGTGGGTTTGAATGCCAGCCTTCTGGTTAGCAGTCAAGTGCCTAAGGCATACGCTACCAGAGCTCCTAAGTATAATTATAGCAATGACAAACTAAAAGCAAACTAAATGTCCAACATTAACAGTTTTATGTTTTATCCACACAACAGACTATCACAGAACCATCAATATAATAGGTACATAGTGCCTTAGGCACTAGGCTACCAGAGCTCCTATTAAATAAAGTAAGGGAGCCCATTAATAGTAGTAGCAAGAGGCACTATGTACCGAGCCCCCAGTGCCAGGAATCACGTTAAGTGTTTTAAAAATATTACCTGCTTCAAGGTGGATCTGTGTAGGAGATCCTGGATAGAGTGGGAGAACAATGTGGAACAAAACTCAAAATTAAAAAAAAAAAAAGGGACCAGGTTTGCTGGTCTGATAGAGCCTGATGGAACCACTGAGACTATGGCCCCTAGATGCCTGCCCTTCAGGTCTACAATTGAACACCCTCCTGTGGCTTCCAGTCAAGCAAAAGACAGGCATATGAGCTGAACATTTACATTAGGGAGATAAACTCCTTGGAGAGAACAATCATGGGAGAATAGAAGGGCTGTGTATGCACAGGGAGACAGCTCAGGGGGCAGGAGTGCATGGAGGGAAGGACACTGGGAAGAGCTAACTGGAGAGGGAGTAGTTGGGGAGCTGTTGCATTGTGGGAAATTGCAGTCAATGTCATGAGACAAAGTGTATGTGAACTGCTGTATGGAACGTGAATTTGTTCTGTAAACTTTCACCCAAATCATAAAAAAAAAATACATACATATTACCCCCTTCAATCACTGGACCAATCTCCATGAAGGCAGGGACTAGGTCTGCCTTATTCTCCACATAACACCAGTCAAGAGCACAGTGAGTATCTTCCTGCATTTTAATAATAACAATATAAGCTTTATTGTGTAACAGATATTGTTTTTCAGTATATTTATAATCTTCATGACAACCACAAGGGCTAGGTACTGCCATTATCCCCATTTTATGATGAGGAAACTAAGGCACAGAGGGCCAAGGTCACCAAGCAAGCGACAGAGCTGGAGTCTGAACCCCGACAGTCTGGTTCTATCCTCGCCCCTATGTGAACTCATGGGATGAGTGGATGTTCACAACTTCAATATAAGGTTGCTTTATAGGTAAAGCAAGTGAGGTTCAGAGAAGTTAAGGGATAGGCTAAGAGCCACAGAGCTGCTATGTGGCAGACCCAGGATTTGGATCTAGGTACAACCAAGGCTGTACCTTATATCTGGGTGATGCAAACAGTTATCATGCTCAGCTGCTAACAGAAAGATTGGAGGTTCAAGTCCACCCAAAGGTACCTTAGAAGAAAGGCCTGAAAATCTACTTCTGAAGGTCACAGCCATGGAAAACTCTAGGAAGCACAGTCCTAGCCTGCCACACATGGGGTTGCCATGTGTTGGATTCAACTTGACAGAAATCCTTTTTTTTTAAATGACCAAACTACGTGCCTCTGAGAGGGTACACTAAAGTCCCCTTTTCTCCTCCCACCTTCCACCTGAGCTTGTGGGAGCCCCCCTTTTCCTTGCAAGATTCCCCCCATAGTCCACAAATATCATGAAGCTGGGTCTGGCCCGAAATGGGCTGCTGTGGAGCAGTAACAATGACACCTCAAAACTTCAGTGACAGCCCTCAGCCATGAGTCTGTCGGGGAGTCCTGTTCGGAAGCTGGGGCTGATGGTGGGCCCTCCTTCCATCTCCTGCCTCTGGCAAAGGCCCCTCTCAGAGGGCCTGAGGTTGCCCCATCCCCTGCCTCTTTCCTTGGGCAAGATGGTAACCGCCTCCCTGGGACTGGGAACTGGCAGCTTCAGGCATAGGGTTTGGTTCAGAGATTTTTCACTCTCATCTCCTGGCAAGAGTTGAGCTTCCCATCACTCATTCGCCTGGTTTTCCATCACTCATGTCCTTGCCTATTGGCTGGCATCTGGCTCATCGTGAATGTCCTGTGATAAGTCAAGAACGTGACAGATGCCATTAACATAACATCCTCATCCATTCTCCCAAGGTAGGCTGGCATGGAGAGGAGGCCTACGGAAGGATGGAGTCAGAAGAGAATGGCTTTTTTAAAAAAAATTAAAGTGGCTGATGATCAAGCACACTTCCAGTCCTATGCTTTTCCTGATGGCCAGCTGGTTCTTCTGGCTTTGATCTAAGGCGTGCTGATGTTTGAGCTGACTGAAAAAAGTCCACCAAAGACTGAAGACAACTCCAACCCTCTATAAGTTGTTCCCTTCTCCTACCCTCAGAAAGTAAAAGATTAGGAGAGGAAAATGAAAAAGAGAACGGCTTTTGTCATCAGACTTATCTGGGGTTGAGTCTGCCTACTGCTGCTTGGGACAAGTTTCCTAATGTCTCTGGTAACCTAAGTTTCTATATCCATAAAATGCAGAAAGAAATTCTTATGTGGCGGGTAAGGCCATCCACATTGTTGTCTATGTGAGGGATGCCATTTGGAACCCAACTCCATTGAACACAAGATGAAGTGTGCCCCTGACACTGTACATCCCCGAGGCTCTGTCTTCCGAGTAAGAATCATTATGGCAACTTTCAGCTGCAGAGCCATGGCCTCGATAACACTGCTGTTGTGAGCACTAGGGATTATGCCATGTAAAGGGGCTGGGACAATATAGGTGCACAGCAGGCATGGCATTATTACAGGATAAGGAGCCAGCCTTTGGAATGAATAGACACCTTCTGCACTGTTAAATGTACCCCCTCTAGTTCCAGCTCTCAAATAGAGCAGACGAGAGCAGTGAAACCACCTCCCAAAAACTCTGTTAGCAAGACCTCAGTTCCACATCCTAGAAGGTCTGTCTCCCCTCATCTCTCAGTCTAGCCGTGTGGTGGCCACAGAGGATACAAGGGCCCTTGGCTGTGGGGTGGTAAGGGGTTTCCATTTATTTGGGGGTTTGCAGTTGCCTGGCCAAGAATCCTGATTAGAATCTCTCACTCTCCCTGCTTTTCCAGCCTCTACCCAAAGCAAATGTCCCTATCCTTATCTGCCCTCACAGTGCCTTCGATTTAAGAAACATTTATTAAAAACCTACTGTATGCTAGGACCAGTGGGGAGGAGTTGCAAGACAAAGGGAGTCCCCCAACCCAAGGTTACAGAAGAGTTAGCTGAGGAGGTGGAGTGCAAGGGCTCAGAGCACGTGGAGTGTATGTGTCTGTCTGTGTGTGTGATATGTGTGTATAAAATCACCTTTGCAAATGTCATTTGGGACCAAAGGAGCCATGCTCCCCTTAAACCCTTGAGCAGGAGCTCCATTGGCTCAGCTGGGTGTGACGCTAGCAACACCACTGCCCACCTGGGAATTCAGATTTTTCTCTCCCTCCAGTTTCCTGCCACATCTTACGGCTTTTCAAGTGGCACCAACCAACAACCAACCCATTGCTGTCCAAGTCAATTCTCAGCAACCCTGTAGGACAAAGTCGAAGTGCCCCATTGGGTTTTCAAGACTATAATCATTACAGAGGCAGACTGGTACATCTTGCTCCTGCAGAGCAGCTGGTGGGTTAGAACTGCAGGCCTTTTGGTTAGTAGCTAAGTATTTAACCAATGCACCTTTAGGACTCCTTCCTACTGGCACAGTTGGCTGCAATTCTTCAGCTTCCAATTCAAGAGATGGTCAAGAGATTCCCATCAACTGTGTGTGTGTGTGTGGGGGGGGGCTTACCTTTTAATTGCCTTCCACTACCACCCCTTCCATCAACAATCTCATCTTTTTCATTCTGTTTGCTCAGTGAGCCTCCTTGCCTCCTCTATCTGATTTATTGTAGAATCTTTAGTTCATTGTAGTTGAACAGATGGATGGAACAATAAATGAAGTCCTTCTGTGGAAGTGTGGCACACTTCATATTTATTCTAGGAAGATGCTCAGATACTCTTCATTGTTTGAAAGAAGTTACCACTCCTCCTTTTTCCCACTAGGGACCCCTCTTCCTGTGGTTGTTGTTGTTAGGTGCCTTCGAGTTGGTTCTGACTCATAGTGACCCTGTGTACAACAGAACAAAACACTGCCCAGTCCTCTCCCACTCGCACAGTCTTTGTTATGCTGGAGCCCATCTTTGCAGCAGCCACTGTGTCAATCCATTTTGTTGAGGGTCTTCCTCTTTTTCGCTAACCCTACTTTACAAAGCATGACATCCTTCTCTAGGAACTGGCCCCTTCTGACAACATGACCAAATTGGGCAGCTCTTCTGAACTAGGCCATTCAATTTTGTGCTGGGGAAACAAGATTTGAACTTCCCCCTCCCCACTCCAAGTCTTCCTCTCCACAACCCTGACCCCTTCTGTTCTTCTCAGTGCCACCAAACACACTTTCCAGGGCACCTGACCCTTCCTTGTCCCACTTTTTACCCAAAGCTCCATGTTTGGGCCTGTTTGACCCTGTAGACCTGCACAGGAGTTGAGGGAGGGAGGGGGTCTCCCAGGCTCTAGTCTCAGCCCTCACAAGTCCTATCACTCCAGGGACCTGTTCTGGCCAAGCCAGGGACATATCCCAGCCAGCCCTGCTCAGAATCCCAAGCCACCTGCCTCCTAGCACAGCTCTGACCCTTGTCACCTCACCCCACCCCTGGGGCCCACACCTATGGGTGTCCTGAAGAGCCCACCTGGTGCCAGGTCTCCTGCACCCTGGCCCCTTGGCGCTCAGTGTGGCGGGAGCCGCCAGCTTTTTGGAATTCCTAATCGCTCCTGGCCCCGGTGATTGGCTGCTCAGCTCTGACCCCACTTGGGCTGCCGCCTGGTTGGATAAAAGGGGAATCTCCTTGGGGCTCCAGAGCATTAGACACTGGAGGGGGCACCTGGGACCAACTTCGCGAAGCAGGGAGCCCGACGGGGGGGGTGGGGGGAGCCAAAGACCTTCGGCCTCGGCCCCTTCCAAAGAGCCGGGAGATGACGGGGAAAGCCGGGGAAACGCTGAGCAAACCCAAAGCCGAGACCGTGGCCAAGAGTACCTCGGGGGGCGCTCCGGCCAGGTGCACCGGCTTCGGCATCCAGGAGATCCTAGGCTTGAACAAGGAGCCCCCCAGCTCTCATCCACGGGCCACCCTCGACGGCCTGGCCCCTGGGCACTTGCTGGCCGCGCGCTCTGTGCTCGGCCCCGCAGGAGTGGGCGGCATGGGGCTGCTGGGACCCGGGGGGCTCCCCGGCTTCTACGCGCAGCCCTCCTTCCTGGAAGTGCTGTCTGACCCGCAGACCGTCCACTTGCAGCCGCTGGGCAGAGCGTCGGGGCCTCTGGACACCAGCCAGACGGCCAGCTCCGGTAGGTGAGGGCGAGGCTTCGCGGCCGCCTGACACCGGGGAAGATTTGGGAGCCCTGCGCCGTCCGCTCGCGCCGGCCAGACAGGCCTCCCTGGAGCGGAAAAGTTCGCTCCAGGCCACTGGGTCGCCGCCGGGGCCTGGGTCCGGCGCGCTCGGGCTGGGGGCCCGAGGATGCGCTGCGCGGCCGCTGAGGTTCGGCCTCAGCGTTGCCGGCAGCCGCGCTCTTCCTCCATCTCCGCGTAGGGCCGGACTCGGCCGCGGAGCCCCTCTGGGAACCGGGGCGTGGGGTGTCGGAGCTGGGCTGCGAGACTCTGGGACAGAAGGTCCCCAGCCCGGTAGCTCCCCTGCGTCCGGGCCTTCAGAGGACTAAGCTCCAGGAGCCCGATTTGCTCCGCGCACAGGCGTCAGGCGAACGGGTGCGGGCTCTGGTCCGGGGTCCCAAGTTGTTTTTTCTCCTCCTAGTTTCTCCATTCCAAAACCCCCTCATCGGCCCCCTAGGGTTTATTTTTCATCCCACGACCCCGGACTACCCAGTCACTGCGGCGGCCGAAGCGGCCGCAAGCAGATCCCACGCGAGCGCCACGATGTATCAGGTCCCTCCGGCGCCTGGCCGCCTCGGGGGCCCCCGATGACCCCGCCGCGCGCTCCCCTGGCCATTTTTCCGGCTTTGGTCCCCGCCTGCTCAGCCTCCCCGGCTCGTGTTCTTGCTCAGCTCTTTCCCCGATTTTTCTTTTTCGTTTTGTTATTTTTTATTTGGAGGGCAACGCAAAGTGGCGAGCCACGGGCTCTCCAGCCTCGAGCGGGGGAGCATCGTGTGGGCCCTGCGAAAGGGGTTGTACCTGGGTAGGCTCCAGCCCTTCCTGGCGCCCAGCCTCCCGCGCCCCGGCTCCGCTTCTTGGGGCCAACTTTCCGGCCCGGAGCGCCCGGGCTGCAAGCGCTGCGGGAGGGCCGTGCGCCCCGGGGACTGCCGCTTCACCGCCGCCTCTGCCCCGAATGCAGCGGCTGCTGGCTTGGCCTTTCTCACAACGAAATTTACTCAAAACCTTCCTATTCGGGCGCCGGCAAGGGTGGGCAAGTCTGGGCTTCGGGTTGGGGACGGACGCCGGGGGTTCCGGGGGGCTTCCCAGGGAGACCGAGGAGGGCCTCCAGGCTCACGGAGGCGGCTGGCAGCGGGGCCCTCGCGGGCGTTGGGCGCCTGACACTCCGGGGCGCCGCCGAGGGTGCACCCCCATTCTGCCGCATGTCCCTCCGCCTGCTTTTCAGATTCTGAAGATGTTTCCTCCAGCGACCGAAAAATGTCCAAGTCAGCTTTAAACCAGACCAAGAAACGGAAGAAGCGGAGACACAGGTAAGACCCCCGTGGCGCTTTCTGGGACCTCCTCTCCCCACTCACTTCCCTGCGGTCCCCTGTTCGCGGCACCGAGTGACTCCGACCTTTTTTTCGCCGACCCCACATCTGAGATCCGAGGCCGCCGCAGAGCGGACAGGCCCGCGTTGTTTGCGGGAAATTTGCCGAGGCCCCGGCGCCCGGCGGCGCCGGGCGAGGGTGGGGAGCTTGCGGGAGAACCGGGCCCTCTCCGGGTTTGCGCTTCAGCTGTGCGAGAAAGGCCAGGCCCGACCCCGGCCGGCCGGAGCCAGAGCGGGCCTCCCTGGATCCCCGCCGAGCCCAGAGCTCTCGACCCGCGCCACCTCACTCCCCGGGTCTCTGCCCTCTGCACCCCAGGCCTTGCCCGGGATTCCTGTCCGCTCTGCCGACCCCCTAATTTTCTGCCTTCCCCCACCCCCACCATTCCCCAAAGCTCTAGCGTGAAATTCGCACGGATGCAAAATTTCCTGTTGGCTTCTGGCTCTTTGGTGATCCCGGGCGGGTCGCCTTCGCTCTGACAAGCCTCAGTTTCCTCTTGTGTTCAGTGGGGGGTGGGGAGGGTGGCGACCGAGTGATCCCACCAGCCCTAGCTGCAGTGAGGTGGGCTGCCGGGGAGGTAGAGATTAAAAGAGAGTGTTTACAATTCTGTTTTTAAATAGACCATACTTGCCCAAAGTTAAACATTTAATAGGTGATGGAAGTTATCTCTGGAAAAGCAATCCCCCACCCCACCCCCGCTCCTACACCCCGATTCCTTTCCTCAGCACCACACCGCTGCCAGTTTCCGGTGTCAATGACCGGGAGTTTTAAGGAAATAAAGGCAGGAGAACCAAAAGCCTGTCAGACCTTTTGCGAGTGCTGCTCCCAGGACTGCCTTGGCGCTCACCTCCAGTCCCTTTCCCGTTTCTCCTTCCCCTCCCCAGTCCCGGTGAGGCGCCCACGGGGTTTCCGCTCGCTCTCGGACATGTCCCCACCCCAACTCATCCTCTTCTCAATGTCCTGTCAATTTGTTCTCAGCCTCTTGGCACCCGAGCCTTCGCGCTTTTCTGCGCTTTATTGTTCCTTAGCCCGCGGGAAACTCTCCTAGTGACCCCCATCTTTTAAAAGGACCCTTCCAGTCCTCTTAGGCCCCAACAGGCTTCCGCTTGAATCAGGGTGAACTTTAACTTGATTTCTCGGTGACTTCAGTTTCATCCCCTTCTGGCATCTGTTTTTGTTTGTTTTAAACGGAGAGGTTTTTTTTTTTAAGTCTGTCCTGATCCTGAGTCCCCCTCGCCCCCCCCCCCCTTTTACAAAATCTTCATTAATTAGCTCATTCAACGAAACGAATATTCATCAAAGCACCTCCGGTGCCCCCTCACCACTGACCCAGGGTGGGTAACCCCACCAGCCTTCCCTAGCAGGGAGAGGGGCTGAGGAGGGAGGGCAGGTCTCAGTCGAGTAGAGCTGCTTTAGGGCAGGTACCGGCTGGAGGTGATGGGGTGTTCCCACCGCTTGAGAGCCTTTGGATGAAGCACCCCCAAACCCCGGCTGCAGGACTAGTGTTTCTGTGTCAGGAACATTCTCACTGGGTGACATTTATAGCTGAGTGACCCATGGCTGAAAGCCCAAGCTTCAGTTCCTCACGTAACCTGCTCTCCATCAAGAAAGGTTTTGGGGAGCTTTGGAAGGTTCGGGCACCTTGCAACCACCAGAGAATCACTGCTACCCTTAGGTTTCTGACTGTTTTCTGGTGCATGAAGGGAGCGGAACAGACTGTTGGAGAGAAGAGACTGATTGCAGGGTACTGATTCAAATTAGTTAAAAATGTGCTTTCCTGACCTTCTTTCGTTTGGAGATTTTGGGTAAAAGACCCTGGAATCTGGTGATGAGAGACGGACAGGTCTTTATCTGCTCAGAAACAATGGGCAGGGGTTGCGGCGGTGGTGCTGGTGGGGGAGCGGTTGGAACAGCGTGCAGCTGCCCAGTCTTCTGGATTTTGCTCTTGTCTTTCCCGGGAAAGCTTGGCTCCTCTACAAGCAAGATGCTGTTGCAGGAGCCAGAGGGCTGGGGTCCTGCCTAAAGCCAGGAGCAGGGTTGTGGCTGTGGCGGGGGGGGGGGGGGGGGAGGGGGAGAGGGGGGGCTCCCTGGAGGTAGAATCGGCCTCAACGCTGGGTCGGCGCTGAAGTGCAAATTAGGGGGAAAAGTTTTAGGGGTTTGCGGTTTTCTTGACTGTGGCCTCTTCCAGGCAGAGGCTGGCACTTGAATGGTCCTAAATGACTTAGAAACAGCTCGCCTCTGTAGGCTTTGGCCAGTCCACGCTACCTGCGTGCTTTCGTTTCCTCTTCTTGAGAAGAACTTGTATTTTTCGATTGTTTACTTGGGTGATCGGCTCAGGGGCTCCAGCAAGCTCAGAGGCAGTAAAGAAATAGGAAGCGGCAAATCTTCAAAGTTGTGAAGAATTAACGTCTGTATACAGATGCTTGGAGCCCTGGTGGCGCAGTCATTAGTGCACTTGGCTGCTAACAAGGGATTTGGCAGTTCGAATCCACCAGCTACTCTAAGGGAGAAAGCTATGTCAGTCTGCTTTTGTAAAGATTGACAGCCTTAAAAACCCTATGGGGCAGTTCTACTCTGTCCTATAGGGTCCCTGTGAGTCGGGATCGGGGTCTGGTTTATACATAAGCACTTTACCCTCCCCTGGGCTCCCCAGAGAATAGGAGAAACGATTTAGAATCAAACCAGTCATTTTCTATAAGGAGCACACTCTTTCTTCCTCGCATACTCCTTATGTCATCCCCCAAGATATTAAAGCCGACACCAGCATAAGGACTGTGTGGGGCTTCGATTGGCACTTTCCCTTGTGTCAGGGGAGGCAAGGGATTCTAAACCCTTGTGCCAGTCCCAGGGTCTAGATCCCAGAGGATCAAGCAAAGGATGTACCGTTTTCACAAGGTCAGCTGGTAGAATCTGAACGACACTTGCCCATTGGCTTACTGATGAATAAAAGCCACCTGGAACCTGGTGAAATTAAGGTCTGAAAAGAAAAGAGTTTGTATCTGGAAATGAGTGTTTAGTGGTTTATTCAAAAAAAATATGAGGGTCTATGAGCCCCTAATATTACATGCAAAACTGTTTGTGTTGGAAAAAATTTTTTTTAATGTATTGAGTGTACTCGTTTGCACATTTTGCCAGGGTGAGAGATTATAACTTTTACCGAAGTTTTTATTTTATTTACTATTATTGCAGTGAAAACATAACATACTAAGACATTCACCAACATAACAATTTCCACATTTGCAGCTCAGGGACATCGATGACATTTTTCATGTTGTGCCACTGTTATTGCTATCCTTTTCCAAAATATTCCACCACCATTTGCATAAACTCAATGCCCTGCAAACAGGAGCTTCCCCTTCCCCCCCCCCCTTCCACCCCTGGTTTTATCAGAGAAAAGCAGTTTGTGACACAATATGCTCTGTGGTGGGGGCTGGGGGTGAGGGAGTAGGTGGCACAGTTCAGGCAGAGTGTCAGGGTGACCTGAATGGAACCCTCCGATGGGAGCCCCCCACAGGGTGAGTAGGTTGGTCTTGTGTGTGCGGGATGGTTGGAAGGTGGCCTTTGCCTTCCAAGCACAGGAGGGAACAGGGGAACGAACCTGGAACCTGTGAGAGGCTCTAGGGAGCTGGGAGGTCTGAGTGGCTACAGGGGACGTGTAGGTGAGCAGGGCTGGAGCTTTGGGGTAGGTTGAGGGGAAGGGTGATGCAGTTTGTTGCCTGTGCAAACATTGGGGCTGCAGCTGCATTTGACTTTCTGGTGAGTCTTGGAACTTTGGGTGCAATTTTAAAAATCACCTCTAAGGTCTGTAAGGGGGACCCAGGAAGTAGTCTGGGGTGCTGGGACATTTATGTACGTGGCCAGCGCCTCTGGTGTATGCTTAGGAGGAAGGGAAGGGTGTTCTGTGGTTTTCTGAATAGTATTCCCTAATACTCTTTCCCAAAAAAAAAAACACCCCCAGAAAGAATTCAAATATGGGAATGATTTCAGGGGGTTTGAGATAATGCTCCCTCCTGAAGGATAGTGTGGGCCCTCACCCTCGAATGAAGAAGAGTCTAAAGGGTTAAACCCATAGCGTGTGTGCAAGTGTGTGTGGGAATGTATGTGAGTGTGTGGGGGGAGGATGACTAAGTCAGTTACACTTTTGGGTTTGTCCAGGGGAGCCGTCCAAGGGGCACAGGGGAGGAGCCATTTGTCCTCTTTGAGACAGGTCGTTTCAGTTTCTGGGGTCCTGAGTGTCCAGTTTTGCTTCCCTCAGGACAATCTTTACTTCCTACCAACTAGAGGAGCTGGAAAAGGCATTCAACGAGGCCCACTACCCAGACGTCTATGCCCGGGAGATGCTGGCCATGAAAACGGAGCTACCTGAGGACAGGATACAGGTACTGCACCCTGAGCCCTCCCTGCCATACTTCTCCACTCCTGGGGACACTGCTGCCACCCCTGCTGTGGGGACATGACTGCCTGTGATCCTTTTCTTCTGAAGAACAGTTCATCTGAAGTCACGAGTATTTGCTGTACACCTACCATGTGACTGGGGGGGGGGCGGTGGAGAAGAGGCTTAGCAAATGTGTTCTAGGCTATGGGCTTCCTCAGACAGCAAAAGCCAAGGATGCCTGACAGACCCTGAGTGGGAGGAGGAGTGTTGGGTGGCGTCTGGATCCTGAGCGGGGTCTCTGTGTGTGGACATCCTGTTACTGTTGTTAGGTGCTGTGGAGTCAGTTTGAATCCCAGTGACGCTGCGCACAGCAGAATGAAACACTGCCTCCTCCTGTGCCATCACAAGCGTTGCCATGTTTGAGCCCATTGTC
>NW_006921666.1:7992918-8009859 GCF_000298275.1 Orycteropus afer afer | reverse complement strand
TGAGTTGGAGTCAACTTGATGGTAGTGAGTTTGGTTTTTGGTTTTAGTTTCCTAGCTCATCAGGCCCCATCCCTCTCCTGGGGAGTTCCCTGAAATAACCAGCCTGTGACCTGCGCTGAGACGTTCTCAGTCATGGGAGGGTACAGGGTCTCCTTTCATCACCAGCAAGACCTTCCCAAGTCCAGAAGCCCCCTAGCTGGAAGGAGTGGGGCTGATCTATAAGTTTTCAGGGAGAAGGTAAAGTCTGACATCTTTCTGGAAAGGGTCTCCAGGAGGCAAAAGAAGGGAGTGGGTGGGGCACCCTGTCCTGAAGATTTGGAGTTGCCCTAGCTGGCTCTCAACCTTAAGTACAAACTCCTCCCATCCCCTGAGTGGTCCCCACAGTAGTTCACTTTAGAGGCTGGGAAATGGGGGTGGGAGGTAGGGTCCCGACTCCAAGTATGTGTGGGGAGGGGTGGGGAAGGGAAGGCACCTGGAGAAGGAACAAATGAGCTGTTTAGGTTGCTTTGCACCCTCTCACTGGAGAACCAGAAAGTGGGAAATGAGGCCGTGAGCTGCCTTTACAGAAGGTGGTCTTCTCCCTGGAAATCCATTTGGAATTTCAGCCGATGGCTTTGGACATTGACACTAACAATAAGCTCAATTATTCATAAGCAGATTATCTGTTTGGCGCATTATCCATGGTGGCCAGGATCCATCATCCCCACCCAACTGGGTTCCAGTGTGGTGAGGGCTAGAGGTTGATTCTAAACCTGATGGGTGTGTGGTGTGTAGTGTGTGGTGGTGTGTAGTGGTGTGTGTGTGTGTGTGTGTGCAAGCCAAGGCTCAATCTGATAAATGTGGGGTAGTTACTCCTGCCTGGCCTTCATCACCATAAAGATGGTCAGTGCAACTGGCTGGGGAGGGGAGTGCCGATAAATTCCTCATGATGGCAGGGCCCCACATTGCACTGTTGACCAGTAAGGAGGAATAGCTTGTCCGTTGCAGAGGGTTATCCTGAAACCTGTTTGGCTGGCGGGGGTGGGGGGGACGGCATCTGTAGCATGCTGGGTCAGGATTTGGGGAAGGCTGTCCCTCAGCTGTAATGGTCACTGCATCGCTTCACCCTACCCAAACCCTGGGCTTCATTAGGCATCCTGGGAGGTGTCTACAGGGTGGCGACTGAGACCACCAGAACCAGCATGGAGGGGCTGGATGTGTGGAGCAGGGACATGAATTGCCATGAAGATTGGCTCTGGCATTTGTGGGCACAGGAAAAGGAGGGAAGAATCCTTCCAGCCCTCTGAGCACTGTGTGGTTCTCTGCCTCAGTGCTGTCCCCAAAAAGGTGCTTATAAGTTGTTCAGTAATTCTGCCCAGAAGTGTTTTGCCAAGTGCTCAGAGAAAAGTGTATCAACAATAGCCACAGCTGTAATTTACAGAACATTTTCCATATGCCAGACGTTCTTCTATGCATAAGACAAGGACAGGAGAGGCAGGGTGATGTAGTGGTTAGGGACACAGACTCCAAAGCCTGCGTTCCCATCCTGGCCTCACCAGTAACCAGTGGAATGACTCTGGCCAAGTTACTTAATCTCCCAAAGCCTTGATTCCTTATCTGTAAAATGGGGATAATAGCAGCACCTGCCTGTTGTTTGGCTGCAACGAACCACCAGTGGGGAGTGCTCACTCAGTTTCAGCTCTGACTTCACTAAATCCAGGAGGCAGTCAGCTATGGAATCAGCCTCCTTTCATAACTGGGGAAGCTGAAGCTCACCAACTTCCTCAAGGTCACAGAGTTAGTGAGGGGGAGACACAGGATTGGGATCCAGGTCTGACTCTGCAGCCCACCCTTTCAATCTTTGCCTCGTGCTTTGACTGGAAACTGGGGAAGCGGGGAGGGGGTCGGGGGCGGGCGAGTTTGAAGTGTTGGGGGAGGGCAGCGCAGATGTATCAACACTTATTTATACAAATAATCAATTTTTATTGAGTGCCCAGCACTGTTCTAAAATAATAACTCATTAAAAAAATTTTTTTTGAATGGGCAAATTCACATGCCTGAGTTCAAAAGCATGAAAAATGAGCCTCTTATTCCTATCCACCAGCAGCTGCTCCAGTGGTAACCAGTTTCTTCCAGAAATTGTTGTTGTTGTTGTTGTTAAGTGCCGTCGAGTCGTTTCCGACTCATAGCGACCCCATGCACAGCAGAACGAAACACTGCCCAATCCCGCGCCAGCCCCACAGTCCCTGCTATACTCGAGCCCATCATCACAGCCACCGTATCAATCCATCTCCCTGAAGGCCTCCCCCTCTTTCGTCGACCCTCCACCCTACCAAGCATGACATCCTTCTCCAGGGAATGGTCCCTTCTTACAACATCTTCCAGAAATAGTTTATGCATATATAGCAAAGACTCTTCAGAACACCTAGTGGCCTAGACACTGTTATTATTCCCATTCTACAGGTGAGGAACCTGAGGTACAGAGTAGCTGGCCTAAGGTAGTGCCAGGTGGGGCCGGGATTCAAACTCCAGTCCCTCTAGATTCTGGAATACCTCTTGCTGTATCACCATCCTTCCTCATCATTTCCTCTTGGTGTGTTGATCTAGGTCAGTGCTAGTGGTGCAGTGGTTAAAGCATTTGTCTGCTAACCAAAAGGTTGGTGATTGGTTGAGGCAGTCCGCTTGCATAAAGATTTACAGCCTTGGAACCCCTGTGGGACAGTTCCACTCTCTCCTGCAGGGTCACTATGAGTTGGAATCAACTTGATGGCGGAAGGTTTTGGGATAGTTGAAAAATGGAAAGCTACCATTTCAAAGGGAGCCCTGGTGGCATAGTGCCTAAGGCAATTGGCTGCTAACCAGAAAGCTGAGGTTCAAACCCACCAGCCACTCCTCGGAAGGAAGGTTGGGCAATCTACTTCCGTAGTGATACCACCTTGGAAATCCAAGGAGGGGTCGCTATGAGTCGGGGCCAACTCGATGGTGGTGAGAGACTATTTCAGAGTCAGCCTTCTCTCTCTCCCAGCTTTTAGTCAGAGGCCTTTGTGTATGTTGGGGTGAGGTAGAAGGGAGAAAAGGTAGTCCTCAGAGACCCCATGTCTGAAGTTAGAAATTCTGAAGGGGGATGGAAAGGTCATTAGACTGCTATCAGGGCCCAGATCTTAGTCGTGTCTCTGACACTCACCCGGTGTGGCAAAGGCCAGGAGCTCTGGTAGCGTAGTGCCTCAGGCACTTGACTGCTCACCAGAAGGCTGGCGGTTCAAACCTACCAGCCACTCCTTGGAAGGAAGGTTGGGCAATCCTACTTCCATAGTGATACTGCCTCGGGAACACAAGGAGGGGTCGCTATGAGTTGGGGCGACTCAATGGCAAACAACAACAACAAAAACAGCACCTCACCTTGCTCCTCTGTGAAAGGTAGAGAGAGCCACACCCCTCCAGGGGAGGGGGTACCTCCTCAGGATCACTCTCCCTCACTAGTCCCTGGGCTGGCATTAGTCGAATGATGGTGCGGGGCAGGTGGAGTGTACAAGTCCCTGGTGGACATCTGGGACACACGCCATTGCTAGGCCAATCCAAAAAACCATCCTGACACGTCCGAGGACTAGTGTCTAATATCTGATGAGAACCCACAGTAAAGACATGAGAAATCAGACACACCTACTTCTAATCTTTGTTTCTCTGCTAGCAAATCAAACTCTGAGCCTTTATACATTTGTAAAACAATAATATTATTTTTCAGAAATGCTAATTTAATAAAGTATTGTCATTATTGACATTTATTAAGTACGTGGCATTGTCCCAGATATTAAACGCTTTCATACTTTGTTTCATTTAATCCTCACAACAACCAGCTGAGTTTGATGCTAGACTTATCCTGACTTTCGGGATGAGGAAACCTAGGGGTTAGGAGGTGAAGGAAGTACGAATGTGAGGTTCAAACTCTGTACTCAGTTCCTGTTGAGGCGTCTTTCAGGCAAGGTGTCTCCTTTAGGGAGTGATTCTAGAAGGATCCATGGGCACGCTGCTTTGTGAGAACACGAGACAGGGGCTTTCAGGACAGAAACGATGTGTTGGTCCAGGGCAAGAGCAGCCATGAGGCTCAGCCACAGCTGCTCATGTTGGGTGTACCCTGAGAGGAAAACACTGGTCCATATACCCACTGCCAGGATCGGGGAGGATGGGCCAAGCCCACCTGCAACTGCCTCTGCCTTTGTGCTTTCAGGACAAACACTTTCTCATTCTGCATGTGTCTGGGGTGGACAGATGGAGTGCATTATGGGGAAGGAGGCAACTCCAAGTCTCCATGTCAGACTCAGGCACGCATCCTCTTCGTGTCTCTAAAAAGTGCTGGGATATGGCATTCTGGAAGCTCCTGCCAGGTGGGGAAGAGGAAATGGCTTTCCAGACGGACTTTATCTCCTCTTGAGATCACTAGCTACTAGAGTGGTAAGATTGGGATAGATACATATATTCACTTTTTTGTTATGTAGTTTTTCTGACAAAATTGTACTTGTTATAAAAATGCAACCATAGCAGAGAGATGGAATGTGTGGAGCAAACGGTGCCCACTTTCACCCCCACTTTCCGTGGTTTGGTGCATGTCAGGGGTGATGTCTGGATTCTCCGACTGGCACCGCTCAACTTTGCTCCTGCTCAAGGGTGGAAGCAAAGTATTAAGGGATTACATTCCAGAAACTAGAAGCTAAGTGCCAAGGCAGGAAAGGCTTTGCAGTGTACCTCAGCCTGGGATGTTATCAAAGTCACCAGAGCAACTTTTTATAATACCAGTGCTGGGCTCCCATAGTGAAATTCTAGTTTCATTGGTTGGGGTAGAGCCTTGGCGTCTGCATGTTTGTAAAGCTCTCCAGGTGATTCTGGGTGAAAACACTGGGTCAGCGTGGGTGTTTCTGTTAGGTGTCTCTGAAGAGAGCACTAAATGATTTGCGGGATATTCAGGGGAGAAGGATGTCTGGGGCTGCCTGGAAACATGGGCAGAGCTGCCCCCTAGTGGGCATCAGAAGTGCAGCGAGGCCAGGCTTTGAGCTTCAGGCTGAGTCTGGAAGGAGTGTGCTGAAATATGGTGTCAGAAGTGCTGAGTGGGTTTGGAGTGTGAAGTCACTAAATCATGCCAGCAATGAGCCCAAATTAATCAGCTTCCAGCCGGGGGGGGCGGGGGGAGAAGCTGGTGAACGTGATGGAAGCTGCCACATGGCCGGCAGAGGCAGGCCTGATGGGATGTGGGGGAAAATTTGGGGTCGTGCGGTGGCTGGTGTGGGAAAAAGCCATCTTTCAGGCAATGTGTCTCCTTTAGGGAGTGATTCTGGAAGGAGCCATAGGTGCGCTGCCTTGCGAGAACACAAGGGCTTTTGGGACAGGAACTATGTGATGGTGCAGGGGCAAGAGCAGCCGTGAGGCTCAGCCACAGCCACTCATGTTGGGTGTACCTTGAAAGGAACAATGGGAGAGCTGCCTGCCTGCAGGGTGTGTGCCCTGTGCCAGCAAGCACCCTTCCTTGGATCCTGTCTATCCTTGGAGTCACAGACAACCCTCTCTGCCAGCTGTGGAGGCACCTGCCAGATGGTGACATCCAAAGACATCCTATCAGGGCTCCCTGAGTGCTGCTGTGATACCACCTCTGAGGACAAAGGTACCAGGAAACCCAGACTCTTTCCTAACATTGAAGAGCTTCCTATCTCTCCTTTGTCTGGGCCTTGGTCAACCAGTAGCCGGCTTATGGGCCCTTCCTCTAGTAGTCAGAGCCTGGAGGTGTAAGGCAGGGCTTTGTCCTTGCTGTAGCCTTGGTGCAGTCTGTCCTGAAGAGTTTGAGAGGGGCAGCCCCTTCTAGAAAATAGGAAGCCAGGAAGGCAAGTGAGAGAGGGATTGAAGGAATGTTATGGATTTGCCAGAAACAAGAGAGCAAGTGGGAAAAGAGACTCTAGACTGAGAGGGAATAGCAAAAGTGGGAGATGAGAGGCCCTGGTTTTATGTCAAAAGTGTGATAGAGCATTTGGTTGGTTGCAAACCCCATCTCATGGCACATTTGTCCACAGAATTCATCAAATATCATGCCAACATTTTTTTCTCAGCTCTTATTTTATGCCAGTAAGTCAACAGCATTTTATTTAATTTTCATAACACACCTGTGAAGTAGTTATCACATGGCAGATGAGACCCAGAAGCTCTGAAAGGTTAAGAAATGCATCCAAGGTCATGAAGTCCATTGGAGGCAGAGCAGGGATCTCCAGGCTAGGTCTTCTAATCACAGCAGCCCTGCAGGGAATGCTGGGCACTGCATGGGCTTCTCTTGCACTTGAGTCTCAAGGTGCTGGACTACACTAGAAATGTGGGCAGAGTTTCAAGGGCATCTGCTTAGCCTTTTGGATGCCTAAAGGGTCAACTAGAGGCTGTCTAGGAGCTTTGGTGGCACAGTAGCAGGATCCTGATCAAAAGGGGGGAAATGTAGGACAAGAGTTTCAAATTCTTGTGGAATCTAGACTTCCTGGAGCCATGAAGGTTGATGAACCCCTGAAGCTACTTCCCTGAGATCATCTTTAACCCTTAAACCAAAAATAACTTGTGAAGTCTTCTTAAGACCAAACAATAGTTTAGCTTAACTAGTACTAAATGTCTGCCTTGAGCATTAGGCTCTTTTAAGATCCGTATATGGGATCCAATTGAAAGATTAGGTAGGATTGAAGGATTCGGTAAGAACCTTTGGAGGCAGTGAGTTTTATTAATGGTGGAGGAAATACTCAGAAAAGGAAGGTGAGAAGGGTTGCACCACTCAAGGAATGTCATCAACGTCACTGAATGGTACCTGCAGAAACTGGTAGATTGGTCTGTATTTTGCTGTTTCTATTCTCAACAATAACAAGATTAGAGCCTAGGAAACCCTACAGAGCAATTCTACCCTGTCCTATAGGGTCACTATGAATCAGAATCAACTCAGCATACAACAGAGGCTCCCTGTATTTTAATATGTTGTAGTCTGAAGGCTGGAGCTCTGGTAGCATAGTGCCTAAGGCACTTGACTGCTCACCAGAAGGCTGGCGGTTCAAACCCACCAGCCACTCCTTGGAAGGAAGGTTGGGCAATCCTACTTCCATAGTGATACTGCCTTGGAAACCCAAGGAGGGGTCGCTATGAGTCGGGGCCGACTCCACGGCAAATAACAACAACAACAACAGTCTGAAGGCTAGTGCTTTTCCCCCTCGGAGGGGCAGCCCTTGGCATTGATTAACCTGCCTTCTGCGCAAACCCCCACTGAAGCTGCTTCTGCAGAAATCATCACGTTATTGCTCCCTGTGTGAGAGCCCTGTTTTGGGCACTTTCACTTATTTCATTGAATCCTCAACCCTATAAAAGTAGTAGTAGTATGTTTAAAGAGACTAAGGCAGAGGAATCAAGTAACACGTCCAAGATCACACAGCAATTACTGTCAGAGCTGGGAATTCCAGTTCAGGCTTGGCGACCTTGATGCTTCTTGCAAACTCTTAAGTTCTGTATACATCCTGGTTGCTTCTAGAAAGGGAAGAGAAAGGTAAATGCACAGCATGGTTAGGGTTAATTCTAGTCCCTTGTCCACTCTCCTCCAAGGCAGCACTGCTCCGGCTTCCCTGCCAACTGTCCTAAAAAGAAATTGTTTTGGCTGTCCAGGTCTCCTCTATAAATTGGAGCAGCATCTGGTCTTTGCAGAGAGCCAGACATTCCAGGAGCCCGTAACTGCGGGTCTGGACAACTCCTGTTTGAACGACCAGCTGGCAGCTACTCCTCTGGGACAGCGGAGGCAAAGCAACATTCTGATCTGCAGACCATTCACCCAAATTAGAAGACCCAGGAAAACAGTTCTGTTACAGGCCCCAGCGATGGTCTGAATCCTGAGTCTGCACGCCTTTCTCTACCAGCTGCTGTTGAGGTGACTCCAATGTGTGTCAGAGTAGAAGTGTGCTCCTCAGGACTTTCAAGGACTAATTTTTTTCAGAAGTAGATAACCAGGCCTTTCTTTTGAGGTGCCTCTGGGTGGACTCAAACCTCCAGCCTGGGTTGGTTAGCAGTGTAGGGCTAACCTCTGCACCAGCCAGGGACCTGGCACCTTCCTTCAGTGATCCAATGAAGATGCAGCTTCCACCTGTGAGCCCCGCCCCCCACCTCAAGCGCTGATACCCATGGAACTGCTGATGCCCGTGGAACTTGTTGAAAAGCCAGGGCAATGCACCTCCCCAGGCAATGACATGGGAGCGCTGTGGGTATCTTTGTCTTTGTACTCTCCACCATCCCTTCTCCAACACCCAAACCAAACCCACTGGCAGCAAGTTGATTACAACTGGTAGTGTGGATCTATAGGACAAAGTAGAGCTGCCCCATAGGGTTTCCAAGGCTTTACAGAAGAAGATCGCCCCATCTTCCCCCATATAGGAGCATGCTGCTACTGGTGGATTTGAACTGCCAACCATCTAGTTACCAGTCAAATGCCTTACCAACTAGCCACCAGAGCTCCTTGTCCCTTCTCTAGAATCCTGAATCTAAAGCAGGCTGAATGCGGAGTTCTTTCATAAGTTTGACCTCATTTGGCTGCAAAAACCTGACCTGACCGTATAGGCTTCATTCATCCTTTTTAGTGTGCATCACTATACATTTTGCTGCAGAAATCAAAACTGATGGGTTTGATTATGGGCTGCTGCTGCTTCAGGAGATGAGCTCTGGTGATGCAAGGGTTAAAGCATTCAGCTGCTAACCAAAAGGCCGGAGGCTTTAGAACTGCTTCAGGGTGTTGAGGAATATGCATCACACACCCTTTCTAAAATCCAACACACTCTCAAGTCTGGCCCCAAGGGGTACCAGTTAAGGGGTTATAGGTCTGTGGTTTTGTAATGCATTGCATACCAGCAGGATGGTCATTCTGATCTTAAAGCCAATGATGTGCTTATGGTCACAAAGAAAGCCTTCCCAGTCTTGGGGTCAGGACTTGGTGCCTGGAAGTCCATCCCCAGGGAATTCTGTGCTGCCTTCTCTGAGAGGTGGAGGAAACCAGAAGTTACTTGTACCTTTATGTGGATTGGTCCTTTCAGCTTTCCTCTGTGAGAGAAGGCAGCTTGGTTGAGACCACTGGCTACTTGTAGAGGGGGACTGTTTTGGTCCTCTAGTACTGCTGTAACAGAAAATACCACATGTGGGTGGCTTTAATAAACAGGAGTTCATTCTCTTACAGTTTCAGAGGCTAGAAGTCCGAGTTCAAATACCAGCTCTAGGGGCTGGGTGAAAGCCCCTCAATCTTGGGCTTCAGCTCTGCTTCTCGCTCTGCCCACTGAAGCTGGAGGCGTCTCTTATTCAGGCAGCTGCTAGCTGTTGAGGCTGACAAACCCAAGGTCGACAAATAAAATGGCACAGTCCCAAGATTGCCAAACCACATGGCAGGCCGCTAGTTCAAGTCCAGAGACAGTCCCAAGCTCAACAGAAAACATGGCAGGCTGCTGACTGGAGACCCTGCTTCATGCAGGGTCAAAGCGTGCGAAGAAGCTCCAGAGACCTTCCTCAATGCTTCTTCCTGCTGTACAGGAGGCAGCCCACATCCCTAAGGCAGCCACCCAGCTGCTCCAGGAGATTGCACCGTGGAGTCGATTCCCAGTCTCATTGTGGGGAAAAACTACATCCAGCTGCCCAACCACTCAAAACCAGGCCCAGCCAAGTTACCATACAACTTAACTATTACAGGGACAAAGTGCCAACAGGAGGGCGCTGAGAACAGGGCAGAGTGCCCAGACAAACCCAAGTTGTTGGGGAGGGCAGATAGTCAGGTGCGCAGCCTGAAGGCTAGGCAGGCAGTATTGGGGAGAGATTTACACTCAGCACAGTGCCTGCCAGGCCCAAGGCCAGAGGTGGTGCAGAGGGCAGCCATCTAGCCATTGCTGTGGAGTCTATTTTGACTCATGGTGACCTCTTGTGTCCCAGAGTGGAACTGCTCTGTAGGGTTTTCTTGGCTGTAATCTTTATGACAGCAGGTTGCCAGGCCTTTCTTCTGCGGTGCTCCTGGGTGAGTTCTAACTGCCAACGTGTAGGTTAGTAATCCAGGGCAAACAGTTTGCACCACCCAGGGACCTTGCAGCCATCTAGTGGCCTTTAAATTACATAAAACCTTTCCTCGGCAGGGGTCACTCAGGGCTGCCTGGGCCTGGACTGGGGGGAGGCCGCGTGCGTTTTGTTCTGAGCTCCTAGGAAGCTCCCAGCACGTTCTGGAAATGCCAGCGGGTGGCAAAGGTGCGGCCTGCCCAGACAGCGCTGGCCAATGTAAGGGAGTGGAGAGGTCCTCCCATTTCTGGAGGGTCCTCGTTATTTATAAAGGAAGAAATGTCACAACAGGGTTACAAATATTGGGTCGGCTTAAAGGAGTGCGTGTACCATGCACCTCCCCACCCCCCGTAAGGCGCTTCTGTGACTGCGGGGCTGATTTAGACGGATAGGATGCGAGCCCTGGTTGCAGACTCGCCGCAGCCGTGGGGCGCTCACTCCTCCCCCTGGCGGCGGCAGCGGGAACCGCAGGAGCGCGCAGCCCCGGCGCCCACGCGGGCCGCAGCCCAACCCTCCCCGCGGCCGAGGCAGCAAAGGGTTAAGCTGTCAGCCGCGAGATGTTAAACAGGTGTCAAAGGCGCCACATATATCTGCAGATTGAAATCAAATTCTTTGCCGTATAAAAAGATAAATTACCCAGGCGCTGCCGCGCGTCCCACTCATCACGCCAGCGCCAGACGGCAAGCAATTTTTTTTTTTAATGTGCTAACGACCTAATCAAGCAATCAAGTCGGAGAAGATTGCAGAGTGACCCGGGCAGCCATCTGCCGACGAGGCCCGCATTCATTCCCTGCGCCCCGCGCGGGCGGGAGCCGGGGGCGGGAGCAGCCGGGGGAAGAAGGGGGAAAAAAAAAAAATCCTAAACAAATTAACACCCAATTTTGCCCGTCTAATTAGTTAAATGAGAAGTGTTTGGGGTCCCCGGGGAGGGGGCGGAGCGCGGCGCGGCGCGGGCTGCCTGCGCAGCATTAATTAGTGCGGGTCAATGCCGCGGCTCCCGGGAGAGCCGCTGCTTTAATTTCCCGTGATATTTCAGTGCCTGAGGCCCATCGATTCAAACTGAAATTAACTTATTTTTCAATCAGCCCAGGGCTGCCCCTGGGGGTGACTCTTCGTTTGCCGCCTCCTGAATAGAGCTGGGGCCATTTTTCATCGAAAGCTGATACCTGCGCCGCCGAGGGCGGGGGAGGGGACAGGCCCGGGGGAAGGGGCCGTGGCGAGCGGATGGAAATCGCCCAGGAAACTAATAGATTTTCCGGAGTCCGCCTCTCCCCTCCCCTCACCCCCACCACCAGGCGCCTCGCTATCCCGGGGGTCAGAGCCCTGAGAGACTGTGAGGAAGCGAGAGGGCGCCACCCAGGGCCTGTAGTCTTTGCAGCGCCCAGCAGTTTCCCGGGCCTCTGTCACTCTCCACGGCTTTGTCAGTGTCTGAAGTCTCAGGAAGCTGCTCAGGTTGAGCAAGAATCCCGCCTCCCAACATGGCAGAGATCTTGGGTTCTCCTCTAAGGATCAGCTTCCGGTGCTCTAGACACTCCTAGGATAGATACCCCATTCTCTTGGAGACCTCGCACTAGCCAGCTTTGGGGCCAGCGAAGCATTCCCCAGCGCAGAGCCCCCCAGGTCCTTGCTCCATCTGCCGTCATAACTCTTCAGAGTTTTGTCTTCAGTTGCCATGCCCCAAGATCCCTCAGAGTTGGGTGTGATTGTGGAGACCTGTGTGATAGGGAGGACTCGGGCATGGCAGGGCTTGGGCAGGACAGAGCCGGGAAGGGAGGCTGACTCAGGGCTCCTGCAGTATCCCCTGGCCTGCTTTGGGGCTTCCAGAGGAGACTCAGATGAAATGCCCCAAGACCACCCACCACCCTTTGCTCCCACACTAACCTGGCAGTCTTCCTGGACCACTCTGGCCTTTGGGTTCTGGTGGGGAGGCTGCCCTGAACCAGAGGCACTACTAGTCCAGTCCTTGGAAAGGAATTCATGCCCCTGCAGGTCAGGGAAGTTTCTGATTTTTACACTGGGGTTGTGAACATTGGTGAGAGATTCACGGGATTTGGATTGTGGCCGCACACCGAGGCCCATAC
This sequence comes from Orycteropus afer afer, assembly GCF_000298275.1. Classification (NCBI taxonomy): domain Eukaryota; kingdom Metazoa; phylum Chordata; class Mammalia; order Tubulidentata; family Orycteropodidae; genus Orycteropus; species Orycteropus afer. Next base: position 7,997,731 of record NW_006921666.1, on the reverse strand, counting down.
TGGTTATTAAGACCCAAGCCCAGAGGCGGCCCTACCCATCTCCTTAGAACTGCTTTGATAAGGGCCCACTGTGTTCTCACAGGATTTGGGTCCTCATCCTGAATGCCCATGAGACTGGAGGAAACTTGGGGTGGGTGGGTTTAGGTGAAGACTCCCTGCTGAGAAACCCAAAGTTACAACATGGTGGGTGGGGTTGCTGGCCATCTAGGGCAGGAGGCCTGTACCTCCAGCTCAGACATGGGGTGCCATTCTGAGCAGGCCCTGAACCTCCTCCTCTGTACCTGCAGGTCTGGTTCCAGAACCGCAGAGCCAAGTGGAGGAAACGGGAGAAGTGCTGGGGCCGGAGCAGCGTCATGGCGGAATACGGGCTCTATGGTGCCATGGTGCGGCACTCTATCCCCCTGCCAGAGTCCATCCTCAAGTCAGCCAAGGATGGCATCATGGACTCCTGTGCTCCATGGCTACTGGGTAAGAGCCTGCACCCTCCTCGGGGCCCTGCCCCTGTGGTGAGGGGAGCGGGCTTTGTGGAGGAGGTGGCAGAGCCCTAGAGCAAGGGGACCTGGGTCACAGCAGCCTGGGACAGAGGCCTTCCAAAGCAGGCCTTCTAGTCTACCTTGGGGGACTCAGACGGCACAGTGGGCCCAGGTCTTTATGACTGTCCCTTCCTCCTACTTACTGGGTGCATGGGACTCTGTTCTGGTTGGAGGGTCAGGGCTCCTGATTGTAGGTCTTTCTGTCCTGGGAGAAGGGCATTACTGTTATCGTAGGGTCTGTACCCTCCCTTCCCTTAGCCAGAGGTAGGCTCATGATGAGTGCCCCCTAGGGGCTTAGTCCCTTTGGGTACCACTCTGACTTTGGCCAAAGACTTCTCCCTAAAGCTCTCCAGCCCTCCTTCCTCCACCTGCCATCTGGGTGTGAATCTGGTAATAGCACCTTCCCTAGGGTTCTCAGATCCCCAACGGGGAGGGATGCAGAGAGGCAAGCGTTGAGCCGTGGAAGACACAGAACAGGCTGTCGGGGTGGTGCCCAGGGTCTCGGCTGGAGGAACCCTCTACAGACCTGGTCTCCAGCTGCCAGCCTGCAGTTCCCTCCCCATGGCCGCCCACCCCCTTTCCTGACCCAGCCCCAGCCCTGGGACTTGCGTGACTGCGGTGTGTGAAGGAAGGCTTTCTGCTCGTCCTTAATTCTGCCCTCTCTCTATCTTTGCTGTTTTCAGTTCAAGATGGCTTTCCCAGGCGCTTTTCTAAACCCGAATACCAACAATTCTTTTTAGGGATGCACAAAAAGTCGTTGGAGGCAGCAGCCGAGTCGGGGAGGAAGCCCGAGGCGGAGCGCCAGGCCCTGCCCAAGCTCGACAAGATGGAGCAGGAGGAGCGGGGCCCCGACCCTCAGGCGGCCATCTCCCAGGAGGAACTGAGGGAGAACAGCATTGCCGTGCTCCGAGCCAAAGCTCAGGAGCACAGCACCAAAGTGCTGGGGACCGTGTCGGGGCCAGAGAGCCTGGCCCGGAACGTGGAGAAGCCCGAGGAGGAGGAAGCCATGGACAAAGACAGGCCCACGGAGCCGCTGAATCCACCTCAGCTAGAGGACATGGCTTAGGTCGAAGGGTGCTCAGACCCGGCAGCCCAGGACTCTGCTCTTCTCCGGGGCCTGGGGTGCTGAGAGGTGTTTTCTGGGGCAGGGGCTAAGCCTGGCCTCTGCCTCCCTCCCCCACCCCATAGCCCCCACCCCGTTACCCCTTGGGTGACTGCTCAGTGCTGGCCGAGGCTTTGGACCACGTTGAACCATCCCTCACCTCATCCTCACCTCTCTGGCCTCCTCTTTCTCGTCCCAGAAGCGTTCTTGCTGCCCCAAACCACCCCTCGAGCCCCCTCACTCAATCCTGTGGCAACTCTCACTGTCCAAATCCACCCTAACTCTGTTTCTTGCCTAAAGAGCCCTCCTTCCCAGCTCTGCATCCCTGTGGATTCTGCTCCACTCACGCCTGTTTGCAGCATTACCTGCCACGGCCATGATTCCAACTGAGGATCCCAGTCCTCAGCAAAAGTTTGCTTTCACCCTCAGCCTGTTCCTTCCTGGGGACCTGGGCCTGGGCTTCAGCTGCATGAAGGTGCTGCCCTGTAGGCCCAGGTACAACCACTCCTGCACCCCACCAATGGGGTTCAGACTCCTGATTAAACATGGGAAGTCTTGGTCTGGGCCCATTGGCCCCTCTGTCTCATGCCCTGCCGTGGTCACCCTGGAAGCCGTTCCCTCCACACCTAGCCTTCCCTACTGGCTCCTCCCATCACAGATGCCACACTGCATGTGGCATCAATGTATAGTACCTGTAGTGAGTCCAAGCCCTGGGTCCTGTAGGGAGGGGGCACCTCTCACAGTGCTGTGGCTCATTGCATAGGTGGGAGTTCAAGTTCTCTACCCAGGGCCCCTTGGCCGCTGGGCCTGGGTCCTCAAGCCCCCTAACTCCTGATGCGCTGCCTGGGACCCTGACTTGCTGTGCAAGTACCCTGCCCCTAGAGCTTCTTGCAAATTACTGCTTTGCCTGTGTCCTGCCTTTGAGCAACCCTCTCTACCTGTAAGATCAACACCTAGGAAGCTGTAACCCCTGCCTCAGCTTGACCTGGGCCCTTCCTGAGAGGCCAAACCTGGAGTTTGCCTGGAGTTGTAAATAATGGATTGTAGGGAAAGGCTGGAAGGAAAGCCAGGCAGGAGGCCAGCGTAAAAGCAGCAGGCACACTCACATACCTTCATGCCAGGTGTCTACCATGATGTGTGTCCGCTAGAATAATGCGGACAAGGTAACCATGTTGGACTAAGGGACCGGGGGCTGCTGCTTCCTGTCTGCTGATGGGAGAGCCTGTGGATACTGATGACTTCTGTCCCTTCGACCTGGCCTTCACCACTCCAACTAGGAATGGGAACCCATCACCTGGTGGAGCCCACCAGACCGATATTCCCAGGCCAGGCCCAGGACCACCATCCCCGTGACATCCCCCTCTACTACCTACCACTGTTGCAGGGAATACCTCGTGAGAGAAAGGCCTGATTCAGCAAGTTGTAATTTTCTTTCTGTATCAAAAGTTGATTTCTTTTTCATTCTGTTCATGATGCTTTCCCCTCAGTCCTTCTTGTCTGTTCCTTGTTGGTTTGAAGTGTTTAGGCTGTAGCCCCTGGTGTGTAAATAATGTACATATGGTGAGAAGAAAGGAACTTGATATTGAGGTGTTTGAACTATGGGACTGTAATGACTTCTAGATATTCTAAAGCTGTGATTTCTGTGCCATTTTCTGTAAAGATACAAGTAAGAATAAAATTGGTGTAAAAACAGCAGGGGAGGGGCCCAGGAATCCTCCACGGGTGAGGATGGTGTGTGGATGTGTGTATGGGTGGCATGAAAAGAACCCACTAAGTCACCTTCAGTCACCATCACTCCCTCTCAATTACTCCACCTGTAGAGGCAGCAATGACCTACTTCTCTCCACTGATCTGATGCCAGCTTTCAATGACGTTTGTCACTGTGGTATAGGGCCCTCCTCCACTGCAGGTACAACTTAAATGTCCCAGCCACTGAACCTTCAGTTATGAACTATGGCCCCCTCCCAACTCCACACAATAAATCACATTTACCTTTCTCTCTGGAAGAAGCTCTGGTGGCACAGTGGATAAGGCATTTGGCTGCTAACCAGAAGGTCAGCAGTTCAAATCCACCAGCTGCTCCATGGAAGGAAGATGAGGTGATCTATTTCCATAAAGATTTACAGCCTCAGAACCCCAATGGGGGTCTCTATGAGTCGGAATCGGCTTGATGGCAGTGAATTTGTTTTTGTTTTTCTCTCTCTGGTACTCATGTACTTAACAAAACAACCCTATTTCTTTCACACCTCAGGTGAACCCCCAGCCCACCTTGGCCCTCCAAGATTTCTGAGTCCTCCTTTTGTGTACACGTGTGCATCTGCACGTCTTATTTACACCTTCAACAACAGTACAAAGTTAAGTATATTAGGGTTTTTCAGAGAAATAAAACTAATAGGATATATGTATAGAGAGAGAGAAAGACTGGAAGAGAAAATACTGGTTTTTAAGGAATAGGCTTACACAAATCCAAAATTTGTAGATGGGCAGCAGGCTGCAAACTGAGGCCACCTTCGGCATTACAGTTGTGGGGCCGAGTCCCCTACAGGAAGCCTCAGTTTTTGCTCTTAAGAACGTCAACTGATTGGATGAAGCCCATGCACATTATGGAGTGTCTGCCTTACTTCAGGTCATTTGACGGTAAATGTTGATCACATGCAAATGCCATCATAACAGCACCTAGACTAGTGCTCCACCAAACAACTGGGTACCATAATTGGACCTAGAGAATTAGCCATCACTGTAACCGTGTGTGGAACTGACAGTCAGACAAACCTACGCTAAAGCCATCATAGAGAAAGGCAGTAAAGATCAAGACAGGCAGCATGAGGAGGGCTGTATGAAATTGCCTGTAGACAGTCGTGACCTGCCAATGGGGTGATGGCTGGACGGAATTACAAGATGAGAGAGTGGAGCCAGCAAACTGGATTGCTCATATTGGAGCTTTGGCTCAAGAAGTCATAGAAGATTGTTTCAAACTGGCTCAGATACGGAACTCCGTCTCAGAGAAGGTGGCTGGCACCCCATCATCAAAGGAGAGTGACAGGTGGCTGAGCGGCCCCAGATCGGACCCAGAGCCTGGGGGCGGCCCCTGGGAAACTGCTGGCTGCTTTGTAGTGAAGGGAGAGACCCAGCTCTGAGCCCTGCCCGCACAGGAACCCTCGCAGCCTTCTCTGAACCC
>NW_006921666.1:7985625-7992180 GCF_000298275.1 Orycteropus afer afer | reverse complement strand
GCTAACCAGAAGGCTGGCGGTTCAAACCCACCAGCCACTCCTCGGAAGGAAGATGGGGCAATCTACTTCCGTAGTGATACTGCCTCAGAAACCCAAGAAGGGGTCGCTATGAGTCGGGTCCGACTCGATGGCACACAACAGAGGTGCCTCAGAAAACAGACCTGGCCATGTGCTTCTAGAGTTACAGCCTTGAAAATCCTATGGAGCAGCTCTATTCTGCACACCTGGGGTCACCATGAGTTGGACTAACTTGATGGCACCTAATATTAAATGTGCCAGGCACTGGGGCAAGGCACTGGGGATAGCAGGATGGGCAAAGCAGTCCCAAGTTTCTGTACTCGGGGAACTTGTAGAGAGAATTCAAGTAATCACACACATAAAATATAAAATTTCATATACCCTGAGAGCCTTGAAGGCATCATTTAAAGGCACATGAGAACCAACTGTGGCACTTGGGCCAAGGTGTTTAACCCCTGAGCCTCTCTTTCCTGTGTCCTAAAACAGAATCAGAGCGCTGCTTTTCCAGTCTACTTGGTGTAGGGAGGATGCAGTAAGGACACTGGCCAAGGTAGCATCCACACACAGGGAGGGTGGCCATGCCAAGACAGGCTTCTCAAGCCCAAAGGGCATCCTTGGCAGCCGCCCTGCCTCAGTTAGAGCTGGGGGGCAGTCCGGGCACCCAGACTTGGGAGATGACAGATCCCTGGACAATCAGCCCAGGGCACTTAACTTGGGAAGAAGCACGCGCTCTCTGCCAGGGATACGCACCCACGTCAACAAGTAATCAAGGACTGGGAAGCCACCGCAAAGGGAAAGAACTAGACAGGGAAGAACCTGCGCCAAGGCTAGATCTGGGAAGAACAAAGAGAAAAGCTGACTGTCCCTGTGGGCGGGCGCTGAAACCCAGTTCCTGGAAGGGATTTTATTCCAGGCTCTGCAGGCCCAACAGGCTGCGATAGGTGGCTGCGAGCACCAGGGGCAGGGATGATAAAAGGGCAGGAGGGCCTGATTTATGAGAGCTGACAGAGCTGCAGAGCAGGCCTGGCGGGGATGGATGAGGACGAGTCCGGCTGGGGTGGGAGAGCCCCAGGTCGGGGTGGTGGGAGCTCCCAAGGCCCAGCAAGAACAGCCGCTGTAGAAAGGGGGCCAGGAGCTGAGAGGTCTTGGGGACCTGGTCCCAGACCTCTGCTGACCTCCCCAGCTTCCCACGTCTCCTGCACCCACAGCTCATGTGTCCTTTTGAAAAGCAACTGGGTGATTCTGAGGCACAGCCATGGTTGAGGATATATGGGTAAATGACCCCAAAATAATAAATAACAATTATTATTGTTGTATAAAATAGTATTTACTTAGAAGGTTGGGCAATCTACTTCCGTAGTGACACTGCCTCGGAAACCCTAGAAGGGGTTGCTATGAGTTGGGGCTGACTTGACAGCACATAACAACAACAACTGGAGTCGATCCTGACTCATGGTGACCCGTGTCAGAGTAGCACTGTACTCCACAGGGTTTGCAAGGCTGACTTTTCTGATGATCACCAGGCATTTCTTGTTAGGCACTTCTGGGAAGACTCGAACCACCAACCTTGCCAGTTAGCATCTGAGTGTGCTAACAGTTTACGCCACCCACAGAATCCAATAAATAATGAAGATATTGTATTCGTTTTATAGGGCTGCTGTAGCAAAGCACTGTAAACGGGGTGGCTTGAAACATCAGAAGTTTGTCCTCTCACTGTTGTGGAGGCTAGGAGTCTGAATTCATCCTCTCTGAAGGTTCTGGGAGAGGATCCTTGTCTCTTCCAGCTTCTGGTAGACCCAGACATTCCTTGGCTTGTGGCAGCATCACTGAATGTCTGCCTCAGTCTCCACAAGGCAGTATTCCCTGTGTCTGTCTCTTCTCTTTTGATAGACTCCACTCCATTCCTCATGGATTAATACATCATGTTAACAAACACCAGCAAAGACTGCTTCCAACCAAGGTCACATTCACAGGTAGTGGGGGTGATGATTGAACAGACCTTTTTGGGGGACACAAATCAACCCCTAACACATATAAAGAAGGAAAGAAATGAATATAAATAAAAAACAAAGAGTTGAGGAAAGATGTGTAAATGACCCGAAAATAAGAAAATTTAAAATCCTGCCATAGAAGCTTAGATACACTTCCTCACCCCCTTCCTGTAACACACGAGGCACCAGAAAAGGCACTGGCTGCACCATCGTGAGCGCCTGCTTGTTACCTGCCTGGCCCCTGGGTCACCTGTCTCTTGCATCCTCTGCTCTTCTCCTTCTCAAGGTGCTCTCTCGTTCTGTGTTTTACCATCCCAGGGACCTGGTATCTTCTCCTGGGCAGGCAGGAGCCCTTATAGTTTAGAGGAAACTGTGTCCCACTCAGGTCTTCTGAAAGCTCAGCCCAGCCTGGCATCTCTTCAGATGCCCTTGCCCTGGTATGGAGACATCATATCCCTGGGCCACCTAACCCTGCTGGCAGTACCCACCCTGCCATACAAGGAGGGCTGGACACTGCCAGTGGCAACTCGAGTCTTTTTGCTTCAAGTCCTTGTGCCCTGCTGAGTGTGCCTCCTAGCCTGTCCCTCCTCTAACCTTCAAGGCCTCCCTACTGCCTTCTGAATCAAGTACCAAGCCCTCTAAATTGGCATTCAGGACCTTTGTAAAAAGACTCAAGCCGCCTTGCCAGCTGTTTTCCCACTCTTCCTCTCAAAGTCTACATTCAAGTCAGACTAGTTGGCAGTTTCCTGCCACACTTAGTGGCTTCTGGGCCGTTTCCCTCCCCCTGGAGAAGCCTCACCTCCATGTCTACCTATTCTATCCACAGGCTAGTTCTATACAAAGGATCATGATAAAGCCATCCAACCAAATATAAACTCTTCAATAAGTTTTGTCTTAGAGCATTTGGTTTGTACTGTGTCTTACTTCTTGTTGAATGAACAGTGGCCAGCATTGAGAATAGTACACTGTAGGTGCTTACTAAATGCTTGGAGGCTGAAGGACTGTGTGGATTCTGTGCAGCAAATGCAGAGACGGGATGGATGAGGAAAAGACAAGTGTCAGGAGTGGTGTCTGGCTTGTGTACCCAGGACCTAACTGCAGCATCTGGCCCACAGTAGGCACTGTGTTTGTTGGGTAAATGAATGCCATCATGACATTGGCCCAGTGGGGTTACCATTTCCCCCTCCCTTAATGCTCCAGACCAAATGTAGACACACAACTCTTTCTATAATCTCCTATAGCACTTCTGGGACCAAGCTTGAAGGATTAGAGACTTTTCTGAACCTGTAGCCTTCTGGTTAGCAGTCAAATGCCTTAGGCACTATGCCATCAGAGCTCCTTTGAATAACGTACCAGCACAAAACACAACATTCAATAGTTAATCGATTTGATTCCAGTTTATTCTGAGCCTCCAACACGTGCTGGAGGTGCCCCTGGAGTGCAGAGACCTCAGCTCACCTTAGGGTGCTAACAGGCATGTGTGTGTCCTACCGCGCAGGAACTCCCCAGGTGTACCTCCTTCTTCACAAATCTGTGGAGCCGCCATGCATTTCCCACCGAGGACTTGCTCTTTCCCAAGGAATTTTTGTTCTCATCTCCTAGAGCACATCTTGAATGTCCAACCCATGACTGTAGAATTAATCAAAAAAATGGGAAAGGATGTACAATCTGGGAGAGAGAGACTTCACCACGAGGCGGAACAGTGGGTTCCTCACTGTGCTTTGATGCTATAGTCTCCAAGTGATCTCCTGATGAGTAACTGGGCCCAGCAATCAGGAATCTCAAAGATTGGGTCTCTGGGCCTGCAAAGTTGAGGACTAGCTGCAGAACATGGACAGCGCACCAAGGAAATGCCACCAGCCCAAGAGACTCTGAAAGTCACCTTTATATCCCAATGGCTGCAGACAGACAAAAGCTCAGGATAGAGCACCCACGTGTCTCCATGTTGGGCAGTGTTGCTTTCTGGAGGGCTTGCTCCTGAGTTGAGTGAGGTGATGCTGTGTAGGATTCTGAATACAAGCTGATGGCTTAGAGCTCTGGGCTGTGGTTTGCCAAAGATGCTGGAGAGATTCCACCCCAGGGTGGTGTGACCCACAGAATTAGAAAGAGGAAACTGGCCTTGAGCTTGGACTCTAGAGAAAAGGAAAACTATCACCCAGATCCCAACATCTTCAGCAGGCTTGGGTATCAATTTTGAGGAATTTTTCTCCAGGGCACAGAACTGAGTATCCTCAAGGGGACATGCTGAGGGGTGAGGGTGGGGCATATCATGGTGCTATTTTGGCTACAGATTGTTTTGGTTTTATCTTGAATGGCTTTTGTACGCTGAAGGGGATAAACAGATTCTGGAAAGAGGGATGGGAGAGGTGGATCCAATGAGCTTAAAGGGCCTAAAGGGGAGAGAAGGGAGTGGGGGAGAGAATAGGACGGCTGCCAGAGAAGTGAAACTTTAAGGGTGGGGGGGAGATCCTGAGAATCTGACAGAAGCTCTGCTTTGTAGGATGCAGTTCAATCCCTCTCAACTCCAAGGACGCTCTGGCAGAGTTCCACAATAGTCTTCTATGCTTTTATGTTTGGTGTTTCGGGGAGTGTTTGAATCACTGAATTCCACAGATGGCTCTAGACCTTCTATAATATCACAGCGGATGTAGAGGTTTGTAAACCTCTTCTACTTGAGATTCAATCATAAACAGTTTTTCTATGTTGCTTTATGGTCTTCAGATCCACCCTGAATGTAAGTGCCATGAGGGAGGCATCAGGTGCACCTTGTTCTCCACCGTAAGCCTGGATTCTAGAACAGTGCCTCCTACAGGTCGGTGTTCAGTCACTATTTGATGAACGAGTAACTGATGCCCCTTCAATCTCATCCCTGTAGTGAGGCTACCCCACCAGTTACTGTTGTTGTTGTTGTTATTTTGCCATCGAGTCGGCCCCGACTCCTAGCGACCCCTCCTTGGGTTTCCGAGGCAGTTATCACTACAGAAGTAGGATTGCCCAACCTTCTTTCCGAGGAGTGGCTGGTGGGTTTGAACCGCCAGCCTCCTGGTTAGCAGTCAAGTGCCTTAGGCACTATGCTACCAGAGCTCCCCACCAGTTACTAACATTCCCCAAATGGTGGGGCTAAGGCTGCCTCCTCCTTATTCAGAGAGCAGCTGCCATCAGTCTCCTGGGCCCTGATTCTCCTTGTGTTGTTTTTTTTTTTCTTTTTCCCTCTCATCTCTGTCCTGAGTTTCCTCCAGACAGGATTCCAGGAGACAGAGATAAGCAGATGGATGAAAGATCTACTGACACGACTTGGTGAAGGTTTGAGGATGAAGGGGGTACACCGAGGATGCCTTTCATTTCTGGCTCAGACAGCTGTATGGATAAGGGACACCTGGAAAGGCTTTAGGGAAAGATCAGTTCAGTTTTGGATGCGTTGGATTTGAGGTACCCTTAAACTACGTAAGTTGATAAGGTGAGCAGACCCTTGATGAAGTATTTACTGCTTTTCTACCCAACCTCACAGTCCCCCCTCCTCAGAAGAACGATGAGAAAGGAATATAAGGACAATATGTATTTTCAGTTACTTTCTATTTGTCAATGTAAAAAATTTCTTTTAAAAATGCATTAATTTGAAAAATACATTTAAATTTAAAAAATGAGTTGATTTAAATATTAAATAGTTAACAGTACAAGCAGTACACACATCTGACAAGTGATAAAGATGATGTGTGGACAATGGAACTTTGGGGAATATTGTTCTAGAACCCAGTAACTTTCCATGCTTTTGCGCCTTCTGGGTTTTGTGTTTAATTTGTTACTGTTCCCCAATATACATTTTTTTTTTAATCTCAATTTTATTTTAGCTGACTAAGGGAAAAGGGATTTATTTTCAATTGGGGTTAAGACAAGAAAAACAGAGGGGCACTAGAGGTTAGTGTCTCAGGTACTTAACTGACAACGGAGAAGAGGGAGGGGCAGGGGGAAGTGAAGACCCATGAGTAGACGGTTCCAGAACTTTCCTTCCCTCCTGGCTCTCAGACACAAGCCTGGAGATTCACTTAAAAAATAAATTCTATAATAGAGAAGATCGTGAGGAAAAGCTACAACTTTTTTTTTTTTTTAATTTTCAACTTTCTTTTAAAAAAGTTTTAAAATTTAAATGGTCAGTATAAAATTTAACTGATTTAGGAACAGACACTCCAGGATTTCTTGACTCGAATTCTCTTTCCACTCTGAGTCATTTCTTGGAGATCCCATGCGTTGAGATTTTTCTTTAGAAAACATGATCTGAAATAACTTGTAAGTAATCAGCACTTCAAGTACACGGGAGGTCCAGCCAAGGCAGCAGGAAGCACCCTGGGCGAGGCTGGGTGGCCCACGGAGACCCACGCTGAGCCCTGGCGAGGCTGGGTAGCTCACGGAGACCCACGCTGAGCCCTGGCGAGGCTGGGTGGCCCACGGAGACCCACACTGAGCCCTGGGGAGGCTGGGTGGCCCACGGAGACCCACGCTGAGCCCTGGGGAGGCTGGGTGGCCCACGGAGACCCACGCTGAGCCCTGG
>NW_006921666.1:7963585-7985525 GCF_000298275.1 Orycteropus afer afer | reverse complement strand
CCCACGGAGACCCACGCTGAGCCCTGGGGAGGCTGGGTGGCCCACGGAGACCCACGCTGAGCCCTGGCGAGGCTGGGTGGCCCACGGAGACCCACACCAGGCCGAGCCCACTGCTGCCTGCACTCTCCCACTGGACCCGTGAGGTGACTCTGGGCTCATTCCTTCCCCAGTATGTCCTCCTGGTCTCTCCTGGGAAGTGCCTGGCCTGCCAAAGCTTGGCTCTCCTTCTGGGGGCCATCTGCATCCTTGACTTCACTCTACTTTGATTCTGGTCAGCTCCCATCTGCCTCCTCCATAGAGTTTCAAAATCCAGGAATGAAACTACAAGAGGTAAGGAACCACCACACAGAGGTCAGGCTGTCCTGGCCGTGCAAACAGGAGCCCATCAGCCCCCTGTCCTCTCTGCCATCCCTTCTCCCCCTTTTGAGGGGTCTCTGGCCCCAGCCAAGGAGCTCTGGTAGCAGTAACGAAGGCATCTGACTGCAAACCAAAAGGTTGGCAGTTCAAACCCACCAGCCACTTGCAGAAGCAAGACTGGGCAATCTACTTCCTTTAAGATTTACCACCTCGGAAACCCAATGGGGGTCACCAGGAGTTGGGACTGACTCAATGGCAGGAGGCTTTTTTTTCCTGGCCCCAGCCAGGCCCAGCCTTCAAGTTCCTTCTTCCTCCTCCTCACGGGCTACCTTCTCGAGGCTGTGCCGATGGCCCACGCTGATGCACGTCATCCCCAGCTGCTGGCAGACGCGGTACAGCTCGCTCTCCACCTCCTCTGTCAGGGCACTGGTGGCTTCATCCAGCACTGCGGGCAGAACACACAGGAAGGGATCACAGCCCTGCCCATCGACTGCTTCTCCTCCTTCAGCCCACACGGGGGACCCAGAAGCAGGCTGAATGCCACACTGGCTGACAGGAGCCCTGCATCGAGCAAAGGCGGGCCAAAGGAGTCAAGAACCAGGCCCCATCTGAGAAAACTTCCATCAGTGGTGGGACTATATCCCTCAGTTTCCTACAGACAGGCCAGCTACCTCTTGGGACCGCTCCACCCAGGCAATCAGCGATGAGGGAATCAATTCCCTCCACCCAGGGAATCAGGTCCCCCAAGGATGCTGGCTTTTGGAAAGGTCCCCACTCATCGCTCTGGCAGGCAGAGCTGGGGGGAACGTCTTCACCTCATGGCAGCGTCTGTGGGGCATGAAACCACAATCCCTCAGGCTGGCTCCCGGGCCCCAGCTGCTGCAGCATCAGGGAAGTTACAAACCATATTGAAACACCCAGAGCCGCGTGGAGGGTAGTAAGCACCACCGTCCCATGGGCTGAGCCCTGCTGTGGGGCGCGCGATGCAGGCCCAGCTCGGCAGAGGGCACCAAAGGAGGACTGAAAGCCTTCCCTGCAGGGGTGGACAGACCTAGGTGTGCTCTCCGCCCCGCACACTGCTGCACTAGTGAGCACCTGCAGGACGGGCCTCACCTGCATACTTGGGCTGAAGGTAGAAGAGTCGGGTGAAGGAGAGCCTCTGCATCTCCCCTGGAGACAGAACATCATACCTGAGAAAGGGGAATGAGAGGTGACTACCGGAAGCCCCATGATGCTGAGCTGAGGCTCTGCAGTGACGGGTTACAGCCTGTTAAGGGCCATTGTTGTTATGTGCTGTCGAGTCGGACCCGACTCATAGTGACCCCTGCTTGGGTTTCTGAGGCAGTATCACTATAGAAGTAGATTGTCTAACCTTTCTTCTGAGGAAGGGCTGGTGGGTTTGAACTGCCAGCCTTCTGGTTAGCAGTCAAGTGCCTTAGGCACTAAGCTACCAAAGCTCCTGTTTAGGGCCATTAGCATTTGATAAGGGACAGCATGTGGTCTCTGTCTAGAATGGCTCTGGGCAAAAGGGTCTCTCCGCAACACAGAGGGAAGTCACTCACTCCTTTCACCCAAAGCCCCACTGCCTACAGAGGTGAGGCCCAAACTCTGCTCCTAAGAGCAGAAAACATGCCCTCAATGGACCATCCAAACACCTGGGCTTTGGGATCAGGAGTCATCTCCAGCCCTAGTGGGCCCCTGGGACCCGCTGCCTTAGTCAGGAAGCTGACTCAGGAGCACCCCAACCCTCTTCTTACCAGTTCCAATCAACCTGCTGGTCCAGGCCCCCTGTCCTTGTCACCAAGCTGGACTGTAACAGACCCAGAGGGATGATGTCCATGAAAGGGCCCATTCCTGCTTCCTGTCACCAGCTCCCCCAGCCCCCTACACCTTTGAGACAGATATGCACCCCTAGGGGTGGGAGCTCTCCACACCAAGTAGGGGCGAGTATTCTACAAACAGCATCGCTACAGTTGATGACATATTCAGCTTCACTAGGGTTTTAAAACTCTCTACAGAGAGTACACCCCCTTATCATCTGTATCTGGCCAACAGCCCCCACCGCCTTTGCCCTTGAACTCCAACCGTGTATTCCTGTGCCCCCTGCCCCAGGCTCACACTTCTAGTCTGGGCCTAGACAACAGAGCCTGGGTCTGCTGGTACCAGCACCTGTGGTAGGAAGTGACAGGTGGGTGCTATCAGGTAGGCTCTGGATCTCAGGGTCCCTGCCTCCACTCACCAGGCCTGCCAACTCCAAGAACCTCATGATCCTCTCATCATCAGTAGACCCTGAGAAACAGAGAAGGCTCCTTCAAGCGACCAGCTCCTTCTGTGCAGCCAAATTATACATGGATGGGGCACATCATGGCAGCAGGTAAGGGACTTCAGAGGGGATGAGCCAAGTGAGACAAGGAAGGAAGTCACCATCGTCCTTCCTACAACAGGTGTCTCTGCTTAAGGACGGGACACCAGAGCAAGAGGAGGTAAAGGTACAGACCCCAAAATAGTACAGAGGAGGAGGAGAGGACCCAACCTGAAGCCAGCAGCTGGCTGGGGTCTCTCCTAAAAGACACATGTGGGGCCACATGTGTCAGGCAGAGCAGGGACAACTCAGACAGAAGGACATGACCCAAGGAGGCTCCAGCTCACCTGAGTCTGGGTAGATCTCCTTCAGAGGATAAATCACCTGATAAAGCAAAAACCACATTGGCCAAGGAGGAAGGCCAGTGAGAGGTGGGTCAGCACACAAGCCCACCCTCCCCCAGTAACACCCCAGGAACGCCAGAGAGATCAGGCTCCAGTCCACCTAAGGACACCAGCAAGCACCTGGCCTGAGGGTCCATGGGAAAGGCTGGGGGCTGGCAGATGCTGAGCCAGGGTCACTGTGACCTTCATAAGTATTTGGGGAAAAAGGGGCCCCAGAGACCAATACAGATGCTTAGCAAACAGGTGTGACACTGGACCTGCAGGCCCAGAAGTTGCTCCGAGTACACGAGCCCATGGATGCTGAATACAGTGTTCTTTGAACCAGGAAGGTCCCTGGCATGGGACATTTTCACCCCACCCTCTGCCCCATAACTCTCTAAAATCTGAGACCAGTCAGCAACCACACTGCCAGAGAGCCTGGCTATGAGAGGACGGGCGGCGGGGGGGGAGAGAAAGAGGGGCCCCAAACCGGGCTGACCTGCTCCCGAAGGGTCCCGTCAGTAAAGAAGGGCTTTTGTGGCAGGAACAGCACCCCGTGGGGTCCAAAGTCGGTCAGCATTTGCACTGAGCCTGCAGGGCCCACAGAAACCTCCCTCATGAGATCTCCTGGAGAAGGGAACCGCCCCCTCCTCCTCTCTCTGCTTCATCAACATGCTCCCCAACAAAAAGGCAGGAATCCACCACACTGCCCTCCCGTCCTGGGCCAAGGCTGGGGCAGGGGGAGTTCTCACCCCGTGTGCTTGCCCAGAGGCCGCCCAGAACGCGCAGCAAGGAGGTCTTGCCAGTGCCCGTGTTGCCCGTGATGAGCAGACTCTGGCCCTCGGAGATTTTCAGGCTCAAGTCCTTGATTAGGGGCTTGTCAGAGGAGGGGGCACAGATGGAGACCCGCTCAAGGACAAAAGCTGTGTCTGCCGGCTCCGCTGGCCACCCCGGGGCCCTGAGGTGAGAGAGGAGGAGGTAAGCACCGTCAGTATTCCCACGGGAGGTCTTGCCTGGCATCACTTCTGGATGGAGGTGGGGGTGGAGCACCTTCTGCACCAGGCTGCACAAAGCCCGTACAGGGCTGACCTCAGTCCACGTTAACACCCATGAGTCGCAGACACTCTCTCATCTGGCAGATGAGGAAACCAAGAGTCAGGTGCTGTGTAATTTGCCCAGAGTCACAGAGCAGGAAGGAGTAGAGCTGTGTGTGTCTAACTCTAATGTTGGCGGTTTTCCATGATGTCATGGTGGGATTAGGATATGAGCAGGAATAAAAATAACCAAAACCAAACTCACTGCCATCAAGTCAATTCTGACTCATAGTGACCCCCAATGGGTTCCAAGGTGGCAAATCTTCACGCAGGTAGATTGCGTCATCTTTCTTCTGGGGAGTGGCTGATGGGTTTGAACTGCCAACCTCTGGTTAGCAGTCAAATGCCTTAGGCACTGCACCACCAGAGCTCCTTATTAATAATGGGGATGGTAATTCTAAATGGTTATAGGGTTCCTCGATCTCCATGGATTCTGTCTCCCAACAAAACAGACATTTCCTAAAGTCCTGAACCATCACTCCTGCCTCTGGGCTCACAGTTGCATGACCTTCACTTTTGACAGGTGAGCAGTGACAGCACTGGTTCCTAAGCAGAGGGCACTCACTGTGGGTCCTGAATTCACTGTTCTCACTGTTTGGGAAGCTGACTTGGTGGCCAATCACCACCAGCCACTTGTCACGGCCTAACGTACGTAACCCCTGTAACAAGCCTAAGAGGAAAAGAAACCAAACAAGGCATTGTCGAGCAGGCTCCACCTCCTGGCGGCCCGGGTGTCACAGCAGGTCTGGGCCCCACGGGCTTTCTGTGACTGATTTTTCAAACGCAGATCACCAGGACCTTCGGAGGTGCCTCTGGTGGACGTGAACCCCTGAGTAGACAAGGGCATTAACCATTTGCACCACCCAGGGTACTCTCCTTTTTAAAGATAAAGAAACCAAGACACAGGAAAAAAAAGTATTTTTCCAAGAAAAACGAGGAGATGAAACAAACCCTGAAGCTACAGAAAGGTCAGAAACATTACGGAGCCCGCAAAGACGCAGGAATAAAGATGGCCCTGGGTCTGAGCAAGGTGTGAGGGACCACGCGCACACAGGCAGGAGGAAGAAAAGCAAGGGGGCCATGGGCGGAGCAAACCGTCCGAGTGCTTGCCACTCAGCAAAGGCGGGAGATTCGAGTCCACCCAGAGGGGCCTGGGGAGGAAGCCCTGGTGATTTCCTTGCAGAGAATCAGCTGCTAAAAACCCTACAGAACACCATTCTACTCTTAACACACATGAATCACAACAGCAACGGGTGCTGGGGAGGAAAGCAGGGCTCCGCGGGAGGGAGGAGGCACAGCAGTTTTGCGTCTGGACCTGGCAGAAGGCATGTGTGCGCTCTGCTTCCATCCGCCAGGGCACGGATGGGAAAGAACAGGATGGATGCCAGAACAGCAACACTGACGGTGCCCACTTACAGTGCGTCCTCAGAGATGTGGATTCCTTTCATTAATCCTCACAACTCTGCCACCCGCCCGGGACAGGGCAGAGCTCTGGTGAAGCCAGCCGGGAGACTCTAGACCTGCGTTCTCAACCACGCACGCCACGCCAGCTCAGTACTCACATATCCAAGTCCCACTCGCTGTCATCCAGGTTCTCAGAGTCCTGCGACTTCAGGGACACGTCCAGCAGGGTCTCTTGCAGCTCCCCAATCCTAGGCAAGAAATGAAAACCTAAGGCAGGGTCTGGGGGACCCAGGTGAAGGCCGTTCTCCTTTTCCCGTCTCGTGCCCACCAGCATATGGTGTTTTTCTGTTCCTTTACACTCTGCTCGGGGACTAGAGAGGCGCTGGTGCAGCCTCACCTGTGCGTGTATCCCGCCACGTCCGAGAGCGCCGTGGACAGGTCGATGAGCTGGGTGAAGCAGCTGATGAGGTAGATGCACACGAAGGCGTTCTGGACGAGACAAGAGCCACCAGGGCAGGCCTCAGCCCAGGGTGCTGGGCCACCAGGCGAGGGGCAGGCCTGAGAGCTGGGCCAATGGGATTCTCACCTTGCTGACCAGGGTGCTAAGCTCTGCGGGGCTCAGGTCTCCATAGACCCCACTGAAAATGGGGATTGCGATCACTACGTAACTCAGGATGCTGCCCAGATAGTCAAATGTGTTGACACCAACTGCAGAAGACAGACTATGTAAGAGACCAGGACCACTTGTGTGCTCGACAGAGGACACACCTCTCGGGACGGGGAGCAGGAAGCCGGTGCAGGGGGGCAAGCTGGTCCCTGGGTCCTTATTTTCCCGAGAACACTCACAGCAAAGGCAGTGCCTCCCCTGGTGAGCCCTTCATCAGAAAAATATTACAGGAACTGAGAGGAAGCAGGGAGGGGTTGAGGAGGGAAAAGGACCACCCCCTCTCACGGTTCCCACCTCCAGGGCCCTGGGAGCCAGGCTCCCTCGACCTACTGGACAGCCAGAGCTCCTTGGACATCAGCTCCCTCTGGGTCTGCAGGAGCTTCTGCAGCCTGAAGTCTGTCCTCATGTGCTCCACGTGCCCAGCTCTGACGAGAAAGGCTGCTGTGTCCATGTGGCCAGCAGAGCCTCGGCACACCCTCCTTTAGGGACCAAGCCTATCCCAGTGGCCTCAGCCTCAGACCCCTTCTGCTGCTAGCACCCATTCATTGCTTCATTCATCTGAGTATTATGTGCAAAAGAACATGAACTCTGGAGCTGGAAAGAACTTAGCTCAAATCCTGGCTCTGGTCAGTTACCAGCTGGGTGACCCTAACAGGCTGCTTAAGCCTCTGAGTCTCAGTTTTCTCATCTGTGAAATGGAGCTAATAACACCTACGAGATGGGCTGTAGGTCTAAGTTGCCATTGAGTCGTTTGTGACTCAGGGTGACCGCATGGGTGCAGAGTAGAACGGCTCCACAGGGTTTTCAAGCTGTGATCTTCTGTAAGCAAATCCCCAGGACGGGCTTCTGAGATCCCTGGGTAGGTTCGAACAGCCATCCTTTTGGCTAGTCATTGAGTGTTTAACTGTTTGTGCCACCCAGGGACTCCACGTAAGAGGTTAAGGCATTAGAGTTACTGAATAGAAAGTGTTACCCATACAAGAGGCCCTGCTGCTATTAAACAAATATCCACAGAGTCATCGCTATGTGCCAGGCTCCAGGCTAGTTAAAACCAGTTGCCATCAAGTTAATTTACATTCATGGTGACTCCATGTGTTGTCAGAGTAAAACTGTGCTCCACAGAGCTTTCAATGGCTGATGTCTTAGAAACAGATGGCCAAGCCTTTCTTCCCAGACACTGATGGGTAGACTCAAACCTCCAGCCTTCTAGTTAGCAGCCAAGCACATTAATTGTCTGCACCACTCAGGGCCTCCTACGCTAGTCAGCTAGTGGGATAGAGGTGGATCAAATAGCCCCTGTGCCTGCAAGGCTCCCAGCTGGGACAGGCAGGCCTATGTACTGCCTTCTGCCCTGGGGTGTGGAAAGTGTTATAGCAAAGGCATGTCCTCAGCGCCATGGCAACAGACAGGCTTGACCACCAAGGGAGTGTGGAAAGCTCTCCCAGAGAAGTGACTTGAGGCTTCAAGGACACAGAAATTCTCCACCAGAAAAGGTAGAGAAAGGTGAGGGGGCATTTTAGGAGGCAGTCAGATTTTACAGATAGGGACAGGGAAGCCACAGGAAAACCTGTCCAGACCAAACCAAACCAAACTAAACTCACTGCCATCCAGTCTGATCTGACTCCCAGTGACTCCTCCGTCGATTTCTGAGGCAGTATCACTATGAAGCAGGCTGCCCAACCTTCTTTCCGAGGAGTGGCTGGTGGGTTTGAACTGCCAGCCTTCTGGTTAGCAGTCAAATGCCTTAGGCAATATGCCACCAGAGCTCCCACCTGTCCAGACCACCAGGAAATAATGTGCCTTTCCCAGAGCTTAGAGCTTTAAGAGCAGAGGCTGTAGACTCCAAAAACCAATTTACTACAAGCCCAGCCCTACCTACCCTCAACCAAACCCCAGAGTCCTAGTATTTTTTTGGTGCCCTCAAGTGGCGGAAGCTGCAAACTACAGCAGAGACTGACAGGCAAGCAAAGGTCCCAAGGTTATTAGATCCACCCCAATAGAAGTGAACCTAGGAATCAGAGGTGGTCCAAAGAGTTGCTTCCACAACTTAAACACAGACCTCTGGGGCCTGCACTATCAGTTCAAACACTGATTCCACAGGCCTCACGCAAGGTGGAGGACAAGGACTTACTGGCCCTGGGGGGAAGAGAAGAGATTTTCCAGCGCTGCTGTCAGGAGACCAGTCTGCTCACTTGGAGAGCGTCTATGGGGAGCAGGTCTCCTACTCTTCCACCAAGAGGCCCCCATCGCCTCCCATACTGAAGAGGGAGGATGGCCTTGACCCCAGGCACTGCCAGAAAGCCACACAAGGGAAATGCCTCATAGTCATAGAGCTGATGAAGCATTCACTCATTTTATTTTGATTTTTGGGGCCCATTCCAGGCCAGTAAGACTAAACCCAGCCACTAGGAGGCACTACCAGGACCAACCCTTGGAGCTAAGGATGAGTCAGACAATGACACAGAGGCAGAGGGGGATGGTCACACCAAGAGACCAAGAACACTCAGCCCTAAGCTCAGGGACAGATCCTGGTGGTGGTGAAGGGGTTGCAGAAGTCATCTTCCTTCTCCACTCTCAAGTCTGACAAGACAGAAGGGGAGCTGACTCACCTGTAGAAAGCAGCGGGCTCAGCATTCACCCGAATCTGCATGTGCTTGAACCTGGACAGACCAAAAGGAACATGGTGACAACAGGAGGACTGGCCCCTTTCCTTTCAGAGCCCTGGATCAAAGGCCTCAGACAAAGAGGGGCCCAACCCTGCCCCTGGACTACCACAGGGATGTGACATTCCAGAGCCTGGACAGAAGGGGCAGAAGGGACTGTAGGGACAGAGCCTGCTTCACCATTCCCCAGAGGGGAGGTGTGTGGCTGCTCCTAATACTTCATCCTTCCAGGGCTGGGTCTGAAAAGAGGAGGTCAGGAAGCAGGGGCTGGACCCACCAGCTTCTAGACGCAAACTGAAACAGGGCTCTGAACCAGGAGAAGGCCAGTAAGACTGTTCTCAGAGCTTCTCGTGTATAATCCCATTAATCTGCACAACAATCTTCTAAGATGGCCCAGCATCATCCCGTTTTAGAGATGAGAAAACCGAAGCTTAGAGAGGTTAAGGACCTTCCCCAAGATCACACACAGCTGGGATTTGAACTTATATGGTCTTTTTCCAGACTCCATTCCCTTAACCATCTGCGCAGGACAGAAACTTTAAGCAAAAGACACACCTGAAATCTCCTTCCAGCTTCTCCTGCTGCACCAGCTTCGCCACAATGGGGCCCATCAAAATTTTGTTCACTATGGTCCCCAGGATGAAATACCCAAAGATGCTCACAGGCCCAAGCCAGCCTGTGCTGGAAACCGGAGAAAGAGAAAGGGAGACCTCAGCCCTGACTCCCAGGTAGCCCGCCCCATCTCAGCAGCTCTGTGGGACTCCTGCAGGCGGACATCCGGTACCTGGTCCAAGCCACCAGAGCACCAACAAACACCATGGGGGCCCAATGGAGGACAGGGGCCCAAGCATGCAGGATAGGAAGACTTCCTGGGTACAGACGGGAGGGAGGAAGACAAGCCTCCGCTGGACCCTGGCCTGAGAGCTGACTCAGCCCAGTGTGTGGGTGAATGGCCTCTGGGGAAAAGCAGGCCAGGGCAGAGAGGGACCCTGGAAGGAAGAGCTTCACCTCTGGAAGCACTGATAGGTGTAGTAGGCGAGGGTGAAGGGGGAGATGATCAGCTGTCTGGCCATGTTGCTGAGCTGCCGACAGAACCGCTCCACGTCCTGGCTGATGCGCTGGTCCCTGCAGCCAACGACACAGAGTATCTGCACCCAAGCAGTTGGGCTCAAGGGGCACACAGAGCCAAGAGTTTCATGTGACCTGTTATCTGAAGGAGCCCAAGGGAAGATGGACCCAGACAAAGGCTGATTTCCTAGAGGCAATGAGACTCTTAGGAGCTCTAAACTGCATTCTGCAGAGTGGCTTTCTATGGTGCCTCAGTTTACCACTCAGTGAAAGTGGTCCAGCACCAGGGGTCTGAGCCAGCTGAGCTGAGCCCAAGAAAAAGTTGCGGGTAGATGAGCCAATCTTCTGGAAGATCGGGAAAGCGGTGCCATTGCTCTCAATCCTCCCCAATTTTCCTGTGTGTGCCTGTCCCCGTTTTAGCTATCTGGCTGCAGAAGCTTCATGGGGATGGAGCCATGGGAAGAGGCCTAGAAGAGGAAGTAAGGAGAAGCAGTAGCCTGCCAAGAGTCTTAGCTGCAAAGTTCAGCTTGAGGGGGAAAGGTCACCCTAGACAACGGTGTTTGCTGGGAGGGTGGTGAGTGGGGAAGACAGACCCCATAGGTCCCATTTCACCACTAGAGTCATGCTGACTCCTCATATTCCCAATGCAAGATGTGACATTAGGTAAGTCACTTGCAGTCTCTGGGCCTCAGTTTCCTCATCTGTAAGATGACAGCTAAGTGACATTGGAACACTTGTCATGTGCAGGCATGGTACCATGTGTCTAACACGAATTGTACCATTTTATCCTCACTATTTCTCTTGAGATAGGAACGATTATCATTCCCATTTTACAGCAGGGGAACCTGAAGCTTAGTGAATATGGGAGCTATAAGCTGGGACACGACAGAATTGGGATTTGAACCCTAGACCGAGTCCTAGACAAGATTGAAAATCCCAGAACTGGTTTTCTAGCTTTTTTTTTGGCAAGGGCCCTTTCTTCAGAGGGTACCTTATTTGGAAGCCCAGGACACAAAGTGGATAAAAGGGAGCTGCCCCAGAGCCCTAGCCCCTTCTTTTCAGCTCCCTAGCTTCAGCCCTGCAGCCTCTCCAGGGGGCCTCTGCAGAGCAACCCTGCCCCCACAGCTCTGCACAACAACCTCTGCACGTAATGACCACAGGTGGGGCTGAGCCTGATGGGCAGGGCTACACAGAAGGTAGTGAGGATGGGGGGCGGGGTCGCCTACGGGTTATCCACGTCATCCTGCAGCACGTTGAGAGTGTAGTACACCCGGCCCCGGAAGTAGAGACGATGGAGGTGCTCGGTGAGGTCCTTCCTCCAGCTCACATACAGCAGGTTGCAGGTGAACTGGTCAAAGCTCTTGAGCTGTGCAGTTGGAGAGGCAAGGAGTTGGAGTGGGGGATGGCTTCCTGAAAATCTTGGCTCAAAGCTGAGTGCTGACAGAAAGTTTTGCTGACCAGCCCCGGCCCACTCTGATTACTCTGTCTGCTCAGCACATTTGCTTGCTGAAAGCATCAAGTCACGGGATTTATTTCTTATTCACTCATGTCTCCATTCTACGGACAAATGCCACATGGAGGCCCTCTAGCCCTTTCTCCACTCTTTCTGCTGTCTTATCCTGAGAGCTGATGAGCTTCTAGAGGTTGGAAACTATACCTTCTATTCCATTTAGGTTCTACTCCTCTGTTCCCAAAGCCTGAAGCAGGGATCTGCATATACAGGTGCTTACAGACCAAAGACCCATTAGAGTGTAAGCCAGAGTGTGATGAGTAATGGCTTCCCCCAGAAAGCACGGCCTGACAGACAGTGGCAGGCTTGAGTCCTGGCAGAGCCCTAAGTCTTCTTTCCTTCACCACTTACTGGGCACCTATGCACTAATGGCTAGGGAAATAACAATCAGCTCACAGTCTAGCAAGGAAACAGACTACTGTAGGGGTGGGGACAGTATTACAGCCAAAGTAAGTGCAAGGTACTAGTTATTGGGGAAGTACAGAGAAAGCTGGGAGGACTTGAAAGAGATGACACCAGAGATATCTTGGTTTTAGCCAAGTGAGCGAGAGGGCAGGGGAAAGAGGCCATTTCAGGGCAGATGCAGGAAGTGCAAAGGCTCCGAGGTTTGACCTGGTGCCAGGCTGAGGTACAGGCTCAATCTTCCAGAGGAGGAGAATAGCTATGGCTGCTGATCTAGTTTCGAAGTACTCTGAGCTTCCCTGAAGCAAAAGGTCTAGGGATGAAAGGGACAATGATCATTTCCAATAAATACCACTTTTAACCAGAAGCTCATGGCCAGCCCTCAGAGCTTGAAACCCTCGATGAAGGGGTCCCAACAGTGAGAGCAATGCCCTGCTCAGGGTTCCGATCTTCAGGGCAACCATTCTCAAGTTCCCTGGAAAGAGGGGGAACGCCACCCACAGCTTCATGGTGCCTAAGTCCCAGGCACACTAGGCTTACCGTGGAGTTGAGAACAATGAGCACGGCAGCCAGGAATGTCAGGCTCTTAAACTCATCCAGAGCTTTGTTCCCCAGGACCCGGTAGTACTGACTGGGGATCAGACCAACCTGGTAGACAATCAGCTGTTCTGGGGGAGGAAGAGTCAGAATCAGACATCAGTGACGAGGAGGAAGAACGGGAGGTGGGAGGCTTTCTCCTGAGTCCCTGCCTCATCAAAACCTGAGAAAAGGGAAGGGGCCCACACCAGGCTGCCCTCCTCCCTTGAACCGGGGCTCACTCACTTACCCAGCAGGGCCACACACAGAAGGGTCAGGAACATCAAGGTACTCTGTGATGACCAAGAGGGAAACAAAATCTTCTGTATCTTCAGGAACCTCTGGAGAAATTGCAGGTCTAGCCTGGGCCTGAAGAAGAGAAGCAGAGAGAAGCCCAAGAGGGCAGGTAAGAATTGCAGAGCAGTTATCAGGCTTATCTATGTAGTTCTGTAGTTCTGTTGGGAGCCAGGCCCCCAGTGGTTTCCTAATGCTGAAGATGGTAGGCTGGGAATAAACCAGAGATAGAAAGGAAATTGTTTAAGGTGATAAATGCTATAAAAAAGTATCTTCTAAAAACCTATAGCACAAAACAGTTAATGTAGAAACGTTAGCCACATCTTCTTTATGACTGCAAATAAGACAAAGACGCCAATTTGATCAAGGGTTTTCAGGTCCTGGCTAAAGCAAAAGAAAAAAAATGAGGTAAAAGGATTGAAAGGGAGGAGATTAAATTATCATTATTTGCAGATGACTGGATGTGTCACACAGGAAACACAAGTAAATCAGTGGATAAACTGATGGACACAAAAGGAGTTGAGCCATGTTGGTGGAGATAAGATTAACATACAAATAACCACAGTGTTTTGTTAAACAGCAACTACCAACAACACACCAGCAACAACCAATCAGAAATACAAAGAAAATAAGATGCCATTTACAAAAATAACAAAAGTATAGATAGGCTACAAAATATCCAGGAAATAACTTTTGAGAAAGAAGACCTAGATAGACAGAAATGGTATGACTTAGTATATAAAATCTTCCATTTTAACAAAAATAGTCTATCCCCAAACTCACTGCCATCGAGTTGAACCTGACTCACAGCGACCCTTCCTTGGGTTTCCGAGGTGGTATCTCTACGGAAGTAGATTACCCAGTCTTCCTTCCAAGGAGTGGCTGGTGAGTTTGAACTGCCAGCCTTCTGGTTAGCAGTCAAATGCCTTTGGCACTACACCACCAGAACTTCCAAAATAGTCTATACATGCAATATAATACCAATCAAAAGTTCCCCAGGACTTCTCTGAGACTTTCACATGGAAGAATAAAGTGCAGGAATAGTTTAGGGTAGCTGTGAAAAACAGGAAAGGGAGAGGAAGAGAATCAAACCATCAGGTTGTTAAGACATATCAGGGCTAGAGTAATAAACTATGGTATTAATGCAGGAATAAAAAAGACCAATGGAACAGAGAGACTAAAAAACAAAACAAAACAAAAGAACTATATTTACACAGGCATCTAACAGAGGTTATATCCCAAGAAAGGGCACATTAATACGAATACCAATGATTGCCAGCACTTATTAAGCACATACAACACCCCCAGAACTATTCTAAGTGCTTTACATGTATTAATAAGGTTTCCAGTTTGTGTAAGTACACTGAGGGGAAACCTCCAGAAATGCAAACTGGATTCAAGAGGACATGAAATGAGGGGTTACCATTGCTGATGTCAGATGGATCTTAGCTGAAGCACAGATGTCACTTTGAAGACTAAGGTGCACCTAACCTAAGTCATGCATGGTCTTTTCAATTGCCTCACATGCATGTGAAAGCTGGACAATGAATAAGAAAGACCTAAGGAGAGTTGATGCCTTTGAATTGTCTTGTTGGCAAATATTGAAAATACCATGGATTGCCAGAGGAATGAACAAATCTGTCCTGGAGGAAGTACAGCCAGAACGCTCCTTGGAAGAAAGCATGGCCAGACTTCGTCTCACCTGCTTTGGCCATGTTGTTAGAAGGGAACATTCCCTGGAGAAGGATATTATTCTTGATAAAGTAAGGTCAGTGAAAAAGTGGAAGACCTTCAATGAGAGGCACCAACACAGTGGCTGCAACCATGGGCCCAAGCACAGCAGATTGTGAGCTGGCACAGGACCCGGTAGTGTCTTGTTACCTATGTCATAGCGGCGTAGGGTCGCTGTGAGTCGGAGCCGAGTCGATGGCACCTAACAACAACAACGACATTACAGGTATTAATTCACTGAACCCTCACAACCCTAAGAGATGTAGACCATGTCTTTACTTCAGGATGAAGAAACTGAGGCAGAAATGTTAAGTAACTTGTCCAGTCACCCATCTAATAAGTGGTGGCCTTAGGGTTTGAACAGAACACAGCTGGCTCCAACAATCTGTGCTCTTCACATTTATACTGTTCAGCTTCTCTAACAGTATTAATTAAAATTTAAATTACTAATTAATTAAAATTTAAAATTTATTGTGATTAAAAAAACACACACATATATATATATACACCAAACCGAAACACCAAACTCACTGCCATCGAGTCAGATCCGACTCACAGCGACCCCTCCTTGGGTTTCCGAGGCGGTATCACTGTGGAACTAGAATGCCCAACCTTCCTTCTGAGGAGTGGCTGCTGGCTATACACACTGTATGATATATATCACACAGTTCAGTGATGCACATTCATCATGTTGTACTACCATCACCACCATCCATTTCCAAAAAGTTTTACATCACCACAAACAGAAAATCAGAATCCCTTCAGCGATAACTTCCGCCCTCTCCTCCCCCAGTGCCTGGTAACCATTAATAAACTTTGGCCTCTCTGCATTTGTCTATTCCGGATACTTCACATAAGTGGGATCATACAGTCTTGTCCTTCTGTGCCTGACTTATTTCACTCAGCATATTGTCTTCAAGGTTCAGCCAATGCCACAGCAGCACTCAGAACTCCATTCCTCTTTATGGCCCAGTCCTAGTCCATTGTGTGCATAAACACATTGGTTCATCCATTCATCTGTAAATTCATTACTAACTAATTGAAATGTTGTTGTTGTTGTTGTTGTGTGCCGTGGAGTCAGCCCCGACTCATAGCGACCCCTCCTTGGGTTTCCGAGGCAGTATCACTACGGAAGTAGGAGTGCCCAACCTTCCTTAGTGGAGGAAAATCTGCGTTATGACCTCAAGCCATTTAAAAATACGAACTTTCAAAACTCCAAATGGATTAAAAACCTGAAAAGTAACACTCTATCAAGTCAACAGAAGGAAATGTAGAAAACTATTTTAACACACAATATCCTGATTAACAATTATCTTGACGATGTTGAAGGTCTCTGGGTGGCCTCTGGGTGGCGCAAGCGATTCTCCCTTGGCTGCATTACAGCCAAGAAAAAACCCTCTGGAGCAGTAATACAAGGGGTTGCTATGAGCTGGAATAGACTCTATGGCAATGGGTTTGGGCTTTTTTGGTTTTCAGTGATGTTTATGTGGGAAGGAATTTCTCAGATAAGAAAGACCCTACACCTACAAACTTTAAGGGGGGAAATAGATGGGTTTAATTTAAAGTAAATATTTTTGTTAAAGTCAATGCCACAGGTTAAGTAAAAATGTGGGAAGGGTATTTGCAGAATGCAAAAGGGATTAAAATCTAGAACATACAAGAGGCTGACTGGCAGTGGGCTTGGTTTTTATAAGTCATCAAGACAGGACATCCATAGAAAAGTAGAAAAAGATACAAAGAGGCAACTCACAACAGGAAGGCCAATGCCTAATAAACATAAGGAATGAAAACTAACACAATGAGATACCACCTTATACCCATCAGATTGACAAAACTGTTAAAATCCCAACAATACCAAGAGTTGAGGGATATGGGGAAACAGGAAACTTAGTGCACTGCTAGTGGGACATATTAACTGGTGTGACCGTTTCAGGGAAAAATGTAGAATTAGGTATGACCCAGCATACCCTGGGGTGGTGGTGGTGGTGGTGGTGGTGGTGGTGGTGGAAGAGGATAAATCAGAGAAATTCACCCATATTCACAAAATGAAAAGTGTCAGAATATTCTTTACATTATGGCTTGTGGTGGCTAAAAAATTGAAAGCAATCTAGGTGTCCATCACTAGGGAAATGAGTGAGATTTTATTTATTCATTTTAGGAGTCTATACACATGGGGTAGCATCAAGCAGCAGGCAGAAGTTAAAACCAGATTTACATAAAGTAGCTATTTACACTACAGTAGCATGGATGAAGGAGCTGTGGTAGCACAGTGCCTAAGGCACTTGACTGCTAACCAGAAGGCTGGCGGTTCAAACCCACCAGCCATTCCTCGGAAGGAAGATGGGACAATCTACTTCTGTAGTGATACTGCCTCGGAAACTCAAGGAGGGGTCGCTATGAGTCAGGTCCGACTTGACGGCACATAACAACAACAACAACAGTGTGGATGAAAGGTCCTTTGGTGGCACAGATGGTCTGTGCTGACTACTAACCAAAGTTTGGTAGCTTGAACCCACACTAGTGGTACCACGGAAGAAAGTCCTGGTGATCAGGTTCCATCAAGTACAGCCAAGAAACCCTTATGGAGCAGTTCTACTCTGTAACCCGTAGGGTAATCATGAGTCAGAATGGACTCGATGGGCAACTGGGTAGCATGGATTATCTCAAAAACATGGAGTAAAACAGATTAAAACAATATTCACAGGATTCATATGAATTCAAAATCACAACGGTTAAGCGCTAGGCCGCTAACCAAAAGGTTGGAGGTTTGAACCCACCCGGCGGCTCGCAGGGGAAACACCTGGTGATAGCTCCCATAGAGATTCCAGAAACCGAATCGAACTCATAGCCATCGAGTCAATTTCGATTCACAGCTACCCCCATAGGGTTTCCAAGGCTGTAAATCTTTACGGAAGATGACTGTCTCATCTTTCTCCCGCGGAGCGGAGGGTGAGTTCGAACCACCAATCTTTTGGTGAGCAGCCAAATACCCTTAAACACTGCACCACCAGAGCTCCTTCCCACAAAGAAAACAGTCTAGTAAACCCTATCGGACAGTTCTACTCTGTCACACTGGGTCATGTGAGTCTGGAATCCACTCACAACATCATGTACTTTTCAAGGTAATACACAGACAAATTTCACTAAGGTGGACGACATTTAAATGCACCAGAATGGGTGTCTGAGAAGGAGTAAAATGGAATTAGGAATAAAGAACGAAGGAGGGAAGATAATAAACAAGAGGGACCTCACACTGACTCACAAAGACAGAATGCCAAGAACTGACAACTGAGGTTCTTTAAACAAAACAATAATGCAGTCACGAGGGAGAGGATCCCACACACTCCGCACCCAGAATGCAGTGTATGGCGGACGTTCC
The DNA here is from genome assembly GCF_000298275.1 of Orycteropus afer afer. NCBI lineage: Eukaryota > Metazoa > Chordata > Mammalia > Tubulidentata > Orycteropodidae > Orycteropus > Orycteropus afer. The sequence goes on along the minus strand of NW_006921666.1, from coordinate 7,967,695 downwards.
TGCGTAGGCGCGAGGGGAAAGGGCCCGTGCCAGTACAGGGCGGCCTCGCACACACGGGAGGTGGGCTTCGGGAATTGCTTCTTGCTCAGAAGTCACCTGACCCCGGGCGGGGACACGAGGATGGAGGGCTAGGGCTGGAGAGCCCCTGCCTCATAGGATCCGAGCAAGACGTCCGCGGCCCAGGCCTCTCCCACCTCCCCTGGCCGCCCAGCTCACCTGGCGCCGGCCCCGGCCGGGGCCGCTGGAACAGCCATGACCAAAGGGTCAAAGCTGCCACCCTTAAGTTCAGCTCCGGGCAGAGTACGAGGAGCGCGCGCCGGCCGGGGAGGGGCGGGGCCCCGGCGACCACAGAGACGCTGGAGGCTAGAGAGGAAGGCTCCGGGAGATGCGGCAGCTCCCGGAAGCGACTGGCTTCTCTGAAAGAACGAAAGAATGCAGAGCGTTAATTCAGTCGGCCCAGCGCCTAGAGCATCCCTTGTTGTCTGGGAGCGTTCTCCTTCTACCGGAGGTAGTCAAGCATGTAACGGAAGTATTTTACAGGTATTTTAGGCTTTGAATATAGTTTACTCTCCCAAAGAAGCCAGAGTGATCTTTTAGAAACATCAGTCAGAGCATACCACTCTTCCGCTTAAAACTGTCCAATAGTTTGTTATGGCTTCCGATTGCTGTTGTTAGGTGCCGTCAAGTGGCTCCAACTCATAGCGACCCTGTGTACAGTAGAACAAAACACAGCTGGGTCCTGCGCCATTCTCATAATCTTTGCTATCCTTGAGCTCATCCTTCCAGCGATTGTGTCAAACTATATCGTTGAGGGTCTTCCCCTTTTTCGCTGACCCTCCACTTTACCGAGCATGATATCCTTCTCCAGGGAGTGGTCCCTTTCTACAACATGACCAAAGTGGCCATTCTCGCTTATAAGGAGCATTCCAGCTACACTTCTTCCAGAACAGATTTGTTAATTCTTCTAGCAGTCCACAGTACCCAGTATTCTTCAACACCACCACAGTCCAAAGTCATATTCATTCTTTGGTCTTCCTTCTGAATTGTGTAGCTTTCATATACATATGCTGTTGTTGTTGTTATGTGCCATCGAGTCGGCCCAACTCAGGGACCCCTCCTTGGGTTGCCGAGGCAGTATCACTACGGAAGTAGATTGCCCAACCTTCCTTCCGAGGCTATTGAAAATACAGGGCTTGGGTCCAGCGCACCTTAGTCTTCAAAGTGACATCTTTGCTCTTCAACACTTTAAAGAGGTCTTTTGCAGCAGATTTGCCTAGTTGCAATATGTCCTCTGATTTCTTGGCTGCTGCTTCTATAGGTGTTGATTATGGATCCAAGTAAAATGAAATCACTGACAACTTTAATCTTTTTTCCATTTATAGTGATGTTGCTGATTGGCCCACTTGGGAGGATCTTAGTTTTCTTTATGTTGAGGTGTAAACCATAATGAAGGCTATAGTCTTTCATCTTCAGTAAGGAGCTCTGGTGGCTTAGTGCCTAAGGCATTTATTTGACTGCTAACCAGAAGGCTGGTGGTTCAAACCCATCAGCCACTCCTCGGAAGGAAGGTTGGGCAATCTACTTCCATAGAGATACCACTTTGGAAACCCAAGCAGGGGTCACTATGAGTCAGAAATGACTCGATGGCAGTGAGTTTGGTTTGGTTTTTTGGAAACCAAGTCCAATTCACTTTCAGCAAGCAAGGCTGCTTCAAGTCCAATTCACTTTCAGCAAGCAAGGTTGTGTCATCTGTATATGGAATGTTGTTAATGAGTCTTCCTCCAATTCTGATGCCTAGATCTTCTTCATATAGTCCAGTGTCTCCGATTATTTGCTCCGTATACAGATTGAATAATTATAGTAAAAGGATACACCCCTGATACACACCTTTCATGATTTTAAACCATGCCGTATCTCCTTGTTCTGTTAATCTTTTTTCCATTTATAGTGATGTTGCTGATTGGCTCACTTGGGAGGATCTTTGTTTTCTTTATGTTGAGGTGTAATCCATAGTGAAGGCTGTAGTCTTTCATCTTCGGTAAGGAGCTCTGGTGGCTTAGTGCCTAAGGCATTTATTTGACTGCTAACCAGAAGGCTGGTTATTTTCAAGCCCTGTATTTTCCTTGCTGAAAGTGAAGAGGACTTGAAGCACTTACTGATAAAGATCAAAGCACTTACTAATGAGACATCTCAATGGGTATTCCATCAATTCCTGGAGCTTTGTTTTCTTACCAATTCCTTCAGTGCAGCTTAGACTTCTTCCATCAGTATCATTGGTTCTTGATCTTGTGCTACTTCCTGAAATGGTTCAACCTTGACCAATTCATTTTGGTACAGTACTCTGTGTAATTCTTGCATCTTCTTTTGATGCTTCCTGCACTGTTCAATATTTTGCCCACTGAAACCTTCAATATCGCAATTCCAGGCTTGAATTTTTTCTTCAGTTCTTTCAGCTTGAGAAATGCCAGGGTTGTTGTTCTTCCCTTTTGGTTTTCTAACTCCAAGTGTTCAGATCTTTTACTTCATCATTTCTTCCTTTTGCTTTAGCTCTTCTCTGTTCAAGAGCATTCAGAATCTCTTTTGACATCCATTTTGGTCTTTTCTTCCTATCCTATCTTTTTAATGATCTTTTGGTTTCTTCATATGTGATGTTCTTGATGTCATCCCACATCTCTTCTGGTCTTCAGTCATTAGTATTCAATGCCTCAATTTGATTCTTTCAGATGGTCTCTAAATTCAGGTGAGATATACTCAAGGTCGTAGTTTGGCCCTCATGGACTTGTTTAAATTTTCTTCAGCTTCAACTTGAACTTGCATATGGGCAATTGATGGTCTGTTCTGTGGTTGGTCCCTGGCCTTGCTCTGACTGATGATACTGAGCTTCTCCATTGTCTCTTTCCACAGATGTAGTCAATTTGATTCCTGTGTATTCCATCTGGTGAGGTCTACCTGTATAGTGAATATTTATGTTGTTGAAAAACAGTATATGCAATGAATAAGTCATTGGTCTCACGATATTCTATCATGTGATCTCCAGTATTGTGTCTATCAATAAGGCCATATTTTCTAGCTACCAATCCTTCTTCTTTGTTTCCAACGTTCACATTCCAATCACCAGGAATTATCAATGCATCTCGATTGCATGTTTGATCCATTCAGATTGTAGAAGTTGGTAAAAATCTTTAATTTCTTCATTTTTGGCTTAAGTGGTTGGTGTGTAAATTTGAATAATAATCATATTAGCTGGTCTTCTTTGTAGGATTATGCATATTATCCTATCACTGAGAGAGTTGTACTTAAGGATAGATCTTGAAAAGTTCTTTTTGATCAAGAAAAGGTTTATCTATGGAAGGAAATTTTCTTTGTTGGTTACCAGGGGTAGGAGGGGAGAGGAGGGAAGGGAACACTTTTGGATAGGTAGAGATAAGTATTGATTTTGGTGAAGAGAAGGGCAATGTACCAAATGTGAGTGATCAACATGGTGGCATTGAGGAAGAGGCAGACAGAGAGACGTACATGGGAGGTACAGACAACAAAGATGAACCCTTTTGAACATACAGTACTACAGTGTCATTGAAGGCAAACATGGATATACATGTGGATAGATGGGTGGACAGGCAGAACTATTAGGTATGTCTATGAAGTGGGGAGTGTACTCAAGACCACATATAAGGTTGGCAGACAATGGTCCTATAAGGGTATTTGTATGATCTGAATTCCCAGGTGTATAGTAGAGCTGATGGGACAAGGTTGTAGTCACTTCTTGGTCACAGCCTGCTACCCAGAGAGACCGAGTGGTTGGACCTGTGGGCTCAGCACCATAGCCACAGGGGACATCAAGCTCAATTGGCATAACATACTACACATAACATTGTTGCACTTCCTACTTTTACAAATAGTGACTGGGATCTTAAAAGCTTGCAATCAGCCATCTTGATGCAACGATGGGTCTCTCCTTGTCCAGAGCAAAGAAGAATGAAAACCAAAGATTCATGGAAAGAATTAGCCCTAGCGACTGGTACACCATGCGATCTGCAGCCTGTGTGACTATGAGACCAGAAGAACTAGATGGTGTCTGGCTACCGCTGTCAACCACTTGGAAGAGGTCTA
>NW_006921666.1:7960117-7962870 GCF_000298275.1 Orycteropus afer afer | reverse complement strand
TGGCCTGGCAGTAATAGGCCTTGGGTTACTGCTGGTAACCCTGTCTTCCCTTTGTGGAATTAGAGGAGGTCGGAACATGTGGCCTCCTTGTCGTTTTAGCAGTAGGAGATCCTGGATAGAGAGGAAGAACAATATGGAACAAACTCAAAATCATTTGGAAAATAAAGGGGGGGAGGGGCCAGGTTTGCTGGTCTGATAGAGCCTGGTGGAACCACTGAGACTATGGTCTCTAGCTGCCCTTCAGATCTGGAATTGAACCCACACCTATGGCTTCCAGCCAAACAAAAGACAGGCATATGAGGTGAACATTTACTTGAGGTAGATACACTCCTTAGAGAGAACAATCATGGATGAAAGAAGGGCTGTTTATGCACAGGGAGACAGCTCAGGAAGCAGGAGTGCATGGAGGGATGGACACGGGGAGGAGGTAGTTATGGGGAGGGATGGGAGGGGAGCTGTTGCATTGTGGTAAATTGTAGTCAATGTCATGAGACAGAGTGTGTGTGAACTGCTATATGGCAAGTGAATTTGCTCTGTAGGTTTTCACCCAAATCACAATAAAAACAAAAAAGAAAAGTTCTTTTTGACAATGAATTTGATACCATTCCTCTTCAATTTGTCATTTCCAGCATAGTAGACCATATGATTGTCTGATCCAAAATGGCCAGTACCAATCCATTTCAGCTCACTAATGGTTAGGATCACCTTTCTTTGGAATGAACACAAATATGGGTCTCTGCTAGATACCAGGTAGGTCTCTTCCAAATTTCTTGGTATAGACAAGTAAGTGCCTCCAGAGCTGCATCCATTTGTTGAAACATCTCAGTGGGTATTCTGTCAATTTCTGGAGCCTTTTTTTTTTTTTTTTTTTTACCAATTCCTTTAGTGCAGCATGAACTTCTTAATATCACACACAAGTAAAATTTTGCTGAAGATAATTAAAAAATAGTTACAGCAGTGTATCATGAAGGAACTACCAGAAATGCAAGCTGGATTTAGAAGAGGACATGGAACAAGGGATATCATTGCTGATGTCAGATGGATCTTAGCTGAAAGCAAAGAATACCAGAAAGATGTTTACCTGTGTTTTATTGACTATGCAAAGGCATTTGACTGTGTGGATCATAACAAATTATGGATAACACTGCAACGAATGGAAATTCTAAAACACTTAATTGTGCTCATGGGAATCCTATACATAGACCAAGAGGCTGCTGTTTGAACAGAATAGGGGACACTGCTTGGTTTAAAATCAGGAAAGGTGTGTCAGAGTTGTATCCTTTTACCATATTTATTCAAGTTGTATGCTGGACTATATGAAGAAGAACACGGCATCAGGATTGGAGGAAGATTTATTAACAACCTGCAATATGGAGATGACACAATCTTGCTTGCTGAAAGTGAAGAGGACTTGAAGCATTTACTGATGAAGAGTAAAGACTACAGTCTTCAGTATGGATTATACCTCAACATAAAGAAAAGAAAAATCCTTACAACTGGACCAGTAAGCAGCATCATGATAAATGGAGAAAAGATTGAAGTTGTCAAAGATTTCATTTTACTTGGCTTCACAATCCACACTCATGGAAGCAGCAGTGGAGATACCAGATGATTGCGCTGAGCACATCTGCTGCAAAAGACCTCTTTCAAGTGCTGAAGAGCAAAGATACTACTTTGAAGACTAAGGTGCACCTAACCCAAGCCATGGTATTTTCATTTGCCTCATATGCATGTGAAAGCTGGACAATGAATAAGGAAGACTGAGGAATAATTGATGCCTTTGAATTGTGGTGTTGGCGAAGAATTTGAAAATACCATGGAATTCCAGAAGAATGAACAAATCTGTCCTGGAAGAAGTGTAGCAAGAATCTTCCTTCGAAGTGAGAATGGCCGGACTTTATCTCACCAATTGGTCATGTTGTCAGAAGGGACCATTCCCTGGAGAAGGATATCATACTTGGTAAAGTGGAGGGTCAGCAAAGAAGGGGAAGACCCTTAATGAGATGGTTGACACAGTGGCTATAATGATGGGCTCAAGTGTAGCAAGGATTGGGAGGATGACACGGGACAGGGCAGTGTTTCCTTCTGTTGAACAGAGGGTCGCTGTGAGTCAGAATCAACTCAATACACCTAACAACAGTAACAATTCCTAGGATATTGATCTGTATGGGTTCCATTTCATTTTTCACAACTTCTGAGTTTTCTAGATTCATACTTCATGCATTCCATGTTCTGATTATTAATGGGTATCTGCAGCTGTTCCTTCTCATTTTGAGTCATGCCATATAGCAATGAAGGGCCCGAAAGCTTTACTCTATCCACATTGTTAAGATCAATTCTAAGTGTCTATTTAGCGTCTACTAAGTGCCAAACACCGGACATAATACATACGTCACTTGACCTTATGGAGCTTGAAGTCTAGCTTGGAAGACCAAGCAGCTGACAATTACAATTGTCTTTGTAAAGTTCTATGGCAAAGGTATCATACAGCAGGCATTTTCAACCTCTGCACAACTGATTTTTTGGGTTGAATTATTCTTTGTTGGAGGTGGGGGAGGGTGCCATCCTGTGCATGTTAAGATGTCAAGCTGTATACTTGCCTTTATGCACTAGATGTCAGCAGCACAGCCTCAACTGTCATAATCAAAAATACCTGTAGACAAAAAAAAAAAAAAAAAGAAAAGGAGCATAAAAACCTAGCATGTGTAGCTGAAATGGGAAGATGACTTAGAAACTGAAAGAATTACACAAAA
>NW_006921666.1:7945749-7959544 GCF_000298275.1 Orycteropus afer afer | reverse complement strand
TGAAAAGTGAATTTACTCTGTAAATCTTCACCCAAATCAAAATAAAATTTAAAAAATAAATTAAAAAAAAAGATAAAATAAATAAATAAATAAACCAAAGGGACGAGATTGGATAAAAAAAAAAAAAGATAAGCTATCAGACTTTTTAGAGATGGTGAAAGTGTACCTCACTCCTCTGATTGACCAAATATGTCTTCGTTACTTCGAAAATCAAACAAATAAACGTATCAGGATATACTTTTTGAAAAATTATTATGGCCACCTCACCTTTTAGGGCAATCCAGGTTTATGGCCCTTGTTACCCTTCCACTCTTAAAAGTGTCCTGGTTTGGTTTTTGGTGTTAGGTGGCATTACACCTCCAGGGCTCCTCAGCTTCCTAGCACACAAGCATTGTCCTGGTTATTACTTTAAACTTTCAACAAGTATTGCTCCAGTACCAAGCTGGGCTTAAAACATGTGCTCAACTGTGAAGATATAGATGTAAATATTCATATAGAAAACCCTGTGATGAACTGTAACAAAGTTCTACATATCGTGTCATTCATTAATATTTCATGTTCTATTTCTAAATCATCTTTTGGATAATTTTCAGCTCTTTGTTCTTAAAGTGGGGACAGAGGGACATCTAGCAAAACACCTGAAAAATTTTAAATAAGTCTTTAATAAAAAATAACCTGTGAGTTTTCAATTTTCCATTAAAAAAAAATCAGTTTCTAAATAAGGTCCACACATTGCAGTTGGTGACTATGTCTCTTAAGCCCCTTTCACTGTATAGACTAGATTCTTCCTATGTCACCTCTTTTTTTCCTCCCTTGGAATTTGTTTGCTGAAGAAGCTGGATTGCTTTTCCTGTGCAGTTTCTCATCCTCTGGTTGCTACTGACTACAACCCCATGTGTTCTTTCCCATGCTCCTCAGTCCCCTATATTTTCTACAGATTGTTAGTTGGTCACAGATTCTTTATTCTTGAAGGGAGGTTAGGAAAATTGACTATATTTGGGAAAGGAAATATGATATACAAAAATCTTCCCTGCTTTTCAAGCAACAATTAAAAAGGGGAGGGAAGAAACAAAGAAGAACTAATATTTAGTGCTCACTACGTTGCTGGGCAACAACCCATTGTTTGTCCTCCTTTTCTGAGGAGGAAAGTGAAGAACAGAGAAGCTGAGTAATTTGCCCAAGTTCACACTCTACAGAACTGCCCCATAGGGTTCCCAATGCTGTCATCTTTACAGAAGCAGACTGCCACACCATGCTCCTGTTGAGGGGCTGGTGGGTTCAAATTGCTGACCTTTTGGCGCACAGCCAAGCACTTAGCAACTGTGCCACCATGGTTCCCTCTAACCTCACAGGGGCCAGGGAACCTTGTTTCCCTCTATTCTTCTGTTAGACTTTACTCTTCCTTAGTCCCCAGTATGGGAGCTCTGGTGGCGTAGTGCCTAAGGCATTTGACTGCTAACCAGAAGGCTGGTTATTCAAACCCACCAGCCTCTCCTCAGAAGGAAGGTTGGGCAATCTGCTTCCATAGTGATGTTGTTGTTATGTGCCGTTGAGTCAGACCCAAGTCATAGCAACCCCTCCTTGGGTTTCCGAGGCAGTATCACTATGGAAGTAGATTGCCCCATCTTCCTTCCCAGGAGTGGCTGGTGGGTCTGAACCGCCAGCCTTCTGGTTACCATAGTGATAGCGCCTCGGAAACCCAAGGAGGGGTTGCTATGAGTGTGTGTGTGTGTGAGTCCCCAGTGTGTGTGAGTTCCCAGTGTAAAGTTCCTTCCCCAGGAAGTCCTTTCCTGACCACCCTCTCTAAAGAGGGTGTTAAGTTATACAAATCCTAACCTCTAGTCTGTGGTTATAATCCCAGCTGGGTATGGGCTGTCTTTGTTGTTAATGAGGCAGGATTAGTATTATGTATATTTTGAGCCAATCTCTTTTTGAGATATAAAAGAGATTAAATAAATAAGTTTAAGAGAGATGGAGTAAGATAGGCGCCAAGACACATGGAGATCTCCGAGGAATCAGGAAGCAGAAGCTACAGAGATAAGGACCTTCCCATAGAGGCGTCAGAGACAGAAAGTCTTCATCTAGAGCCAGTGCTCCGAGTTTTGACATCTAGCCTCCTAAACTGTGAGAAAATAAGTTTCTGCCTGTTAGGCCATCCACTTGTGGTATTTCTGTTATTTGTTGTTGTTGTTGTTATGTGCCGTGGAGTCAAACCCGACTCATAGCAACCCCTCCTTGGGTTTCCGAGGCAGTATCACTACGGAAGTAGGATTGCCCAACCTTCCTTCCGAGGAGTGGCTGGTGGGTTTGAACCGCCAGCCGTCTGGTTAGCATGCAAGTGTCTTAGCCACTATAACTCAGACCAGAGGGCTCTGTGTTATTCCTGCCATAGTGTCCTTTTTTTTTTTTTTTTTCCCTTATAGCACTTTTCACAGCTTATTACATTTTCATATTGTATGTTTACTGAATTAGTGCCTCTCTCTCCACCAGACTATCAGCTCTGGGAGGGCAGAGACCATGTCTGTTGTGTTCACCATTACTGTGTCCCCATTATCCAGAAAAACTTAGTGAGAGGTACAATAATGAAAACAAAGATGAAAAGTGATATCCCTAATCTCAAAACATACAACCTATAGTCTCTGCTTATATTGTTTTCTAATAGGATGACAAATGTCATCCTATTAAAAAAAAAAGGGGAAATCCCTTTTTCTAGCTAATGGACTTTTGTGCAACCTCTTTACTCTCATACATAGATAAAGAGAGTACAAATTTAGTAATAAATAAACAAACTTTGGGGAAAGTAATTTGGCGATAATCAAATTTTAGATAATGCAGTAGTTCTACTTCCAGGACTTCTCCTATAGATATATTTGCCCAAGAGCACAAATGGCTATTCACAGGCTGATTTTAAAGCACACTAAGTAATATCAAAGCCCTAGAAGCTTCCAGAAGGCCTATCAAAGAAAAAGTATGATACAGATCACTTTGTGGAATTCTTTATTAAGAATGAATGACAGCATATAGTAGGGGGTGGAATATTTTGGAAAAGAATAGCAATAGTGGTGGCACAACATGGAAAATGTAATCAGTGTCCCTGAGCTGTAAATGTGGAAGTTGTTATTTGATAAATGTCTTGTGGTGTATGTTTTCATCACAATAAAAGTAAAAAAAAAATAAATAATAAAAGAAAAAATAACGGTATAAACACTAGTCACAAAAACAAAGAGATGGAAACAACCTAAGTGCTTATCAATAGAGCAATGGACAACCAAACTGTGGTACATACATACAATGGTGTACTATGTAATACTAAAGAATAATGTAGAATCTGTGAAACACTGCATAACGAGGATGAACTTGGAGGGCATTATGCTGAGTGAAATAAGCCAGTCACAGAAGAACAAATATTCTATTAGCCCACTATTGTAAAAAGTCAAGGAAAGGTTTATATATGGGAGGAAACTTTCTTTGTTGGTTACCAGGGGTGGGTGGGGAGGGGTGGGAACGCTGTTAGATAGATAGAGATAAGTATTGATTTGAGTGAAGGGAAAGACAGTATACCAACACAATAAAACTAAGGAAAAGGAAGACACAGAGAGGTGTACAAGAAGTATAGACAACAAAGATAAACCCTCATATAATACTTCATTATCAGTGATAACAAACAATCTATGGGTAAATGGATAAGTACGCAACAAACTCAACTGCACTGCCGTGGAGTTGGATCTGACTCATAATGATCCCTCCTTGAGTTTCCGAGGCAGTATCACTACAGAAGTAGATTGCCCAACTTTCCTTCTGAGGAGTGGCTGGTGAGTTTTAACCGCCAGCCTTTTGGTTAGCAGTCAAATGCTTAGGCACTATGCCACTAGAGCCCCTAAGTAGATAAGTAGACAGGCTGAATGATCAGGTATGTCTAGGCAAAAGGAAATATACTATGACCATATATAAGGCTGGCAGATAATATTTTACATAGGTATTTGTATGTGCTATAAGAATGTCCATATAACTAGAACTCACAGTGAGCAAAGTTATAATAACTTTTTAAGCACAATCAACCACCCTGATGGAGTAAGTTGTTAGACCTGTGGGGTCGGGACCATGGTTGCAGGGGACATCAAGCTCGATTGGCATACCATACTACACAAAAACATTGTTCCACATCCTTCTTTGGTGAGTAGTGACTGGGGTCTCAAAAGCTTGCAAGGTAATACCAGTATATCCACGATACTGCATTACCATTAACACCAAACAACAGACTACAGATAAACACATAGACAACTAAGAAGATCAGATAGGGGTCAGTGAACAGGAATATACTCTAGACCAATGAAAGATTCAGCTGAGGCTAATCTTGCACGGGTACTCATGATAAAAATACCTGCAATCATTACAGAAGCAACAGAAGACAGACATAGAGCAATCCCTCATGGAGACAGCCAAACACTGTGGGAGAGAGATCTACCAGATCTGCCGACTCAGGACCATAGTATTGGGGGACACCAGACTCAATTGGCACAACAAAATACATAAAAATCTTGTTCCACAACCTACTTTGGTGAGTAGCGACTGGGATCTTAAAAGCTTTTTAGCGGCCATCTAAGATGCAGCTAATGGTCTCCTCTTGTCAGAAGCGAAGAAGAATGAAGAAAACTAAGGGCATTTGGAAACAATCAGCCCTAGCACATGACGTACCTTGAGACCAGAAGAACTAGATGGTGCCTGGCTACTAATGCCAACCACTTGGGAAGGGATCAAAACTGGAGATCCTGGATAGAATGGGAGAAAAAGCATGGAACAAAATCCAAAAACACAATAATGACCAGAATTACTGGTTGGATGGAGTCTGGCCCAAAACTATGGCCCTGGGATACACTTTGGGCCTGGGATAAAACTAACTCCCAAGGGCTGGCTCTCAGCCTACCAGTAAATAAGACTTACATGCTGAACATTCAACCCAGGGTGACACACCCACCTACTCTACGGAGATACATCACTTGGAGCAATCGGCCATGGAGCACCAGAGGGGCAACAGTCACAGGGAGGGAGTGCTAGACAGACAGGAGTGCATAACTAAGAAGGGCACGGGGCAGGGAGTGTTACTGGGAAGGGAGAGGAGGAGAGTGGGTTAGGGTTGGTGATGGTAATTGGGGAGTGAAACCAAATGTACATGAAATGCTGAATGTAAGACAAATTCTGCTCTGTAAATTTGCACCTAAAGCACAATTTAAAATAATAATAAAAGCTTGCAAGCAGCCATCTAGAGGCAACAACGGGTCTCTCCTCATAAGAGCAAAGAAGAATGAAGAAAACCAAGGAGATATGGAAACAATTGGTCCAGGGGACTAGTGGACCATGTGACCTCAGCCTATATGACCATGAGACCGGAAGAACTAGATGGTGCCTGGCTACCACTGTCAACCACTTGGAAAGGGATCAGTGCAGGAGATCCTGGATAGAGTGGGAGAACAATGTGGAACAAAACTTAAAATCATAAGAAAAAGACCAGGTTTACAGGTCTGATAGAGCTTGGTGAGACCCCCAGACTATGACCCCTAGTTACTCTTCAGGTCTGGAATTGAACTCACTCTCATGGCTTCCAGCCAAACATTGGACAGGCATATAGGGTGAACATTTACATCAGGTAGATATACATAGAACGATCAAGCATGGGAGAACAGAAGGGCAGTATTTGCACAAGGAGACAGCTGGCCGGGGGTGGGTGTGGGAGTGCATGGGAGAGAAGGACATAGGGAAGAGGTAACTATGGGGAGGAAGTAGGAAGAAAGCAGTTACATTGTGAGGAATTGCAGTCAATGTCATGAAACAAAATGCATATCAACTGCTGTATAGAAAACGAATTTGCTCTGTAAACTTTCACCCAAATCACAATAAAAATTAAAACAAAACAAAAAACGAATGACAGCGTAAACACTATTCACAATAGCAAAGAGATGCAGACAACCTAAGTGCTCATCAACTGAGGAACGGATAACCAAACTGTGGTACATACACCCAATGGAATACCATGCTACACTAAAGAATAATGTAGAATCTGCAGTACACTGCGTAACGTGTATGAACTTGGAGGACATTATGCTGAGTGAAATAAGTCAGTCACAGAAGGACAAATATTGTATTAGTCCACTATTGTAAAAAGTCAAAGAAAGGTTTATATATGGGAGGAAAATTTCTTTGTTGGTTATCAGGGATGGAAGGAGAGAGGAGGGAAAATTTCTAGATAGGTTGTAATATAGAGAGAGAGAGGGGAAGAGAGAGAGAGAGAGAAGCCAAATATTATTAGTGGTTATCAGGGATAGGAGGAAGGGGGGGAATGGGAGCTTTTGTTTGCAGGGCATGGTGGTGGAATATTTTGGAAATGGGTAGCAGTAATGGTGCACAACATGAAAAATGTCATCAATGTCCCTAAGCTGTACATGTGGAAGGTGTTATGTTGGTGAATGTCTTGTGTATGTTTTCACCACAATAAAATTTAAAAACAATAAAAGAAGAATGAATGACAGCACAGACTTCAGAGCTAGACTGTATGGCTTCAAATATCTGCTCTGTCACTTAATATCTGTATGACCTTGGGCCAGTTACTTCAGTTTCCCCGTCTATCAGAGGTTGTTGTGAGAAATAAATACATTAATAAATATGAAATACTTAAACAGTACCTGGCAATAAACCAAAAAAAACAAACTCACTGCCATCAAGTCAATTCCAACTCACAGCAATCCATATTGGGTTTCTGAGGCTGTAAATCTTTATGGAAGTATATTCCCCATCTTCCTTCCACAGAGCTGCTGGTGGGTTTGAACTGCTGACCTTCTGGTTGGCATCCAAATGCCTTATCCACCTGGCAATGTTGTTGTTGTTGTTGTCATGTGCCGTCGAGTCGGCCCCGACTCATAGCGACCCCTCCTTGGGTTTCCGAGGCAGTATCACTACGGAAGTAGGATTGCCCAACCTTCCTTCTGAGGAGTGGCTGGTGGGTTTGAACCACCAGCCTTCTGGTTAGCAGTCAAGTGCTTTAGCCACTATGCTACCAGAGCTCCTATCCACCTTAGTAAGAAATAAATGACAGATTATATACGAACATGGAAAAAATGTCCATGATATGCTTTTGTTTTTAATTGGGAAAAAAGGAAACATGGTAAAAATTTTCACATAGGATGAAATGACAACTAACTACTGTTAATAGTTTGTTAGGAATCTTTCCATAAATGTTTTATGTAAATGCAAGCTTATACTTGTTTCTATATTTCACACCCGCACACACCCACACCCACACACACATGTACTATATATATGTTTATACACATATATAAACCCTTTTCCTTATAAACACTCTGCCTTGCAGCTTGCTTTTCACATTTTATAGTATGTCTTGGAGGTTTTTCTCTATCAGCCTACCCAGACCTACTTCATTTTATTTTTCTACCACGACGTATTTCACCATACAGATTTATTATTTTGTCCAGTTCCCTAGTGATGGACATTTGAGAGGGTTATAGGCTCTCACTATTATATAAAATGTTGCATTGAATACTCTTGGATATATCCATAATATGGATAAGTTTTAAAAGAAGGTATGGGAAGAATAACTGAATTTGGTCTTTTGTCTGTGGTTTCTGAAAATAGCCTTTGGAAATTGTCAGTAATCAAAGGGCCTTTGTTTTATAAAATACACAGGCAACGTTTCAACATGAGCCAGAGGCCTCTACCCTGGCAGCAAACCTCAGAAAGGCATGACGGAATCAATTACACATATTTATCAGGCCATGCATATGTATTGAGGCTTCAATCATGCATATACATCGAGGTGCCAATGACTCATAAGGAGCTTGGACCTTGGAGCTCTCTCTTGGGGTTTTCTGGTTGTTGAGAACATCTATACATGGGAGAGGGTGTAGACCTCTCCAGACTTTGCCTAAGGTGTCTTTTCACTTGTATCCTTTCTGGTTATAATAAATGGGTGACTGTAAGTGTATGTCATCTCTGTGTGTTCTGTGAGTCATTATTGAACCCACTGCTGCAGAGAGAGCTAGTATTTAGGCAGGTGTTTGCCTATTTGGTGGGGACTGGATGGACAGAATCCTAACTTGTGGAGACCCATCTCTGGGTGGTTAGGATCAGAGAGAGAAAGTGCCACATGGGTGACTGGTCACAGAATGATGAAGTGGGAAGGTAGGGATATGAGTTATCGTCACATTTTGCAAATCAGCTTTATGTTGGGTATGTTTGGAGCAGGAGGTATAATCCATTTTTTAAAGTGTGTGTGCGTGTGTGTGCATGGTATGTACTGTATTAGAGCTTAAATTCTAAAGCACTTGGGCTTGTGGAAGGCTGCGGTCTGCAGTGGGAGCCCTAACTCCATTTTGAGTCTTGACATAAGTTCAGATGCCAGTTGAGTTCTTTCTGACCTTCCACATTATGGCTATGGAGACAAGTTCAAGGACAAACCTAGGAAGGAAAGAGTATGGCTGAGAGAAGATTGTCCTCACACAAAGTACTGGGGAACTTGCCTGAGTGTGTCCTTTTCTAATTTAACTTAAGATTGGGGTCTTGGTATTGCTTGGTAACCGCGTTGTGGCTGGACTCAGCCTCCATGATCCTGAGTCATAGCCAGGCCACCATCTAGCCAGGCAGTGCAGGCCCAGAACCAAGCCTGTAATCCTTTTCAATCTTTAATTATGTATATAGCCCAATTAGGGTTCTGTAGTCCTGCCTGCAACAGTGATGAATTGATTTGCCACCAATCATGATTTTGTGATGATTCCCTTTGTCTTCAATCATAATATGTAATTAGCTTTGTGGCCATGACTCAGCACACTCCATTCAACATTCTGACTGTGTGCATGCTGATGGTTTCCCTCATCCTGGATGATTGTTTTTGTCCTGCCCAAGGCTTAATGAAAGTGTCTCTATTGAACCTGTCTGAATCTGAAGTCTCTTTTCCCCTATTATAGCACCCACTTAAAATTATTGCAACCTGTGGGAAGTAGGAATGGAGAGCAGAAGACAGTTTGAACAAAAGAGTCTGTATGTTTAAAATGTTCATTTTTTTTTCTTAAATGTCATTGACCCAGGAAAGCCCCCCTAGAGATTGTCCCACGATACAGAAGCAATCATTCCATTTGCTGGCTCTCCAAACCCTCGGTTCACACCTCAGTTACAGCCTAGAGGTTGCCTGGTCATCTTCATATCCCCCAATACCCCTAGTGCCTGGCACACAGAAGACGTTCACTCAACACTTTGGAAATAAATGAAACTATTCCTGTTTGCAGTTTCCCTGTGTTTAAAATAAGGATGACAGCAGATCCAAAATCCATGGCCATAGTGAGAAATTACTGAGCAGTGAATGTTCTGAAAAGATGAAACAGTGTATAAAAATATTTAAGCGTAGCCACTTAATCTGGAATTTATCCCGTGGCTGAGCAGGTCAAAATGCCTGCAGGGTAGCTGGTTCAAAGGCTGGTGGCAGCTTCCTCATGTGAGGTCAGCCTGTAAAATCTGCTTCCAGACAAAAGAGGGCAGAACAGGAGGGATAAAGTGATTAGCTGAGCAGGACTCTGCGGTCAAGTCTTCTGGAGCAGAAACAATCTGGGCCTGTTCTCACCCTGCAGGTAAGTAATTCTGGAAAGATTGTTTCCCCTGACTTGCAAATTTATTTAAAAGTTGAAGCCTTCATATTAGAAATGTCAAAGAGTGAGAACGTGTACTCTGTTAAAATAAATAAACAAAGAGGTTTGTTGAAGGTTCAAAACACTTTGAACGAGGGACATGTCTGATCTCACAAAATGAAATCAAAATGGTCAAGTAACAGAGACATATTTATGAGGTAAAATCAACAATTAAAGGTACCATATTCTGATTGGAAGTTGCAAGATGAGGGAAGCTACAGGTGGGACAACTCAAGATAGGGGCTGTACAGTGATTGGTTGGAAACATGAACGTGGGCTATTTCGATTGGTTAGTTTAAACACAGAACTGAGGGGGCCTTTACAGGTGGTCACATGGTAATTATCTTAAACCATTTCCTGAGGACTGCTGAGGGGATTTCTGACCCTCCCTTAGGACATTCTCTCCCTATCTTTAGTTTAACCACAGAGAAAAACATTACTCTTATTATGCACTTAAATCTGTCTAAAGGTTTGACAGTTGCAGGGGAATCCTTTGTTATGTACTTAAGTCTGTCTGAGGGTTTGACAGTTGCAAGGGCTCAGACCTGGGCTGATCATTCTGATACAAGTCAAGTGCCTCAGTTTTGGAACACTCACAGAGAAACCACTCAAGTCCTCTGCCCAAAGAATAATCTTGAGAACCAAGGGATGAAGATAATGATGATGATAATTCATCCAACATTTAATAAGTACTTAATGAGCACCTGCTATGTATATAGGAGCTCTATATACTTAGTCATAGTGCCTAAGGCATTTGACTGCTAACCAGAAGGCTGGTCATTCAAACTCCTCTGAAGGAAGGTTGGGCAATCTACTTCCATAGTGATGTTGTTGTTGTTGTTAAGTGCCGTCGTTTCCGACTCATAGCGGTCAGTCTATTGTCACTGAGTGATACCACCTTGGAAACCCAAGGAAGGGTTGCTAGGAGTTGAGTCTGACTTGACAGCAGTTGTGTTTGCATTACTATGTATATGCCAGGCATTTCCCTACATGGATGAACCTTGAAAGTATCATGCCGAGTGAAATGTCAGTCACAAAAGACACATATTATATGATCACATTTAGATGAAATATCTGGAACAAGCAAGTGATTAGAGACCAAAATTTCTTAGTTGTTACCATGAGTGGTCAGAAAGAGGGAAAAATGGGGACTCATTACTTAGGGGGCACTGAGCTTCTTACAAGAATGATGAAAAAATTTGAAAATGGAGAGAGTGGTGATGGTTGAACAAACCCACCCTTGTACGGCTTCTCTCTCATGAGGACGCAATGGTGCTGCGTGAAGCTGGGCCAGCTGTCAAAGGACGTGCCATGTGTGACAGGCATAGGGCTTTTCACCCATGTGCTGGTACTTCAGCCACAGTGAGTTGTACTTGAAGCTCTTGCTGCAGGTCTCACAATAGTGTGGCTTCCAGTTCAGCCCACTCACCGCTGCTGCCAAGCTTTCTGTGTCAGGAGTGTCATGCACCAGGCACCTTTCTTCTCTGTGCAGGGTCTAGCTTTTGGTGGCTGGCTTGTGGGTAGCCCCAAACTGGCACAAAGCTGCCCCCACATTTGGGTCTCCAGGGAAGGGCCCTCAGCAGGCTCTTAGCACCCCCTGTGTCCTGGCCCATCCATACATACCTCAGGAACCCCTGGCTGGGAGATAATGGCACCTTCTCAGGCTCCAATTCAGAGTCGGGCCAGGAGGTATTTTTCCTGATCTTGACTTCCTGGATGTCTTGGAGATCCAGGTCCAACAGTCCCTTCTCCAACTGTGGCTGGGAGAGCATCTCAGGGCTGGAGTGGGGCATGCCATATTGATGACCATGGAAATGAAGCAGGGCCTTTTGGTGGTGGTGGTGGTGGTGGGCTCCAAGAGGTGTCCTCAGTGACAATAGACTGACAAGGGTTATGTGGGAGGGGCCACCATCTTCCCCAAGGCCTCCTGAAGGTGGGACTCCTATCCTCATTGTCCAAGTGGAGGTAGGGCGCCCAAGGTGGAAACCCCTTCAGCTCACAGGGCTGCAGATTCTCACTCTGAGCTCAGATTCTAGTCCCTGCAGTTTGCAACAGGGGCACCAGCACCACTGGGTCAGGAACAAACATTCTACCACCCCCTTTTCTCAGCTGGGAGCACTGTGCCTGTGGAGAAGGGTACGATTACAGAGAAAGTAGCGGCAGAGAGCGGCAGCCACCTGGGTTCAGGCCCACGGCTCCACATAAGCCACGTGACCTCAGACCTTGTATGATCTGGATATTGTGACAATACTGTGTCCACACAATGTCCAAATCACATAACATCCTTTCACAGAAAGTATCAGGGAATTTTTCTGGCAACCAAATGGTGAATGGTGAAATGTGGACTGGAATCCAAGTCTTCTAATTCCCTGACCTTCTAGTAGAAAGACCTTGGAGTTCGTCAGCTGTTGTAAATTTGCCAGAATGTTAAGTGATGCATACCTGTACAGCCTCCTCAAGGCTCAGCTAAAGCTCCTCTTCTGGAATTGATATCTGATTGCTTCTGCCCTGCTCTGTACTTCTGGAGCAAAGCTCTGTGACACCCCCTCTCATGCTGCCTGGCCCACCATATAGTGTCTGTTTACTTGTCAGACCCCTGCAGTGAAGCAGGAGTTTCTCAAGGACAGGAACTGTGTCTAATTTATCTTTCTATCCCTGGCTGGCAGGATAGGGCCTCAAACAAAAAGTATTTGTTAAGGAGTTGAATGGATGGATGATTGAATGAATGCAAAGAGTATATTAGGAATGCTAAAAACCACAAGCCAGCTGAATACAAGCATTTACATTTATGAGCTGGGTACATAAAAAAGTGCTCTCAAAATTCAGAATGCCAAGGAACTCCCTACAGAGTGGGCATCTGGGGGTCGGGATGCTTGTTAAAAAGTGTAGATTCCTGGGCTCAACCTCCAGAAATTCTATAATGTCAGTGTAGCTTTGGAGCTACAGTGGTTAAGTGCTCAGCTGCTAACCAAAATGTCAGTGGTTCAAAACCATCAGCTACTCTGCGAGAGAAAGATGTAGCAGTCTGCTTCCATAAAGATTTATAGCCTTGGAAACCCTGCAGGAAAATTCTACTCTGTTCTATAGCATTGCTATGAGTTAGAATTGACTTGATGGAAATAAGTTGCATTGGCATTTGTTTGCCATCAAAGGGGGAAATCTAAGAGTCAGTACAAAAAATCTCTTCATTTTCTAAATAATTCAATGCAAATACTTCATGGTCCAAGAATAAGCCAGTGAAAGTCCTGTGGATCACAATGTCTGATCTGCAGCTCATCATGGGGATGGCACGAGACTGGGTAGCATTTCACTCCATTGAGCAAGGGGTCACCATGAGTTGGGGACCTGCTCAGTAGCAGCTAATGTTAACAACAACTCCATTGTCTTACCACTGGAAGGTCAGGGAATTAAGAGGCTTGGCTTCCAGTCCACATTCCACCATTTACCATCTGGGAAGGTGTCCTAGTTCTGTAGTGCTGCTATAACAAAAATACCACAGGTAGAAGGCTTTAGCAAACAGGGCTATTTTATTACAGTTTTGGAGTCTAGAAGTCTGATTCAGAGTGCTAGGTCTAAGGGCTGGGTGAAGGCCTCTTGACCTTGGGGTTCAGCTCTGCCTCTTATTCCAGGCCCACTGGAGCTGGAGGCTTCTCCTAACTCATGCAACTGCTGGCTGCTGAGGCTGGTGAACCCAAGGCAGGTAAAATGGCACAATCTCAAGACCAGCAGGCAACAGAGAGGCCACTGGTTCAAGTCCAGGAACTGGAGATGAAGACTGAACCAGATGGAGGATCCTTTCTATCTACACTGGAAGCAGGCCACACCCTGAAGGCAACTCTCCTTTAATTGATTAACTGTTCACAGCAGATTTCACCATGGAGGTGATTACACAATGTCCAATCTCATCATGAGGAATAACTATTTCCAGCTGCCAAGCCACTCAAAGTCACAGCACAGCCAAGTTGACACACAATCTTAACAACCACAGTAGGTTTGCCAGATAAAATACTGCAAATAATGCATGCTATATTTGGAACATGTTGTTGTTGTTGTTATATGCTGTCAAGTTGGACCTGACTC
Organism: Orycteropus afer afer; assembly: GCF_000298275.1. Classification (NCBI taxonomy): domain Eukaryota; kingdom Metazoa; phylum Chordata; class Mammalia; order Tubulidentata; family Orycteropodidae; genus Orycteropus; species Orycteropus afer. The sequence continues at coordinate 7,945,778 of NW_006921666.1, read as the reverse complement.
ATAGCGACCCCTCCTAGGGTTTCTGAGGC